>NC_089592.1:9122313-9442117 GCF_019320115.1 Miscanthus floridulus
CGTGTCTCAAAGCTGAAGGCAGCGCCTACAACTCTACAGGGTGAGGTGCATGCACCTGTAATGCCTTTTGGGTTCTGCGGCACCCGAAAGGGTATCAAGCATCAGTCCTGTCGTTCCCTGGCAGTCCTTTTCCTACCAGGGCGCAGGGTATGGTCCTTGGAGCCATGGTTGACCCAAACGTCTTGTCTCGTCCTGTACCCATCATTACGAGGGATAGATATCGATCAGGGCGAGGCTCGTTCTTGGCCATCGGGTGAGATGGAGACCAATCCCTATCTCTTGGGCAAGACTAACCCTACCCCTCCGGGATCGGGCGAGGCGGAATCCATCCCTCAGCCCTCGGGCGAGACCGAGCCCGCCCTAAAGGCGTCGGGCGAGACGAAGATTAGCCTTGAGCCTTTGGGCGAGGTAGGGTTATCTCACAAAGGCATCGGGTGAGGCTGACCCCGTCCCTCTAGGATCGGGCGAGACGGAATTCATCCCTCAGCCCTTGGGCAAGACCGAGCCCGCCCTAAAGGCGTCGGGCGAGACGGAGTTTATCCCTCGGCCCTCGGGCGAGACCGAGCCCGTCCCAAAGGTGTCGGGCGAGGCGGAACAGAAATCCTGTCACTCAAACAAGGGATGACACGGCGCCTTTATGCGTCCAGAAGTTTTTCACGTTCGGTGGTTATTGGTTCCACCTTCTGGGGTATCCTGGTATTAGGTCCCCGACAATAGCTCTCAAAGCAGTTGGGGATTTCTTTCACTATATCCACCCACCTTTTTTCACAGTCTTTTGGCCTATAGAAGAGGAGAGCGAGTGGCTTCACAGCTTCCCAGAGCATGTTTCACTCCGACTGTGCCCTCTCTAGCTGGGCCTTTATGTCGGTCACCGACTTTAGAGCCTGCATCAGATCATGATTAGCTCCCCGCTTTATTAGCTCAGCTTGAGCGAGTTCTTCACTCGCTCATTTAGTTACCTCTTCGGTTTGATTATGCTTGGTTCTTAGGGCTTCATTTAGCTCTTTCACCTCACCTTTAAACCCTTGGGTTCTGATCTGCTCTTTTGCAAAGAGGACCATACACGATCATCATCATGATCAATGACTACTACATGTCAGGAACTACAGGGAAGTCATACAATTCTCTTACCTTTTATCTTGGTATCAAAGAGCTCGGCCTTCTTCGTCATCTTCAACAAAGAATCAAAGGCATCATTCTTTCTAGTTTCGGTGGCTGCTTTTTGGTGCTCAGCCTCACCAATTTGAGCCCGAAGGATGCAGACAGTCTTTCCATGCCATTTTTGTGCGGACATCTACTCGGCCTCCTTCTTGGCCTGCTCCTCCTTCAACCTGGTGAGCTCTGCCTAGGCTTCTTGAACCTTGATGGAGGCCTTCAGCTCTGCATCCTAGGTATATGACTGTTCCAGAGACGAGAACCTAAAAAATATCAACGCACAACAAGCAACAAAGTACAAGACTTACCCTCAGCTGGCCATCAAAGACATAGGCCTAGTTCAACAACCCAGACCAAGACTTCATTAACCCAGCAAACCCTGGACTGTACGTCCAGAGCTGGGTACTTGGTTCGGTCACTAGGACGGCTTCCTCCTCTCTAACCATTCGGGTAGTCGTCGTCGCCATGTCTGGTGCAGGCATACTCGGAGTTGGAGTACTTATACTAGCACCCTACCCATCATCGATGGTGGTAGACTCCGTCAGCTCTGATCCCAGTGGCTGGTGAGCTTTGCCCTCATCAGGCACCGCCACTTTTGGCTACGATACCTCCACATGCTCCATAGTACTTGGCTGCTCCGCCTGTTCTGCTCCACCATGAGTGGATGCTGGATCCAGTGGCTGTAGTGCCTCAATGGCTGTGGGTGGGGACACAGGTGAAAGGTCCTAATGGCTAGAGGGGGGGTGAATAGCCTAATAAAAATTTCTACAACAACACTTAACAAAATGGTTAGACAATTATGAGGCGAAGCAAGTGTTGTGCTAGCCTACTCAAAAAGCAAGCCACCTGCCACAATTCTAGTTTAGATAGTGTCTATTCATACAATAGCTATGACACTACCCTATGTTAGTGTGCTCTCAAAGGCTAACTAAAGAGCTACACCAACCAAGCAAGCAAGCTCTCACAACTAGCTACACTAAAGAGCTTGCCAACTAGTTTGCGGTAAAATAAAGAGAGTGATCAAGAAGGTTATACCACCGTGTAGATGAAGAAACCAATCAATCACAAGGATGAATAACAATGAAGACCAATCACCTCGGAATCAATGATGAACACAATGATTTTTACCGAGGTTCACTTACTTACCGGCAAGCTAGTCCTCGTTGTGGCGATTCACTTACTTGGAGGTTCACGCGCTAATTGGCTTCACACGCCAAACCCTCAATAGGGTGCCGCACAACCAACACAAGATGAGGATCACACAAGCCACGAGCAATCCACTAGAGTACCTTTTGGCTCTCCGTCGGGGAAAGGTCAAGAACCCCTCACAATCACCACGATCGGAGCCGGAGACAATCACCACCCTCCGCTCAACGATCCTCGCTGCTCCAAGCTGTCTAGGTGGCGGCAACCACCAAGAGTAACAAGCAAAATCCACAGCTAAACACGAACACTAAGTGCCTCTAGATGCAAACACTCAAGCAATGCACTTGGATTCTCTCCCAATCTCACAAAGATGATGAATCAATGATGGAGATGAGTGGGAGGGCTTTGGCTAAGCTCACAAGGTTGCTATCTCAATAAAAATGGCCAAAGATATGAGCTATAGCCGGCCATGGGGCTTAAATAGAAGCCCCCATGAAATAGAGCCGTTATACCCCTTCACTGGGCATAACGCGGGCTAACTGGACGCTCCGGTCAGTTGACCAGATGCTGAGCCCCTAGCGTCTGGTCGCTCACAGTCAGCCACGTGTCCCAACTTCAACGGTCATCAGTCTTGACCAGACACTGCGCTTGAATTGACCGGACGCTGAACACCCAGCGTCCGTTCATTTACAGTAAAGTTCCAAAACCGACTTTTGCCGACCGGACGTGTCTGGTCAAGCTCGACCAGACCCAGCAAGCGTCTGGTCACACTATGACTTCTTAGTGTGCTGACCGACAACACGACCGGACGCAGCCCTTCAGCGTCCGGTCGTTGAGCGACCCAGCGTTTGGTCTGTTGACCGACGCCAGCATCTTTGCGACTAACTCTATTTCACCTCTAACTTCTTCACCCTTGCTCAAATGTGCCAACCACCAAGTGTATCACCTTGTGCACATATGTTAGCATATTTTCACAAACATTTTCAAGGGTGTTAGTTCTCCACTAGATCCTAAATGCATATGCAATGAATTAGAGCATCTAGTGGCACTTTGATAACCGCATTACGATACGAGTTTCACCCCTCTTAATAGTACGGCTATCAAACCTAAATGTGATCACACTCTCTAAGTGTCTTGATCACCAAAATAAAATAGCTCATATGGTTTATACCTTTGTCTTGAGCTTTTTGTTTTTCTCTTTCTTCTTTCCAAGTTCAAGCACTTGATCATTACCATGGCATCATCTTCATCATGCTATGATCTTTGTTTGTTTTGCAACTTGGAGTGTGCTACCTATCTCATGATCACTTGATAAACTAGGTTAGCACTTAGGGTTTCATCAATTCACCAAAACTAAACTAGAGCTTTCAATAGGCCTACTTGCCTGGCTTCCGTCCACTTTGTCACTCTTAGCATGTGAGTTCTCTTCAACCTGGGGTTCTTCACTTTGTGACCGGGTACTCGCTGTTTTTTGTACCCTGATACGCGTAGAAGTAAATTGCTGTTCTTGGGATAATGTAAGACTGTGGCAAACAATTTTGACACTTACTTTGCATAGGATTTTTTGTTCAGGCAGGGCCTTCCTAGCGTCATACCACTAGATGTCCTGCCCAGCTTCAAGGATGACACTGGCGCCAATAGTATCGAGTCATCCTGTAGAATCATGGTGCCTGCATCTTGTTTGGGTGCAACCCAATCACCTTGAGTTGGCGTCCGGGTGCTTATGAGGTCCGACGGTGACATCTTGTCAAGAAAAATGCAACATATTCAAGTATATACATGACAAAGTTCAGTACAAAATTTTACTCGGAAGCATACTTACTGCTTGACAGAGAACGATGTGTCTACTTCCTCCATCTCTAGCTCCTCATCACCAGTATCCCTAGCTATGACTATTCAAGATTGCACCAAGAATACAATAACTGTTAGACTACACAGAGTTATTTCAAGATTATATTTTACCTGGTCTCAGTGTGCAGGCTCGTTGGGGCCTCTTGGGCACTACCCTGCTCCCGGAGGCAACATCGGCCTCCAACGACCATTTTTTGCCAGCGGCTCCCTACCTGGCACTTGGGTTTGCCTGGACAATGAAGTCATCTGGGTTCCCTTCAGATTCGCTCCTGGCTTCCTAGTCCACTAGGATGGCAGAGGCAGCGCTCCCTTCGTTTGCTCCTACAGATGTTGCCCTACTCCCACCAACTCCTCCAAAGCCGGCATGTGGAGACAGGGTGAGTAAGTCATTGAAATTGTGCCCCTAATGTTGTATCAACAATTATCAATCTACAGGAGTTAGTCCCCATAATATCAAGACACTGCAAAGTCACAAAAGGTCAGAGTACTTACGACAGCAGGTGGATTTTCATGGTCAAGTTCAGGGTACTGATATGGTATCACTAATACCGCCTAGAGTATATCCTGAATCCTCTCCAGGACTTCATCCTCTGTCAATTCATCAGTTGTCACTCGGGCTGGATCCTTTGGCCCGATGTACTCAAAGCCATAGTGTACCCTCTCCTAAAGCAGCTGCACTCAGCGCCTAATAAAGTAGGCGACTACTCCAACTCCATTCAGGCCTTGATCCTTCATGTCGGAGAGCTGCTCGAGGAATAGAAGAATTCCTTCAAGCTCTGTCATGTTCATTGGTTCCTTCTCCCAGTGGGCGTTGGGCACCGATGCGGCGTTACTATGAACATCTAGCAGCGGCCACATATTCCCTGTGTAAAACCACTCGGCTCTCCAATTCTTCACAGAATCAACCAAGGTATAGTGGAGATATTCTTTCTTCTTCCCCACCCAGAACTGAATACCGGCACCTCCCAAAACGGTTGGGTTTGCTGCGTCCGGGTGTGGTTTCAGTTTGAAAAAGTAGCAGAAAAGGGTGATGGATGGGGGGATGCCAAGGAAAGTTTCACAGAGATGAACAAAAATCAAAAGATGTAGGATGGAGTTAGGATTCAGAAGATTCAGGATTATGCCATAGTAATGCAAAAACCGGTTCAAAAAGGGACAAGCAGGCAATCCTAACCCATGCTGGATGAACGGCACAAAGAGAACAATCTCACTCGGCTCAAGATTGGGAATACGGTGCTCTCCAGGCGCTTTCCATTCACCAAGCTTCTGGTCTGGCAAATAGCCCTGATCGTAGAGTTTCTGGAGGTGCTTTGGCTTCGTGCTCGGCGTCGGCCAGATCTTGGCGGTGGCAGCCATCTCCGACACCTCTAGTGCCCTCTTCTCGGCAGACTTCTTAGCGGTGGCGCTCGGGTTCTTGCCCTTACCCATCAAGTAGAGCTTTTTTATAGATCTAGGGTTTGAGGTGGACAGCGCTCACAGCAGGCACGGGGGCTTAAGCAGATAGCAAAATGCAAAAGAGGAAGATGACGCTCAGGGTTGGTTACCTTTTATACAGGAATCCCACTACCGTGTGGCCCGATAATCACGTCAACGGGTGCGACGCTTCGGTTTCCCTACCATTTTAATGACGTCGTGCGGATTGATACGACAGCTGCACACCTTTTTAGGATTTCTAACGCGTCACAATGTGTTTAGACTTATCCTTTGGATTTCTTCTTTCTGGGTACCGGCCACGCTACGACCATTATCTACATGGCCACATCGTGAAGTATCCAAATGATTGATGTAGTACTTGGGCAATGGCTTGATAGTATGCACTAAACAGTACAGTACTCGGATGAAGATTTTTTATTCAACAATAGCTCAATGGATACAAAGTTGCACACTTTACAAGATTCAAGACCACTCAGAATAATGAGCGACTATTTATTTAGAGAGTTACAAGTATTGGATACAAGATATTTTCAGTGAATAACAAAGACAACACCTACTCGGATATAATAGAGTACTCATACTCTAAGTGCTTCTCAGTAGGTACTTTTGTACCTGATGCACCTGGATCCAAGAGGAGAAGAGTAATGCATCTAGGTAGATAATAGAAGTGCAGTGTGTCCTAGCCTAGAACCTTGGGTAGACTGTCCGACTTCGAACATTGGTTGGGTGACTACCCTTGGGAGCATAGCTACTACAAGAGGAAGCCTGTTAGCTGGTATGAAGGATGAGCTACTCGCATATCTTGCCACCCAACCGACGCCATCCGTACACATTCGGGTCCAGGTACGACCCTTCATGGACTGACATCGACAGGCACCCTAGAAGAACTGACATGGGACTACTAGATGTGCCACTCTACCAGCCGTTGAAAGGTCCTAAATGGCTAGAGGGGGGTGAATAGCCTATAAAAATTACCAAACATATTACCATGTGTAAAGATTGTGGACAAGTTTCATAAACCTGAATTGGTAGTATTAGCTCCCCCTACATATGTTCTAAGAGTTTGGATTTGAAAGCTTGCACATATGCATGGATGGAAGGTTGGGAGAGTAAGAGCTACCAAATTATGCTAAGTGTAAATAATGGACCTTTGAAGCGTGATACCAATCTGAGTTGCCATTTGAACACCATCCTTAGCACCATTATTTTCTAGATACCACTTGAAAAATAACAGAGAACTAGATACCTCATGAGATCAATATTAGAAGCAAGGCTCTAGTACCACTTGTATAAGATCAAGTTATATCTAGCTATCCTATGCATGCTAGTTTTTTTATTTCATCAATCATTTTCTACAATCTAGCATGCACCACACAAGCATGGATAAAAAACTTGTGTCATGCAAGCAAACACATGTAATGCACATACAAATACAATATACAAGTTTATGAGCTTGCTCCCCCTATTTGTGTGCTTCAAGTTTTAATTGATCCCCTTCCTTTCACCTATCTTACTATCTTTGGTTTCTCTCCCCCTTTTGCTGATCTTTTGCTTATCTTTGGGAATTACTTCTCCCCCTTTGTCATCAATGACCGTAAAAAGGTGAGCTTATATGTTAGATAAGTTGTGTGAAACTATGTAGAGTGAGGATCATTTTTCCAATTTGGTTCAATCTAGATCATTTGTAAAAGATATTTAACTTGGTTTGATCCAAGGGCAGGCTTCTTAAAAACACAAAACTTGAAGGCCAACAAATTAAGGTCTCACTGATGCAAAAGGAGCCATCCTACAAGAGATTATAGATCTCATGCTTGCTATTTACCATTACTACTACGCCCAGTTTTCCCTTGGCCGAGAACCTCTCACATGAGCACCTTAGGTTGTCATGCACTAGATCCAGCTGCACTTGGTTCCTCAACTATAGAGGATGCCTCCAATGCTGCAACAATTTACATATGTTGAAAATATCATCAGCTGATTAAGTAATCAAATTTGCCCTCGATGAACAATTATTCCTCACCAACCAAACAACAGTAATTTATTATTCAACAGCCACACTTGCACAAACTGATTAAGATAATTATGTCCTAAAATTTAGCACCGATATCACTATCCGTTGACAGATGAGGGCTATAGATGAACAGGATTAAAGATAGGGAGGAAGCATCTGAAGCGTAGAAGCTCATCAAAGTAGATACATTTTTATTGTCTCTCCTGCTGCATACCTTTTGGCTAAGGCTAAGTTGTCAAGCTTACCATGAGAGCATTACTTAAGATAAGTAGAACAATAAATTCCTAGAGGCATACCTAATCAGTTTCAAAGATTGTCGATAATGAAAAGATTTAGGTAGGAGCGACCCAGGTAGATATAAGATCGTGGTATTGCAATTTCATAAATTCAATATTGTTGAGCCTATTGTGCCATGGTAGTAACTGAATTATTACTTGTTCAGAATATTGCAAAACCAAGAACCAAGTAAAGTCATATACCTGGACTGTAGAAATGCATGTATGGAAAGACGGTGTCCATTTCAATGCCATCGTATACCTGCTTCTTCACCATATAGGTCTCTAGATCAACTGTGTAGAGTGCGTCATTCACCCTCACCAAAACAATACCGAGACCATCTGCGAAACCGACCACAGAAGCTCTTGGAATAAAGTCGGGACGAACATCGAGCTGCGTCCTAAGATCAATGACTTTGAATTGTGTCCATCCAGCATTAGCTTCAGGGGTGTCCATCCACCGTCGTCCGTTGTTGTGAGCACGGAACTCTGCAAATAATAACAGTCTAGGGTTGGAAGCTCAATCCACGACTTCTCATGAAGTTCCAAACTGTGTTTGTCAGTGGAATCCCAAAATAGAGCTCGTTCCCCACTAGCACACTGGGCGAGTAACCACCAAAGATGTAGTATTCGTCATTGAGGTGCTGAATGGAGATTGGCTCGCTCCACGCGGCAACATTGGATGAGTAGGTGCAGACGAACATGTTCCTTGGTGCAGTGCCCACAAAAACCACGAGGAAAGGTCCACGGTGGCAACCATGGTGGTCGCACGCGCCGGTGGCTGTGGCGCAGAGAACCGCCGCGGTGCAGCTTATCGTCGGCCACGGCAGAATGGGAAGCTCCTGCTGATCGTCCGTGATGGGGTCCCAAACCACGAGCACGCGGACGGTAATCGTTGTGAGATCCCGTAGGAGGACACGACCGTGGCGGGCGTCCAGCGCGTACCACCGCCGGCGGGAGGTGTTGCTATGCAGCGGGGAGGAGGTGTTGCCATGCAGCGGGGAGGAGGCGGTTGTGCGCACGAAGCTGGAGCGATTGTGTTTGTGATTGCAGATGAATCCCAGCATCGGGGGTGTGCGGTGGAACTCGAGGAATCTGCACCGGAAGCGGGGGCTGGAGACGAGGCGGCGCCAAGGCTTGCAGACGAGGCTCGCGGGCTCCTGCGGCGGGAGGCGGAGGAGGACCTCTTCGACAAGCTCCTCCATCAGCGAAGGCGGCGGCGGCGCCATGGTTGTGGCGGCACAAGGGTTTGCTCAGGGCCTCAGACCTCCGGGGCAGGGCACGCAGTTTTTTTTTATATAATTTGACCAGATGAGTGTCCGTGCGTTGCAAAGACTGCAACATAAATTGAATGAGATGTTTATTAGTCGAGTTAAAATTAAGAATATATCAATTTAATTTTTCACGTGTATTATACCATGATAATAATGTCTAGAAACACATTCATTATCGTAATGAATCTGAAATAAAAGTTAGGTTTGGAGCTTGTTGTCTGAAAGTTATGACAAACATGAATTAATTGTTAGGTATCGAATTGAATTTATCCATGCTCTGCCTTGCCAAAACATGTATACTCGGACTTATAATATTCTAATCCGCATGAGCCATGTCAATAATTCATTTTTTGGGAAAAAAATATTTGTTGTCAACATGCAATGCGAAGGACGACGAACGAGATTTGGATCACGATCATGATTATTGCGTGGTGATATTCCAATAAATTCCTTTCTCTTCTCATAATTTTCTTTCTGTTTTCTTCCATTTTATTTACTTGCCTTCCAGTGTGTCCATGCACTGATTATTTGCATGTCGGTGATTCCATGAGTTTTATTCCATTTTATTTACTTGCCTTCCTGTGTCTCCATGAGGTGATTATTTGTCTACCGAATATGGATTGCATGAGTGTTTTGGTCCTACCGAGTAGATGTTGACAATCCGTATGTTTTAGTTGTAGAGAAGAGATTTGAGGATCTGCAGGGCACCCTAACTGACCGGTGGGGCCTGTAAGCTAGTTCGCAATCGCGCTCCCGAGGCCCCGACCCCATGCTCCCCAGATTCTCGTCGCCGCCGTCGTACTCTCGCCGCCGACTGCCTACCACCGCCGCGCAAGTCGCGACTACGTGCCGCTTCCGCCGCCCTCGCCACGTCCTGCGACTCCCAAGAGCGGTGTGAGCATTGACGTGGTGCGCGGCGCCCGCCAACAGTTCGACGGAATGCGCGCCCCCCTGTGTCTGAATGCGCCCAGCTGCTGGTGCTAACCGCCGGCCACGCCGATTCGGGAACAGGGGCAATGGAGCGACCTCACGCGGGGTCCAAGGATTCGACGGCGAAGCCCGCTGGAACTCTGTGACTGGAGGTGACGGGCACGGTGGTTCGTGCCCACTGGGTGTAAAGTTTTTTTTTAAGTCAGATCGAGTGTTATATGAGGGTGTCGTATGGGGTGTTCGGATACTAATAAAAAAACAAATTACTAATCTACGAGACGAATTTATTAAGCCTAATTAATCTGTCATTAGCACATGTGTTACTGTAGCACCACATTATCAAATCATGGACTAATTAGACTTAAAAGATTTGTCTCGCAAATTAGTCGCAAACTATGTAATTAGTTATTTTTTAGTCTATATTTAATACTTCATGTATGTGTCTAAATATTCGATGGGATAGGGAGTAAACTTTAGAGGAAGGAACTAAACAAGGGCTAAATCCAGGGTGTAAGGTTTTGGGGTGTCACATCGGATGTCAAATGGGGGTGTCGTATGGGGTGTTTGGATACTAATAAAAAAACAAATTACAGAATCCGTCGGTAATCCGCGAGACGAATTTATTAAGCCTAATTAATTCGTCATTAGCACATGTGTTGTTGTAGCACCACATTATCAAATCATAGACTAATTAGGCTTAAAAGATTCGTCTCGCAAATTAGTCGCAAACTGTGTAATTAGTTATTTTTTAGTCTATATTTAATACTCTATATATGTATTCAAATATTCGATGAGATAGAAAATAAATTTTAGGGGAAGAACTAAACAAGGAATCAGACGAGGAATTCAGGATTCATGCCAATTTGGCGTCCATGCCGTGCGGCTCACGGGCTGTTCGTCGGCACTGTTTAATCAGGTAATTCCTGGGACAAAAGCATTGCAAGGTTCATACATGAATTTTACCTCTGAATGAATGGTGCCTGTTTCATTGCAAAAACAGTAGCTGAGTTTTTTTTTCTAGATATTACTAGAGTGCATATTGTTCTCCAGTAGGATTTGGGGACCCTGCTCTCATTGTTTCGTTTAACAATTTCAGAATAATGCACAAAATACCATATTATAACCCGAAGGTCTCTCCAGCATCTTCTTCATTCGTAGTTGGCAGAATACACATTATTCTGGATGTGAAACCTATCTTGCAACTAGGAAAAACAACACATTGGTAACCCCGCAGAAGTGCCGAAAAAGTTTAAACGGACAACTTCATCACCCCTAGTTCTTATGAATACCAGAGCTCACATGTAACAGGAGAATTAAACAACTTCATCCTGATCTTCCTCACTGTGGTTCACTAACAGCATCCAGTGAATTGCTTGTGGCATGGCCATTAATTTCAACGTGCTTTGCTTACTTTGCAGTTGAATTCCTAGTCAACTTTGCCCAGCTTAAAACCACAAACACGTGGCCCTGTTCGGTTGGTTGGAAAAACGGCTGATGCTGATGCTAATACTGATTTGTTATGAGAGAAAAATATTACTATTTCACTGAAATGGTACGGCTGATAAGTTCAAACGAATAGGGCCATAGACTTTTTCATAGATCTTGTCAAGCAGCCGGAAATAAGATATCCTACATGTATTATTTAACAGCAGGGCACAAGGCACCATCCACAGCCCAACAACAAATCCCCATATAATACCATGATAAAAGGACATTGGATTGAGTTCTCGCTTGCTGCTTCTGTTTCTGTGATTGCCATGGAGAGACTTGTCATTTCCAGAACTATTATTTTGAAGAGGAGGCCGGATAGACTTGTCATTTCCAGAACAGTTCTTTTGAAGAGGAGGCCCACAAAGCCCACTGTTGCCAATGTACATAAGCGAAGGGTTGTCTGCGCTGAGGGTGTCAAGTTAACGACTTGTGGGTATACGCCCAGACAAATTGTTGTACGACAAGTTCAAGTAGCTTAGGATTGTCAAATCAGATAAGCTCACTGGAATTTTGCTAAACATCTTGTTCTTAGATACGTCGAGTGATTCCAGTGACTGCATTGCTCCTTGTTAGGTATTTTTCCACTCAGGCAGTTTGATGACAAGTTCAAATTTATTAAGGCATCGAGGGAAGTGATTGCTGGGAGGGTTTCACCAGTTAGGGAGTTGCCTGATAAATCAATACTCACAAAATATTCTAATCCATTGTCATATTTAAGTTGATGCCCTTTTATTATTATTAACATGATGTCTTTGAATTGATTTAGTCCACTGGTATAGCCAAGTTCATTTCCAGATCGATATGGATACAATCTTAGAGGTAGGTTACCCTTCAGGGTCATAACAGTTAGGTTTGACAAATGCCAAGGTACAACACCAGATATGTTGTTGCTCGATAGATCCAGTATTGAAGATTGTTATGATTTGTAATTTCTATTGGAATGTTCCCAGAAAATATATTATGGCTTAGTCGTAGAAACTGTAAACTTTTCAGCTCCACAATCCAATCTGGCAAGCTTCCAAAGAATTTGTTCCCTCCAAGATCTAAGAACCCAAGACTAGTGCAGGTCCTCAAAAATGCATGAAAGTATCCTGACAAACTGTTATTGTTTAGTTGCAGGAAACCTATGGATTCCAATTCAAAACAATGAGGAAATTTCCCCTCTAAAGCATTACTTGACAAATCAAGAGCATGGAAACTTTTCAATGTGCAAAAAGATTCTGGAATGCTGCCACCAATTTGGTTTGAGAACATAAGCAATACCATGAGTTGTGGAGCTTCAATTGATGGTAGGCCGTTCGGCTGGCTGGTTACCAGCCGGCTGGCTTGTTTTGTCTCTCACGAAATCACTGTTCACGTCTTGCCAGAACAGTATTTTTCTCTCACAACAATCAGCCGGAACAGTATTTTTCAGTCCTGCCAGAACTTAACTTAAATGGTCCTGAAATTGAATTGTTGGAGATGTCACTGAAATGTGCTGGCAAGGTACCACTTAACTTATTGCTATTGGAGATGCCAATATTTGTTGCCAGGAAAAATGTTTGCCAGAACCAATCAGGAATCTTGTCAATTATAGCACTGCTCGAAAGATCAAGTTCAATTATTTCAAACTGTTGCCGAAGCCAATCTGGAAACAGAGGACCCATCTGGCAAGATGCAAAATGTGTAGGCCATCAAGCTAATCCTACGCTACGTGGCGGGCATCCTCGACTACGGTCTTCACTACGGAAGAGCCCCCGACATGGCATGGTTCGTTGGCTACTGTGACAGCGACCTCGCCGGCGATGTGGATACCAGCAAGAGCACAACCGGGACGATGTTCTTCCTCGGTGATTGCTTGGTCAACTGGCAGTCCCTCAAGCAGAAGGTGGTGGCTCTCTCAAGTTGTGAAGCGGAGTACATCGCCACCACCACTGCCGCAACACAGGCGCCGTGCCTGTCAAGGATGCTGACAGAGCTCCTTGGTAGGAAGGTGGATGTGGTTGAGCCAAAGATGGACAGTACGTCTGCTCTAACTCTGGCCAAGAATCCTGTCTTCCATGAAAGAAGCAAGCACATCCGTATCAAGTACTATTTCATCAGAGATTGCTTGGAGGACGGAAGCATCAAGGCCAGCCACATTGCTACTGATCAGCTGGCTGACATTCTCACCAAGTCGTTGTGGAAGTCCAAGTTCCAGGAGATGAGGGAGAGGATTGGGCTACGGCAAATCACCTCCAGTGCTCGGCACAAGGCTTAGGGAGAGATTGATAGATAAGCCTAATGTTAAAGCACTTGTATCTTACTTTTTCTTCACTTTTTACTTTCCTTGGCTTCTAAGCTAGTGTTAGAAATATGCTCAGTATCTACTTTAGTGGTTAGAATATGTTGTAGCAAGTAGAAGTCTCATTTGCCTATAAAGGGAAAGAGAGTGTCATTGTAAAAAAAGATCATTACATTTCTATTCAATCCAAGCGGCCAAAGGCCAAACTGCCCTCTAGTAATTTCAGATCTGAATCTAAGATCCAATCGGGCCAACACGTTCCGAAGCCTAAAGAGTGGAAACCAGTCTGCATTTAACCTTCAAATTATTGGAAGCCATGTTTAAATCACTACCGGATATAGGAGCTTTGCCGAGTGCCAGGCCACAAAAACACTCAGCAAACCGTTTGCCGAGTGTTACACTCGACAAATGGTTTACCGGCAAACACTATTTTGCCGAGTGTTTTTTGTCGGGCACTCGGCGAAGACTTTGTCGAGTGCCCCAAAAACACTCGGCAAATATTTTTTGAAAAAAATAAAAAAAAGCATCAGCCACCGGACGCCACCACCAGCTCCTACTCTGTCTCCATCCATGCCTCCATCCGCGCCGCCACCCAGTGAGGGAGGGAGTCTGGGCCTGCGCCGCCGTGCTGAGCGATGGTGTGGCCGCCTTCCCTGCCCTGGATCCACGCCGCCGTGCTAAGCGAACAAGGGAGGGAGCTGGATCCGGCCACCCCGCTCGCACCGGCGCTGGCCACCGCCTCCGCGGGTGGGGGACGCTGGTGGGGGCCGGCCTGCCCTAGATCCGCGTCGTGGGAGACAGCTACCATGAGGACCCGTGCTCGCCGGCCACCGCCTCCGCCCGCTGCCACCATGGATCTGAGCACCGGCGAGGGAGAGAGGCCGCGCCACGCCACGCCATGGATCCGGGCGCCGCGAGGGTGAGAGGCAGCTGTCGTGCCGCGCCACGCCACGCCCCGCCCACAAAGCCACGTTGCCGTGCCACGCCCGCAACGCCGGGCCACCACTCCACCACCGCCTGGGGTGCGTCGCCGCCGGGGCCCCTCCCTGGATCTCGCCGTTGGGTGAGGGAGGGAGGGAGGGAGGGGGCGGCACCGGCCACCGGATCTTGCCAGTGGGGAGGCCACGCCGGGGAAGAAGGGAGGGGTGGGGAAAAAGAGAGGGGCGGGGAAGAAGGGAGGGCCCAGATCCGGCATGGAAGAAGGGAGGAGGGGAGGGGAGGGGCCGGATCCGGCAGGGAAGAAGAAGGGGAGGGCGGGGAGGGGCCGGCCTCCGACGGGGAAGAAGAAGGGGAGGGAGGGGAGGGGCCGGCTGCCGGCGGGGAAGAAGATGGGGAAGGAGGGGGGCCATGCCGGGGAAGAAGGTAGGGGGGAGCCGGATGAGGGGGCCAGGAGCGGAGGCGGCCGGAGGGGAAGAGGGCGGCCGGGAGAGGAGGGGAGGGAGGCGGCGCCGTCGGGAGGAGAGGGGGCGCTGGGGGCTGGGAGGAGAGAGAAGGGGTGGGGACGGGAGGGCGAGTGGGGTGCTGGGGACGCGGTTAGGTTAAGTAGGATATTTTTTTGGTTTGCCGAGTGTCCCAGATGAGGTAGGCAAAGTTTTTTTTTAAATTTTTTTCTTCTTCTACTTTTTTTTGCCGAGTGTTTTAAATCTGAGCACTCGGCAAAGTTTTTTTTCATTTTTTTCTTCTCCTTTTTCAGAAAAAAGATTTTATTTCTTTGCCGATTATTTTGGTTTGACACTCGGCAAAACGCCATGTTTGCCGAGTGTTTTTTTTTTTGCTAAGTGTTTTTAGCGTGGCACTCGGCAAAGAACTTGTTCGCCGAGTGCCCTACAAAATACACTCGGTAAATTTGAGGATTCCGGTAGTGAATTCTTTAAGCTGATTAAACCTGCAAAATGTTCTTCAGCAAAGGCTATAGAGGCAGCAAAAAAAGATTGGATAATATTATTTATTGTTTGCACCTGTTGGAGGTCAGCCTCTCCACAAATGACAAGATCATCAGCAAAAAGATCGAATGAATTGGGGCAACCTGGGCCCAAATAAATACCAGTGAGTGCTGCATTGTCCATAGCATCATGTAGTCTAAGAGAGCTCATTAACAACAATGACAAAAAGATATGGAGAAAGCGGACATCCTTGCCTGATGCCTCTACTAGCTTGAAAGAACCCATAGGAATCTCCATTAACATTGACAGAATACGACATGGTGGAGATGCAAGCATGGACCAACTCTAAAAATTGACTATGAAACCCTTTATGTTGCAACGCATCAAGCACAACGGACCACTCTACCATATCAAAAGCTTTAGCCAAATCAATCTTCAACATAAAGGCTTTCTTGCTCCTTCAAAAAAAAAGCGCATACGAACGATGCATCACTCTGTCACGTTCACATGCATGCCTACGGTCACAAAGCTAAAATTTACTTGGTGGCAGGGATCGGATCGGAGGTGTCAGAGCCTCGGCGTCCATGGACGTGATCGTCACCGGCACCGGACGATCGGAGAGGTCGAGTATGACTGTATGAGCATCTCTCGTTTGATCTTGAGAGACTCACTCCGTACCTTGAAACCTTTGCATAGCATCGCATTCACGAATTGACTGACTCGGTCTCGCTGTGCAGGCGCAGTGCGTCAGCGGCGGTGCCGGGCAGCGAGGTGGCATCGGCCACGGTCATCATGCATGGTCAAGGCCGTCGATGGCGGCGGCGCCACAGCAGACCACGCGTGGGAAACATGAAGCGTGCGACGCGACGGGGAGGAGAAGCCGAGGCTGCACTACGCAACCCGTACGTGCCTCTGCTGCGAGGAACGCTGGTGACTACGCGCATCTTGTTTGTCACGGTTCACGCCGGCGGTGGCGAACAGGGAGCGCTCGCCGGCGAGATGTCCAGCGGCGAGGAACGTTTTCATTGATCAACCACCACGGAGGATACTTGTATGTACAATGTAACAGATTGAGAGAGTTGTACCGCATTTGTTCAATAATGAAGATGGAAAGACAAGCAGGCACGTACGTAGATCAACCACGTTTCACGTTATACTACAGTCCTTAACACACCAACGCACGCCCGCCGCAGATACAAACACTCCGCCGCCGTCGTCACCGGTGCGGGGTGCACGAGGTTGTTGCAAGCTAGCTCATCAGTCGGACCGCATGCGGTTGAGCTGGTTGAGCGCCGGCTGGAGGATGTTGTAGAGCACCCAGCCGATGGCGGGCGCCACGACGATGAGCAGCAGGAGGCCCCGGCTGTCGTCGGCGGGAGCGGCGGCGGCGAGCGCGGCGAGGTCCTGCGCCGCCGCGGCGGCGGAGGCCTCGGGCGCGGTCGCCATACCAGCCGCCGCGGCGGCGCCGAGGCCCAGGCCGGCGACCACGGCCTGGCTGCGCATGCGGTTCAGCTGGTTCAGCGCCGGCTGCAGGATGTTGTAGAGCACCCACCCGATGGCGGGCGCCACCACGAAGAGCAGCAGCTGGCCGCGGTTGTCGCTCCCGGCGTCCGCGCCCCCCGCCGCCGCCATGTCCGCCACGCGCTGCGCCGCCAGCGCCGCGTCCGACGACGCCAGCGCCGAGAAGAAGGCGCCTGCCAGCGCCGCGGCCGCCGCCGGCGTGGCCGTCGACGACGACGACACGGACACCGCGGCCTGCTTCTTGGCCTGCGCCGCCGGGACGTGCAGCGAGACGCTGCTCGCGGCGGCGCTGCTGGCGCCGCTGGTGGACGGCGCTGACCGCGCCACGATCTTGGCGGGTTTCAGCAAGGCCATCGTGGCTATGGTCGCCATGGCACTATGGCAGGTGGGCGTGCTTGCGAGAGCGGAGATGGCGGTGGCACCGGCTGCTGCTGGCGGCGGATGTGAGGTGTGGGTGCGCAGTGCAATGGCGAGCTAGCTTTTCCGTCTACGAACCAGGGATCGGGCTTATCTCTGCGAGGTCGGAGGCGCCCAGTGTGTGCTCCAGAATTGACACCTTATCCTTGCGTCTGCATGGCCATTGGTCGGGAGCAACGGGGTGGGTCCCGCATCGGCGCCAAGGGAGACCTTCAGATCGCAGGTGCAGACAATGGAAATGAACCTAGACTGCTCTTAGAAGTAGAATGCGTGCCGGAATATGCTTCCGTTAGCGAAAAACATTTGGATTTGGTCGACAACAACGTGCACAAAATAGATGGCTTTGCCACGCCGTCATTGGATGTAACCTGTAACCATCCCACACATACCTGCCTTGTCAAAGGGCTCGACGACCTTAATTTTAATACACTCAAACACATGTTCTCTTCGTCCTAAATTAAATGTATGTTTGATCAATTAAAGATAGTTACTAGTTAAGTTAAAAAAATTAAATTAGCTTAGATTGACAATTTAATTGGCTAATAACTAATTGAAGGCTTGGCTAAAAAATTAGCGTACTTAACCCTCCTGTTTGGATGCACTAGAGTTAATTTTAGCTAGCTAAGAGCATCTCCAAGAGCCATTTTAAATCTCACTCTCTAAATCATCATTTAGAGAGTCATTTACATAAAAATCGCTTTCTATATTTTTTCGCTCTCCAACAGTTCTTCTATATCTCATGCGCATTCTAGAGAGCCATTCTCATCTTCTGTTTTTGACTAGCGAAAAATTTAGAATAGAAGATGACTATATTTGGATAACCATTTAGGCACCGTTCGGCTTACCCCATATTCGGCTTGTTCGGCTTCTTTTTTCAGCCGAAACAGTATTTTTCTCTCACAACAATTCAGACAGAGCAGTGTTTTTCAGCCAGTTTCAGTCAAAATTTTGCCAGCCGAACGGGGCCTTAGATAAGCTATTAGAGGGTATTTTTTCACCAAAATCTCTATTTCTAGCACTTAGGAAGGATATAGAGAGTCTCTTAGAGATGCTCTGACAATTAGCCCTTGTACCCAAACATGCCATAAGTGCACTTCTAGCATTTAAAATTTTGTCCCAAGATAAGTGTATTTCTAGGTAGGATCCACCTACTCTTAGTAGTTCTATTTTATTTAATCACATCTTTTTCTTTCTCAATCACTGAGATCAAAATATTTCGTATAGAACTATAGAAGGTGTGATACTATTTGGATCAAAATAGTGTGAAGATTAGATAATGGAAATGCTTAACACACAATAGGTCTTGAATTCCGTGACCCCCTTGTGACCGCGTGCATGACGAGCGCCATCTGTCCGCTCATGTCTGTACGATGAGTTCTGACTGTGCCTATACACATTCGGACACAGAAAATTTACCCTTACAACATGTTTGTGTATATATATGACAAGCCCTGGAAGGCGAATCCTGACTGCACCTATCCAAACACTTCCTAACGCGAAAAATTTACCCTTAGGGCAACATGTTCCAATCTGCATCTAATATTTGAGTGCACATGGCGATATATGCCCCTAAGGCAATTCGGAATTGTGATAGTGGGAGTAAAACACAAGTCAACACTAAATAGTGCATGATGCAACAAGAAAAAATAGCTTCTTTTCTATTAACTTGACACAATCCTCCATATTTTTTTTAAGATTTCGTCTATGACCCGTCGAACACGGGACAAGTCCTGCAATAAAAGAAGAAAGTCAAATATTTAATGAATTTATAAACTTATTATAGGTCTCATCAGAAAGTGGGGAAATCACAAGAATAATAAAATTTAAAGTCCAACCCTACCTCCTCAGCAACATTTCTATAGTCAAGGCTAACGCATAATTTATTATTTTCTATACTCGCGCCCTTTGATTTCTTCCTTTGCACACACTAGAAAAATATAAAATATTTAAGTGCAATGTTTAGAAAAGTAAAACAGAATGTGGACAATGGTTAAACAGTAGAGCAATATTTAGAACAGTAAAACAAGATTCAAAACAGTAGCAAAAAACTAGTATAACCAATAACAGAAAAAGTTTGAACAGTAACTAACACAGTGTTGAACGGTGTTTTCAACAGTGACAGGAGGGCTGAGATGGGCGGAAATCTTACACGGTTGAGGAAGGGTCTGTTTGGACGCCGCCTATGCATGCCACATCGAAGTAGCAGCGACCCAAAAAGTTTGGTGAACAAATAGCTCACCACAGATTCAGTGTGGTTTGGCGTAAAAAATGACTTACGCAGCATTGACGAGTTTTAGCGGCGACTTAACTCCTGCCACGAAACAAACACAGGCAAAACTGCGGCGTCTTTGTTGTGGCGAACGGTGGCGCAGTTTGGTAACAAACCAAACACGTCCGAATTATCTTATATACAACACCTTATTGATTACGGTGACATGCTTCTTCGCAGCTTCATATCGATACAATAAATATACGAGTCCAACAAAGTTATGCATTAATTACATATGGGTAATACGTCATCAGCCCATGTAAAAAGGTCCTAATGGCCAGAAGGAGATAAATAGTCTATTAAAATTTTCTACAACAACACTAAGCCAATTGGTTAGACAATTATGAAGCGAAGCAAGCGTTGCGCTAGTCTACTAAAAGTGCAAACCACCTATCACAATTCTAATTGCTATGATCTCTGATTCACACAAAAGGCTGAATCATTGCCTCTAAATTAGTGAGCTCTCAAAGACTAACTAAAGAGTCTCACTAAACACTAATCAAGACACAAAGCTAGCTCTCAAAACTAGTTACACTAAAGAGCTTAGCAACACTAGAAAGTAAATGCAAGAGAGGTAGGAGGGTTATACCGCCATGGCAAGTGATCAATCATAATACATCAATGAACACCAAAGAAATCCTCGGAGACAAGATGACACAAGATTTTTTTCTCCGAGGTTCACTTACTTGCCGGCAAGCTAGTTCCCGTTGTGGCGATTCACCCACTTGAAGGTTCACGCACTAATAGGCATCACACGTCTAACCCTTAATCGGGTGCCGTACAACCAACACAAGATGAAAATCACACAAGCCACGTGCAATCCACTAGAGTTGCATTTGGCACTCCGCCAGAGAAGGCACAAGAACACCTCACAAATCATCGGGATGTGGCAAAAAACAGTCACCAACTCTTACCAACACTCCTCCGCTGCTTCAGGCCGTCTAGGCGTCGGCAAACGGCAAGAGTAACAAGAAAACCGCAGCAAATCGATCTCCAAGTGCCACTAGATGCAATCACTCAAGCAAATACACCTGTAATCACTCAATCCACTATGGGAAACAGTTACTTTGCCGAGTGCCGCAAGCTTTGCCGAGTGGCAAACCACGGGCACTCGGCAAAGAGGCTCTTTGCCGAGTGCCAGACCACGCACTCGGCAAAGATCTCTTTGCCGAGTGTCTGGCACTCGGCAAAGAGAAGCACTCGACAAAAGGGGATCTTTGCCGAGTGCCTGACACTCGGTAAAGAGGGGCACTCGGCAAAGGGGGGCCTGGACAAACGGCATCCGTGGTCGTCCCCTTTGCCGAGTGCCCTACCGTTAGGCACTCGGCAAAGGAGCCACCTTTGCTGAGTGCCAAGCACTCGGCAAAGGCCTGCCACGTGGCAGGATTAGGGTCGGCCAGGGCGACAACCTTTGCCGAGTGCCACGTGGGCCGGCACTCGGCAAAGGCCTCTTTGCCGAGTGCCAGGTGGGCCGGCACTTGGCAAAGTCCTCTTTGCCGAGTGCCAACCCTAGCACTCGGCAAAGTGTAATTTGCCGAGTGTCGGCCCACCTGGCACTCGGCAAAGAGGCCTTTGCCGAGGGCTGGCCCACGTGGCACTCGGCAAAGGATTTTATTAAAAAAAATAAAAATACACCTTTGCCGAGTGCCGGGTCAGGAGCACTCGGCAAAGGCCCTTAATGAAAAAAGGCCCACCGGCCCAAACCGAAACCCTATCTCCTCACACCCGCCCCGCGCCCACCTCTCCCCAAGCTCCCTGCGCCGCCGCCGCCGCCCGAGCTCCTCCGCGTTGCGGCCGCTCCGGCCGCCCGAGCTCCTCCGCGCCCGCCCGAGCTCCTCCGCGCCCGCCACGCTCGCACGCGCGCGCCGCCGCCGTCCGCGCGGCCCGCCCTCCGCCGCCCCGTCCTCCCACCTCCAGCCCCGCCTCGCCGACCCCGCGCCCCGAGCTCCGCCCCCGAGCAGCCGGCCGCCGTCCCCGAGCTCCGCCCCCGAGCAGCCGGCCGCCGTCCCTGAGGTCCCCGCCGCCCCGAGCTTCCCCGCCATCGCCATGTACCGCGAGCTTGTGTACCGTGAGCTCCGCCCCCGGCTGCCGGCGTCCCGGGAGAGCGGTCGCGTGCGCCACCTTCCTCCTCGACAAGGTACTACGACGCGACGCACGCTTTTGCTCTCGGCTCGGTGCGGCTCTCGATTTTGCCACACACACACTCTTCTTTCTACTTATTTTAATATTTAACAAGCAGGGGGAAACCCCTCCTGTATTTTCAAAAAAGATATCAGCGTGTATACCAATGAGTTAAAATGGTTATAGCTTGATCATCAAAGGCTCCAGAATTTCTAGTCTTTGTTATTGGCTGACTTATAAGTTCTAAATTACTGTATGTATATAACTGCTACATGGTTTATATCAGTAGAGATGCTATAATTTAGTGAGGCACTTAAATGGACAGATTTTTAGTTGTATTTACAAATTATGTAATGTAGAACCATACTTTCTTGAACAAGAAGTACAGCTACCCCTTGTCTGTGTTTTGTCTCTTATAAATATGGGAAGGTGGGCAGTGCTGATACTTGATCCTTGACATGACATTCAATAATCTTTCATGATTGTACATGACATATTAGTAATCAACTGCATAGTTGTGATAGAAAAAGAAAAATAATCTTGATTATTTAGATCTACATGCACTACTTTTTATTTGCATAACAGAAATTTATGTACCTGCAGAGGAACAAATTTATTGATGAATATATTCATCAAATAGTTGACTAGCACCATTTGGTGAACAGCCACAACTGCATACACAGCTCTTGCCTAGCAGTTTCATGGCGAGCACCTAATTTCTTGCCCAGCAAATATTGCTTGTAGTTGTAGTGCAAACTTTGTATGTGTTATTGAAAGAAATGAAATATCTAAAATAAGACATGACTTATTATATTGGATATATCCTATATGATAATTTAGCACATGACTTATTGTATTAGATATGTCCTATATGATAATTTAGTACATGACTTAGTATATTAGATATATCCTATATGATTATTTAGCAAGTTAAGAGAGAAATATTTCTGATTGAACTATATTACCACTTGATGATTGTTAATGAGCATCATGGGAATTAAGGAATTGCGTAGGCTTTGTTTGGGTCTAATAAACTTTTTATAAGCTGCAATAGCTAGAGGGAGCTAGCTAATAGCTTGTTATAAGCTTGGTTGTTTGGATCAAGTAGAGCTTTTTTTAGCTGCTAGCAACTTATATTAGTTGATCCTAAAGTCTTAGTGTGATAAAGGAGAAAAACATCCTAGCACATCATATATCATTACTAACAATAAGTCAAAAATCAATAGAAAATTTATCAGGATAGCTCTCATGTCCTGGAGTTAACAAGCTTGAAACACCTTTTGCTCTTGTTGTATTATTTAAGCGAAGAGCTGCTTGCTCTGGGGAAAGCTGGCAAGATTTTAGAAGTGAGACTTAAAGATATATAAACTATAAGTCAAAAATCATAAATATAAACTCAGAAATTATCTACCTGCATCTCTAATGAGCCAAATCCACCTTCTGAATCTAGAATATTTTCTTATTTTGCAGAGAAGAGCGGATCTGGAGTAGCCCCGCGCCATGCCGGTCTGCCTGCATAGCGTCGCCTCACCATAGCACCTCCACCCTAGGTATAACCCCTGTACCCGTACCTTGGTCGTAGATCTCGTCACCCAGTTAGGCATCTCCTGTCCGAAAGAGATACGGTCAGAGGTATGCAGGTCTTTGCATATCTGCGACCGTATCTGTTTTGGATTGTCCATATTTTTTGGACAGCCCGTGAATGCGTAGATGAGTTAGCTTCCATGTTCTGCTCCTGTCTGAGTCGGAGTTTTGGCAGCACCTCCCCATGTTCTCCGGATACACACTCTCCCTGCGGGAACGTGTATCGAGAGAACAGCGGGGAGGTGCTGCCGAAATTCCGACTCGGACGGGGGGCAGAACATGGAAGCTAACCCATGTACGCATCCACGGGTGGGATTAGGACCTATCCTTCACCTATTAGATGGTAGGAACGCCGTGTAGATGCAAATACTGGTTTTATTACCCGCTTACATTGGCGCATGACAGAGGATGGCTGACCGTGAGTGGATGTACACGGGTTTCACAAGTAAGAGCTCTGAATGGGTTAGGGGGGGCAATGCTTTCCTGGAGCATGCATTTGGCCCAGCTGCTAAAGGGTCGAGTCGGATGTCGTGTCCCTGCAGCAAGTGTAAGAACAAGAAAAAGAAATGAAAGCGTGTCATGGGAGTAGATATTCACAATAACAGATTCGTTTCAAACTATACCCGCTGGATCCACCATGGTGAACACCATCGTATTAGGGAGGAGGTGGTGAGACCCCTCCTCGAGGAGTATGATGCAGATGCCGGGATGGCAGACATGATGGCAGACTTTCATGAAGCACGGTTCGTTGAAGGAATGGAGGTGGAGGATGATCCAGAGGAAACTGCAAAGGCATTCTACACCATGATGGAGGCGGCACAGAAGCCCCTTCACAAGAAGACAATGGTTTCGCAACTAGATGCCATTTCACGCCTAATAGCGTTGAAGTCGCAATTGGGCATTAGTCGAGATGGCTTCGATCTCGTGTTGACAGTTCTTGGCAAACTGCTTCTGGATCCTCACACCCTACCGAAGAACACGTATGAGTCATAGAGACTCCTTCGTGCACTTAAGATGCCGTATGAGGGGATCTAAGCTTGTCTGAAGGGGTGCGTCCTATTTAGGGGAGACCACGAGAAAGCAACACACTGTCCAAAGTGCAAAGCCTCTAGGTTTGTGGAGGTAGAAGGCAGTGATGGCAAGAAGAAATAGTCTAAGATCCCCGAGATGGTCTTATGGCACCTTCCTTTCCTATAGAGGATCCAACGGTTGTACATGACAGAGGAGTCCGCAAAACAAATGACGTGGCACAAGAATGGCAAAAGATACAGTCCTAACAAGATGGTACACCTAGCGGATGGTGATGCATGGAAGCACTTCGATGACATGAATCCTGGCAAGGCTATGGAGGCTCGGAATGTACACGTAGCGCTGGCAACAGATGGGTTCAACCCGTTTGGAATGATGGCGGCCCCGTACACTTGTTGGCCCGTGTTCATGATCCCCCTCAATCTTCCCCCCGGCGTCATGTTTGAACCCAGGAACGTGTTCTTGACACTGATAATACCTGGACACCCGGGCAACAATATGGGTGTGTTCATGCAGCCAGTGTGGGATGAATTGCAACATGCTTGGGAAGAGAGGGTACTGACATACGACCGAGCTACAAAGAGGAACTTCACAATGCATGTGTGGTACCAGTATTCAATGCATGACTTCCTGGCGTATGGCTTATTCAGCGCATGGTGTGTTCACGGGAAGTTCTCTTGCCCAACATGCAAGGCAGATGTGATGTTCACCTGGCTGCACAAGGGTGGCAAGTATTCTTCTTTCGACAAACATCGTCAATTCCTACCTGAGAACCATGAATTGAGACGAGATGAAAAGCACTTCACGAAAGGTGTTCAAGTCACCGACCCCATTCCTCAGGTTAAGAGCCCTGCCGAGGTCCTTGCCGAGATAGAGGCTCTCCAAATTGATGAAGTCAACGGTGGTTTTATTGGATATGGTAACGACCACATGTGGACTCATATATCGGGCTTGACTAGGCTTCCATACTTCAAGCACCTTCTTCTTCCACACAACATCGATGTAATGCACACAGAAAAGAATGTCGCCGAGGCACTCTGGGCAACACTCATGGACATTGGTAAAAAGTCAAAGGACAACGTTAAGGCTAGACTAGACGTGGAAAAGATTTATGATAGACCAAAGCTAGTGATGAAGACCCCTACGCCAGGCAAGAGATGGAAAAGGGGCCTAGCCGATTACATCCTGAAAAGGGCTGATAGGAAGGAAGTACTACAGTGGATGAAGATGTTACAGTTCTAGGATGGGTATGCGGCGAATCTGAGTAGGGGAGTGAACTTGCAGACTATGAAAGTCTTAGCGATGAAGAGTCATGACTTCCATATATGGATTGAGCGGATCCTTCCTGCGATGACCCGGGGATACCTCCCCGAGCCAGTGTGGCGCGTCCTGGCAGAGTTAAGCTTTTTCTTCCGCCAGCTTTGTGCCAAGGAGTTATCTCGGGACGTTTGTGTTGACCTGGAGAAGGCTGCACCTCTGTTGCTCTGCAAGTTGGAGATGATATTTCCACCCGGCTTCTTCCTGTCGATGCAGCATCTGATTTTGCACCTACCGCGCGAGGCACGGTTGGGGGGGGCGTGTAGGCCCATTGGTGCTATCCAATCGAGAGGTGTCTAAAGCTTCTTTGGAAAAAGTGTAGAAATAAAGCCAAAATTGAGGCTTCCGTGGCAGAGACATTCATTCTGGAGGAGGTGTCGACATTCACACAGGCGTACTATACTGAGAAACTTCCCAGCGTGCACAATCCAACCCCTCGTTACAACGCCGACGAGAACTCATCGAACCTCAGCCTTTTCCAAGGGGATCTCGGAAGAGGAAGCGTAGGTACCAACAAGAAATTGACCCATGATGAGTGGCGCACTATCATGATCTACTTGTTGTTGAACCTTGATGAAGTGATTCCTTATCAGAAGTAAGTTCTCAATGAGCTTGTTACATACGCCATGACTATCCTCCACCTATCGATCCAACCCCCTTGTCTCTTGTTTTTTTAGGGAATATATTAATGAACACTGGAGAGGCAATAGGGCTCCTACCGAGCAAGAAGAAGACCATCTTCTCAGACATGGTGTGCCCGATTTCATTTCCTGGTTCTCTACAAAGGTACCATCCAACTAACCTCGTTTGCTCCTAGAAGATTCCACTTTGCTCCTAGGAGCGAGTAATGTAACGATCTACCTGTCCTGACCTTGCAGGCCCACATGGATGCGGAAATGGGTGATGAATTGAAACAGGTGGCTGGTGGCTTCTCCCATAGGGTCAAGTCATTCACCGTTTATGATGTGAATGGCTATCGCTTTCGCACGAGAGCCTACGAGGAGAGTCGGGCTAACCTAAAAACCACGTGCAGCGGAGTTCGTACGCCCGGCACGGATGAGAAGGACTATTACGGCATAGTCGAAGAGATATACGAGCTCAAATTTAAGGGTGCCAAAGCCTTTAAGCCAGTGGTATTCAAATGCCATTGGTTCGATCCTGATGTCACGAAAAAAGACCTTAAGATTGGGCAAGTCGAAATTCGACAGGATTCCAACTATAAAGGAGACGATGACTATATTGTGGCTAACCGACACGCCATACAAGTGTATTACCTCCCATGGGCATGCCAAAAAGACAAGAAGCTTGAGGGTTGGAGCCTTGTGCACTTGGTCTCACCGCGCGGTAAAGCGGCTGTCCCAAACGATGATGATTACAACTTTGACCCAAACAAAGACGAGTTCTATCAACCTAAGGGGCTAGAAGGGAGTTTGGAGATAAACATTCTTTCGCTCATGGGCATAGAAGTAGACAACGACATCGATGAGGACGAGGGTGATGAGGTGCAGGATGCTGAGGACTTACGAATCCTTGAGCGATGGCAGATGGAGCGCGATGGAGTTAAGGACGATGTAGATGATGATGACGATGGAGATGATGAGGACGATGGAGATGATGCCCGACACTTAAGAGAGCTCGACAATATTGATAGTGATGACGACAATAGTGATGACGACTACACGCCATCCATATTGCCGTTCGCGGAGATAATTTCTAATTCATGTAATACTATATTGTTATTATTATTACCTTGCAATTATGTTTCTTTACAAGTACTTGTTAGTTATTTATGCTAATTGTTTTAATCTTTGTCATTGTAGGCACTCGACAAAATGCCGAGCGGAAGGCGGCAGCGGCCGCATCGACAGGTCCACTCGCAGTACTAGATCCACCACGAGGAGCAGGCGACCGCCGCCGCCGACGACAAGGAGGAGCAGTTGGTGGAGCCATCAACCAGTAGGGGGGCTAGCAAACGTTGCACGTCGACGAGGTGGCTGCAGTTCCAGGAGGCCCGCAAGGGGGGACAACGATGACGACGACCGGTGACGGCGGCGGCGATGACGACGACGACGACGGGGGCGAGCCGACACTAGGTGAGACGGCTTCCTTAGGTTCGAGCAAGCCCTACCAGCGCAGGCCCTCGTCGCTCCCTGTGCCACGGCCGCTCCCTTCCCGCCGCCCAGTGATTCAACCCGTGGGTGAGACGTAAGTAACCATTGTTGATTTCACTACTTGTTCATATGACATGTTGAAAATCGAACTGCAGACTAATAATTGTTGTTAATGACTCGTGCAGTAGTTGGACGTTTGTGAGCGGAGGGAGTGGTTCACGCCATATCAATGGCATCCAGGGCCTACTGATTAGGGAGTACTACCCTGGCTTCGTCACCCACAAGGGTGAGGTACAGGCGCCCATGAAGTGGGAGCACTTCTCTAGCGTCACGGACTCCAACGGCGATACCCTTGCGGCGAAGATCAAGAGGGAGTTCTGGGTGAGTATTTTCATCGCACCGCATTTCTCAATACTATGCATTCGTTGGACGTTCTTGAAATAATGAAATGATACATGATGTCTGTGTGCAGGACTTCTTCACATGCGAGGAGGGGAGAGAGCAGCATGCGGTGCGAGTGTAGGAGGCGGTCTACAAAGATCGTCTCAAGGACCTATACCACGAGGCGCATCTCCAGTGCGTCATCAGCTACTACGCCGACATGCTTGGCTAGGTGGTGAAGAAGCCGCAAGTCAGGGAGATGATACTCCAGAGGGAGACCGACCTCACAGAGGCGCAGTACATGCAGGTAATTAAGTAGGAAACATTCGTTCTGATTCCTTCCGTGAAACATTCAATTCATCTTCTGGCATGTCAAATACTTGATGTCATGCAGATGTGTTCGGGGTGGTGCGACAACTACAAGGACTGCTGGGCGGCCATTATGCGTGAGTGGACCACGGACGCGGCGTACCAGAGGCATAGAGAATGTCGGGAGCGCCGCCTGCAGATGCGAGGGGCACCACACCACCAAGGGAACCAGTCCCTCCTAGTGTTCATGGAAAGATGGGTATGCTTCTATTGATCTATTAATTCTAGCGCTCAATTGTCATTACTTGTAACCATGTTTGTGTTTTCCTCGCAGACCTAGTCGCATGGTGGGCAGGTCGTCAGCGAGTTCACGAGGTATGCCCTTGCTCACAAGGGCAAAGCAACGGCGGCGGACAACGTCTACGACCCGGCGGACGGGCCCGACGCGTACACCAACGCGAGCGTCTACCCCAAGCTCACCGAGTACACCTCCGCGGCTCGCCAGCGCCATGGGGAGACGTTCGACCCCGCCACCGACCCCCTGGACACGGACCTCTTGATGAGGTTGGGAGGAGGGAAGCAGCACGGCCGGTACTAGATGGCCAACAGCGCCATCGAGTCGTCCTCTGTTCCCACGATGAGCCAGATTCGACGAGACGGGACCAGGAGCTCCTCCGACATCCCCATAGCGCCTCGGCAGCCGAGCAACGCGCAAATGTTCTCGGCATTTCAGGTAAGTGCAGTTTCATTCGTCGTTCACTCGTTTCACACATGTACCTTGCTTTCACATACCATCAACTTTGCGGGTGTAATATTGCAGGCCCAGATCGCACAGTTGCAGACGAACCAGGAGAACATGGTGGTGGCCCATCAGCGGCAGCTGGCGGCTGTCACGCAGCACTACCAGCGTCAGATGCAGGACTTTGCCGCCTACTTCCGGGGCCTTCAGATCCCGGGAATGCAGCAGCACGAGCTCCCTGCCTCGATCTTCGCTCCACCATCTTTTCCTGTGCCTACTCCTATAGCGACTCTGGTGAGTATATTGCATGTTGCTTTAGCTTGTGTGGCCATCCTGCAGGTACTAATGAGATCACTTGTCCTTTGTGCAGGAACAGTCGGCGGGTTCGAACCCGACTCCTCTAGGTGCCCGCCCTCCACTGGGCCCTTCTCCACCGCACGGGTGGCCGGCTCACCCGACCTTCCCGACTCAGGGCTTCACGTGGCCAGGTACTGCTCCTCCTCCACCGACGCAGCAGGGGCACTCCGGGCCCTACTCGACGTTCTAGGCGGCGCCGCAGTCAGGGTGGTCTCCTTGGGAGCAAGGTGGGGGCTCTGGGGCCCCTAGGGACGTTGGGTCGAGCTAGGTACCTCTACTGCCCGCTTGTGGACTTGTCGGCCTTCGTGCCGCTGTGATGTCGGCTTTCGTGACGTTGTGGTTATCGGCCTTCGCGCCGTTGTTTTCTTGCAGGTTTTGGACATGTTATGAACTTATATCGTGTTGAGACGTCATTTGATGATGAAATGTGATTTTTATGTGATATTCTAGTTTATTGTCATGAATATATGTGAAATTGCATGTCTGGAATGCAAGAAAACAGAAAAAAAAACAAAAAAAAAGAAATTTTTCCAGCTTTGCCGAGAAAAAAAAGAAATTTTTCCAGCTTTGCCGAGTGCCAGCACTCGGCAAAGCTGGACATTTTTCCCAGCAGAGCCCAGCTTTGTCGAGTGCTGGCGTGGCACTCGGCAAAGTGACCAAACCTTTACCGAGTGGTTTTCAAAAAAAAATGCCGAGTGCCTGGCACGTCAGCACTCGGCGAAGAATTTTTCAAAAAAAAATTCCTTTGCCGAGTGCCTGACACGTCGGCACTCGGCAAAAGGGTGCCGTCAAGTTGACGGCGCCCGTTACCTTTGCCGAGTGCTGGTGTGGCACTCGGCAAATCCTTTGCCGAGTGCCTGCCACGTGGCACTCGGCAAAGATTCCTTTGCCGACCACTTCTTTGCCGAGTGGGCTTTGCCGAGAGCCGCACTCGGCAAAGGCGGCGGATCCAGTAGTGATCCCACTTTCATTTGCACTATCAAGCAAGAAGATGAGTGGGAGGGTGTTTACTTAGCTCAAAGGATACTATCACATGTAAGAATGACAAGAGAGTGAGCCAAACACGCCAAAACTCTATTTACAGAGCCATGAAAAGTTATAACCGTTATACCCTTAGGGAGGTCCGGACCGATGCTCCGGACCCTAGAACCGGACCACTACAGCGAAGGTCTGAACCATAAGATGTCGCCACGTGTCCACGCGTTCAACCGCGACCCTTAGATGTCGACAGTTACTATTTTACTGTACTGTCGTGAAACCGAACCCAACCTCCGGACCCAGAACCGGACCCATTCCCTCAGGATCCGGAAGAGATTCCAGAGAGGCGAAAACACTCCGGACCCTCCTGCAGAGTCCCACGTCTCCCTCTCGCGAAACCGTGCCAGCCTCGTTCTTCTGCGCTGCAACCGGACCGCGCTCTCCGGGTCCGCTCCCGCGCCCTTCCTTTGTACGCGCTGCAACAGTACCGAGAGGACGGAGTCTGGAGCCTCCGCCGCCTGGGTCCGGAAGCCTTGATCCCGCGGATCCGAAGCTGCAGGCCGCTGCGCGCTCGTCACCGCTACGCTCGCTGTCGAACACCGCGCGACTGAGGCCGAGGCCGCGTGGCCCGACGTCGAACCCGTGAAGATGAGAAGCGGACCCGCCAAGGCCTCGGTCCGCTCGGCGCTCGATGCCTCCCATGCTCGCGCAAACCGCTGCCGCGCACTCAGGCGTCGGACCCGCTAGCTCATGGTCCGGAGGAGCGCTCGCGCACGCGTGCTGCAGTCGAACCCGCTAAGCCCCGTCGGCCCGCTCTTCACCACGATCGGACCACCAGCAGGATCCGAACACGCCAGGCACCCGCGCGTTGCCTGATGGCGAAGAGAGCAGCAGCACTTTCTCTCCTTTTCTATTTCTCTTTCACCCTTTCAACAAAGTACTAACTCCTCAAAAAAAAATACTAAACCATATTAGTACTTAGAGTTAGCATTTTTCAAGCAATTATCAAGGGTTAATTGTTAGCACACTATGTCCTAATACATATGCATGAATCACTTCACCTAGTGGCACTTGACAACCGTTTTAATTAACCGAGATTCTTCCCTCTTTATAGTACAGCTATCTATCCTAAATTCACTCACACACACTAAATGTCTTGAGTGACAAAACAAAATAGCCCTATCAAATATACCTTTGCATTGAGTCTATTTTATTTTTATTTTTCTTCTTTTCCAAGTCCGGAGTTTGATCACCATCGTCACATGTCCACCAACATCACCATGGACTTCATCTTGCTCTACTACTTGGATTGGACCATCTTATCTAGTTACACACTTAGATGCAAGTATTAGTCCAAATAAATTTTATCGATTATCCAAAACCAAACTAGGGCTTTCACTATGATAAAATATTTATGATAAATATGGTACAATAGATCAATCACATTATCATCATGAGGTAGTATAGCAGTGGGCAAAGACGCAAAGTATAGTAAATCTCAGTGTTGGATGCTATAAATGTTCAAGCGGTTTTCCAAATTGGTCTATAGAATATTTATTTCGCGAACATGGCCCATATAATATTGTTTTACTACGTATGTTTTCTAGGCAGTTATAAATTTACTCTATAGTATGGAATATTATTTCGCGAACGTGGTCTATAGAATATCTATAGTATGGATGCACGTGGAGGCATATATGTCTCTAAGGCTTCATTTGAATGTAGTCGTATTTGCATCAATCCACGTGTGTTTCACCTCAATCCATCCCAACACGTGTGGATTGAGGTGAATCCGATAACATCTAAACAAACCCGAAAGGAGTTCCCAACGAGGCCAGCTCAGCTTAGCTATTTGTATATACAGGTCAGCATGCATCCTATGTGGAGGAAACAGAACGTGCAAAAAGAAACTGAGGCAACGACTATTTCGTCACTCGTCTCGCATAAGCACAAGGCAACAAACGTTGGCCTCATCGCCCTCTTATCAACTCTTCTTTTTGCATTTTCTACCACATTGAGATCCACTACGCGTGAAGCTATGTCCCACCGCGCGAAAATCATCTTCAATCCAGCTGCTCCTGCCCTCCTCTGATGTCTGTTGAGCCCGTGAAATCGACGTCAGCCCCTCTCAATATCCTTCATTTTCCTGATTCCAAATCCACTTGTGGTTGTCAGTGATGAGCCGTCAAGCCAAGCGATAGATGGCTCTGCCACCACATCAAGATGGACCTGCTGATCCTACTCCGAGAAAATGTAGGAAAAAAAGAACGTCCTATAGTGACAAAACATGCTAATATAAGAAACAACTAATGGTGAAGGTAGAGTCAAATACATTGACATTCAAGCTGCAACAAAAAAAACGACAAGAGAACTTCTTAGAGACCCAGCAACACATTTCTAAGGCGAAAGTTGAAACATCGAGGCTTGAGGGAGGTGTCTTTACTAGAATCATATCAAAAACTATTTGTATGGACGTACACTAGGGAGAAGATAGAGGAGATTAGAGCTGAGCATGTGATTGGCCTGAAGATTCTAAGGGACAAATTGGCTGGCAACAATAACTAAGGTACTTTCACTTATTTTGTTTACTTCTATTTTGTAGTAGTCTATTTCAGATTGTGAATTATCATGCAATACAATTACAATGAATCAACAAGTAGTGTAAATGCACTGTGAATTATCATGAAACACCATTACAATATGGTGGGTGCTGAAAAAGAGCAAAGTCACAAACTTTGCAAGTGTTTCAAATTTGATAACTCTAGTGTGTTATATGGACACTGAAAGCTAGTAGTAGTTCAAGATAGTTTGACACAAGTTGGAAATCCCACATGTTAATTAGAAGCTTTCCAAAATACAAACAATACGTTGCAACTTTGTTCAAACTTTTTTTTTTTAAACTAACTTTGTTCAAACATTTAACTGAACACGTTTCATATACTCATATTCAGAGATCGCTTCACATACCAGTTAAAACCGAATACTTCACATTTGGAAGGCCCAGCAGGCCCAAATACTTTTTCAAGGCAGATGGCGGATTGCGAGGTGGTCGAGCCCAGTGTGAAGCAGAAAAAGGCTGGGCCGGTTAGGAGGAAAGCACCAACGAGCGCCGCGCCAACAAGTAATGACTTTGCTCGGTATACAAGCATGTGAAGCAAATGCTAAATGAAAATCATCCACGAATGACAGTAATCCATACAATGCATTGCAGACCAAATTAGATACAGCATCAAAATGTAATAAGGTAGCAGTTATTCACTCCCTACACTACCACCCATCAGAGAGGCAGGCCCCAATCGGGAATTATTTGTCAGGTAGAAACCACGGCACAAAGACGAAAAGAAGAGAGAGGCAAGTTTATTGCAGATTTTCACAGGTTTGTTTCATGTTCGTTTTGAAGGGGAGACATGCTCGCTTTCAGGCGTCCAACTGGAGCTTCTTGATCGTGTCGATCTGCTTTGCCGGGTTCAGGCCCTTGGGACAGGCATGCGTGCAGTTCTTGATGGTGTGGCAGCGATAGAGCTTGAACTCGTCGTTGATGGCGTCCAGGCGCTCCTTGGTGAACTGGTCACGGCTGTCCTGTATCCACCTGGAACAACGAATGGATATTTTATAGCACAAGACCCATCGTGGTATGCCAAGCATGCCCTACTTGGGCACCACAAGTTCAAAGTTCAAAAACTGAACCAAAGGGGGCAAGTACTTCAATCACTCCATTGGAGATAAATTTGAAAACGCAATCACAAAAATAAGTGAACTAGATTCTAAACATTTAATACCAGTATTTGGTTTCTACATAGATCTGCAGCATGTAGCATTTATAGATATGCTGTCTGTCAAGGAGAACCAGTTCCTTATAATTATTAGGCAGTAAAAGTAATTACCTAAAAGGTGATATTCAAACAGCATTTTTGGAGCACAAAGTTAATGCATACAAAACTATCTCTATTAACTAATTTGAGTAGTCCCAGCTTGACTCTAGGAATGTAAAATATTGCATACCAAAAAGCAATAATGTTCATTAATTACCCTAATTGCAAACAAAGTTGGTTATATATCATTTGATGAAAGTTAACTGCCATATCTTAGTTCCTATGATCTAACACAAACCTCCATGTGCACATCAAATCAAATAAATTAAACAGAGGTAAGATGAAACAAATAGCTGATGTATGAATCATACAATCAAATAAGACACTAGAATAACAAATGACTCAACATATCAGCAAGGTTCGCAATGCTGAACAGACATCTGAGAAGTCCCGAAGGTAGAATGGAAGTAGCCAAACAACCACTGAAACAAGTAAAAACACACAATACAGACAACTTATGTAGTCATGATTACCCTAAGCATACAATATTCACAATCATTCTGAACGCGTGATGTAAGCTTTGGAGTGAGGTGGTAACTACTTAGCAACATGAAGTACAGAGTATAGCAGATAACAGAAACAAGCGCAGCATATTCATAACCCAAGCGTAAAGATAACAGGAAAAAAAACATTTCTGCATTCAGAAACAAGTTCCGATCCTTTAACTTCATAAGTGCAGAACATCCAAAAAACACAGTACAGTACACTGATTCAGCTAAAGTACTTAAATAAAATTGGCTGCTGGTCAGAAACTTTAAAGATTGTTTCAGGGATCACACACTGAAAGATTGCATGTAAACAACCTTATTTTCCTGGACTACTGCAGAGCTAGCTCTTTTTTCTACTGGCTCGTTAACATCTACCACGATGCTTTCTTTACGCCCGTCAGTTCACCCTTGTTCGCCAATGTGCGGAACACAATACGGGACATGCGGAATTTCTTGTAGACAGCGCGAGACCGGCCTGTGAAAATGCAGCGGTTTCTAAGGCGTGTCATGGAGCTATTTCTTGGCAACTTGGACAACTTATAGCGGAACTTCTCCCGCATATCCAATGGAAGATCAGGGTCCCTACAGACAGCCTTATACAGCTTTCCCCTCAGCTCATATTTTTCTGCAAGCAATCTACGTTTGTGGTCCCGCAGGTTTCTCTTCTCTGACACCCCGTGATATCCTCGAGCTTGAAGGTGCATGAACATGTTGGGTTTTGGTTTGATAAGCGTCCCCCACAGCGGAAGCCTAAAAAGGGTGAACGTGTCATGGACTTAGCAACATCCTAAAACTTCGAACAAAGAAAAATTATCATATTAGGCAACTATCATTGAAGGGAAACAAGTGCAGACAAATCCACAAGAACTGGCTTTAGCATCTTAAATTCGCCTGATCATCATTGTAGTTTTACGGTGATGAAGCGAGAAACTAGCACTCTCTATACTGGAAGAGAGGTTAGCAGTTTAGCACACCACTGCCCAAAAATTTATCAGAGGCATAGATTCACCAAAACATCCACCATAAGTTAATTTAAGTTGTACGGTGCTCATAAGCTAAATGCCAGAAGAATACTAGAACCACAATGCCTTTAAAGCTGTCTAAGCGATCTTCTGTACAAATGCATTCAACACATTTCCTTCAGTAATGATACTAATATCATCAGATCATAGTCACAGCAGCCACCCAATCATGATCATGAAGCCACTTCTCATGGATGTTACTGCCACCAAGATAAACAACATAGGATCATCACATCTAAGTATCAAACGATTCATCAAGACATCAGACCAATAACCAATCTACCTGGATCACAATCATTTCCAGGCTCGCGTAGCTAAGCTATCAACAACAACAACAACAAAGCCTTTTAGTCCCAAGCAAGTTGGGGTAGGCTAGAGTTGAACCCCAACATGAGCCCATTGTCACGGTTCAGGCACGTCAACAAAGCCTTTTAGTCCCAAGCAAGTTGGCGTAGCTAAGCTATCAAATAAATCAAACAATCTACGCTCATCATTTTAATTGGCAACCTACCTGGATCACAATCAGTTCCAGACTCACGTAGCTAAGCTATCAACTACATCAAACAATCTACACACATCACTTCAACTGGAAGTACTACATGATCAGGAGAGCATGACTTGCAACCGATCAATCACACATCATTCAGCAATCATCAAACAGATCCAGCACACATCACTCAGCAATCATCCATCACAGTATCAAAGGGGGTAGCGGCGGTGGTGGTATACCTGTTGGCGTGGAGCAGCGCGGCAGGGCCGAGGTACTCCTCGGGGTTCCACCAGTAGGATGGGCAGGAGGTGGAGCAGCAGGCGCAGAGGATGCACTCATACATGCCATCGAGCTTGGCGCGGTCGGCCTTGGTCTGCGGGATCTCCTTGCCCTGCTGCGGCGGCGGGTCCTTGCGCTTGAGCCACGGCTCGACGCTCTTGTACTGGCTGTAGAAGTTGGTCATGTCCACCACCAGGTCCTTGACGACGAACATGTGGGGCAGCGGCGAGACCGTGGACGCCGAGGACGCGGAGGAGATCTTGGTGAGGCAGGCGAGGCCGTTGTCGCCGTCGATTGTCATGGCGCAGCTCCCGCAGATGCCCTCGCGGCAGCTGCGGCGGAAGGTGAGCGACGGGTCCTGCTCGTTCTTGATCTTGAGCAGCGCGTCCAGCACCATCGGCCCGCAGTCGGACAGGTCCACCTGGTAGTCCTTGAGGTGCGGCTTCGTCGACGGCGAGTCCGGGTCCCACCGGTAGATCGAGAAGGTCTTCGTGTTGGACGCGACCTTCGCCGCCGGCGGCGGCGGCGGCGCGGGGGATGAGGAGTGGGACTTCGACGCGACGAGGCGGGACGAGAGGGCAGGCGAGAGGAGCGCGCGCGCCGCCGGCGAGCGGCGGAGCAGGGCGGCGGCGGCCATGGATGGGTGCGGATTCCGATTTGGGGGTCTCCCTTCTCTCTTTTTTTTCCCGGAAAGGTTGGGGGCGCGTGGTGGGCTTGAGAACGGAAGGGTATTTATAAGTGAGGTCGTTGGTGGGTGGATGACATGTGGGGTCGCGATCGGAATGCCGGTGCTAGGGTTGAGGCGGGAGGATGACATGTGGGGCCATGAGGGGTTTGGTTTGGGCCTGGTTTTGTGGGTGGGAGCGTGGAGATGTGGACGACTCGTGGGCCGCTCGCAAGATGACAAAACAAAGTTGCTGACTTTTCGAGTGCGTTTTTAGATCACTTTGGATGGTTGTTGAATTTTTTTCCTCTTTTTCTTCACTTTCTGTTTGCGTTGATGTCATGGTTGACATATTTTTTGGAATAGAATAGAAAAATAAACTGGAGAACTATATGAAAAATGGTCGTCAGAATGTAGTTACAATTTAATTTATGATGAAAGAAAAAATAGCTTATTTTAATTAAGTTTAGTATGGTGGGAGCAATGTGTTTGGTTAGGCTCTGAGAAACTATTTGAGAGCTGTGAAAAAACTATTAAGAGCTATGAAAAAAATATAAAAGCCCTTTGGTTGTAATAGCTGTATAATGCTCCTAAAGGTAGACTGATTATATGCTAATTGATCGTAAGACACTAATCTATTCAGTTATTCACATATAAATAAATATTTTGAAAGGGGAAAGATTTTTTTAATATATTGCATCCGCTGTAGACATAGGGTCCATATAAATAGATTACTAGATTAGTACAAACGACATATAGTTCATATAATGACGTCCTGTGTCACCGTGTATATCTCCTTCTCATACTAACCAAATCATTAGTTATCTTAGGGCGAATGGTATTCATAGTATCCTCATCAGTCATCTCCTGATGTTTGTGCTGCCGCACATGGCCCTTGTGGTAGATACTCCTCTTCCACATCACATCTATCAAACTTCTTATCATGCAACTTGCTATCATGAATAAAATTGTGCAATGTCATGCAAGCAAGAATGATATTAGAGAAACTTGCCATAGCCATCAATATACGCCACTTTTGCTTTAGAACTCCAAAAGCATGCTCAATAACATTCCGAGGGAATGAATGTAAAAAATTGAACATCTCGTACTTCACTTGAGGTGGACGCCCACACCGAAGCCGAAATTATGGTATATGATATGTGCTTCCTTCTTTAAAAGAGGCAAGATATTATATTCGGTTTGCATAGCTAGAGTCAACGAGATAATATTTTCCTAAGAATACAATTCAATATAAGCAACTAATAATGATATTATTTGGTAACTTAGTAAAAAAATATTTACCTTTAGGAGCCACGAGAAACGAAGGAAAAATTGCTAATGCATGATCCAAGAACCTTGTGTCATGTGCCAAGCCAGTCAACCAGCAATCACAAAAATAAACCTCATGTCAAAGTCACATATAGCAAGCACATTCTGAGATTTATATCTATGTGACATGTATGGTTAACGACATCGTCTGCAGACAAGCGAACTGTCTATAGCTTTTTTTTCGCGAACATGCTTAATATGTATTTCATTACAACAACAATAACAACAACAACAACAAAGCCTGTCAGTCCCAAACAAGTTGAAGTAGATTAGAGTTGAAATCCACCAAGAGCCCCCAGTCACGGTTCAGACACTTTAATAACTGCTTTTCAAGCACTCCTATTCAAACATAGATTTCTAGGTATATCCCAAACTTTTAAATCTCTTTTTATTGCCTCCCCCATGTCAATTTCGGTCTACCTCTCCCTCTCCTCACATTACTAGCTTGGCTTAAGACTCCACAATGCATGTATTTCATTAAGAGGGTAGAAATAGTACAAGACGGTGATTGCACTTGATGCCCACGGCATCCAGTGCCAACACAACTAGAGAAGAACACATAGCTACACCTGGCCCTCTTGGCTTCCTATTACATTGGTCCTGTTGTGCGACTAGGTAGCTGCTACATCTTAACTGGGCATGCGTGCCAGCCAAGACAAGATTGATCAGAATCCTGCTGACACCCAGCAGTTCCCCTCTTCCATGATTTCTACTGCTAACTCTCAAGCTGTTGATTGTTCTTGACGAAAGACCCTTCGGTTCCTTTCCTTCTATACTGACCAGACGATCAATAAGGCAACAGCATGAATCGTCACCTCAGCTCTGACTGAAATTGCTGCCTGGTGCCAAACCATCTATAGCTCCAATCGTGCCATTGAAATAAGGCCAGAAACGGTCCTCTTTAACCTTCTCAACACAAGAAAATATTTTAGATGAGGTTCATCATCTCCTTCTAGTGCTCCCTCTCAAGCAAATCGGACCTCTCTTCATTAGTTTCAAGCAAGCTAAACACCTCCCTAAATTTAGGCTTCACAATTAAGGACGTCGATGTGTGCATCAAAGCAGTTTTTTCTTGCACACCACAACCTTTCACCATCTTCATGGCCTCTGCAATGCTAGGGACCAAAATCTCCTTCTCGTGCTCCCTCTCAAGCAAATCTGACCTCTCTTCATTAGTTTCAAGCAAGCTAAATACCTCCCTAAATTTAGGCTTCACAATTAAGGACGATGTGTGCATCAAAGCAGTTTTTCTTGCACACCACAACCTTTCACCATCTTCATGGCCTCTACAATGCTAGGGACCAAAATCTCCTTCTCATGCTCCCTCTCAAGCAAATCGAACCTCCCTTCATTAGTTTCAAAGCTAAACACCTCCCTAAATTCAGGCTTCACAATCAAGGACATGGATGTGTGCATCAAAGCAGTTTTTTCTTGCACACCACAGCCTTTCACCATCTTCATGGCCTCTGCAATGCTAGGGACCAGATTGGTTGGAGGAGCCGATGATGCTTCAAAACTTGTGGTGATCTTCTCTGCTGCAGATTGGATCTTCAGACATGTATTTCTGAACAATCGAAAGAATGGGCTATTCTCATCCTTCTCTTTAGTAGCACTTGAGGAGTACTTGTGTTTCTTCTTTCTTGGTTTTGCCCTCTTGAATGCAGCTAACTTGAAATCCTCAGCATCTGAAGTTTTTGGCACTTCAGTCACATCATCATCATTACTTGATTCACCCGATGATATGTCCCCAGGACAAATTGCAGTAGTCCCACTAACATGAATCCTGAACATAATATGCAAATCATCAAGGTGCTTTGGTCCATGTTTTTGGAACCTCATATGATTGCACTTGATACCCTTTTCAGTATTGTTGCATCTCTGAAATTAAATTTAAAAAGTTAGCAAGTGCAACCATATGGAGTCATGATCATTGAGTAAAGAAAAATGTAGTGCAAAACTTACAGCAAGGTGTTCATCCCACCATTCTTTAGAGCAGTCAACAGTTTGCTTTGCATCATCCCATCCAAGTCCAGTGGCAGCATTTTTCAAGTCCATAAACCATGTATATTCCTTTCTCATATTATTCCACTTGTTCTCCAATTGTTTCTTTGTTAGTCTCTTACCAGTTTTTTCCTCAAATTTGTCTACAAGGTTTTCCCAACCGGCTCTAGTGAACCCAGCCTCGATCTCTCCTTTGCAAATATCAATGAAATGCCTCAAATTGGTATCACTCCAATCCGCTCTCTCTGCCATGCTTGAATCAAGCAAAATAGTTATCACAACAACAATGTGTTAAAAAAAATTATCCCACTGATCACAGCATCAAAAAAATTAATAGGAATACAAGTGCTGTCAGATTGGATATGTGATCATTCACAAATGCTGTCAGGTTGGACACTGATCACAGCATCAAAAAATTAATAGGAATACAAGTGCTGTCAGATTGCCTCTGTGCTTTGACCATTCATAAATGCTGTCAGGTTGGCTACGGCGTACAGCGAAGAAGTTTATGAATTCTGGTGCACAACACTACACTACACTAGCGAACAACAAGCAGAGCACAGAGCATGGGGATTTTGGCATCAATTTGTACATGCGAGCACTGAACAGGAACATCCCAGCAATCCATACACACAAGCACTTAACCTAAAACACAAATTTCACAAGAGTCCATACAATGCGAGCACTGAACAGCAGGGGGGGGTGGCGGGGAGGGGGTTGAGTACCTGGAGGTGTCCAGCCGGCAAAACAACGTGTCCGGGGAGGAGGACGATAGGGCAGAGAGGGACGCTGGAGACTGGAGAGGACTCCGACGAGCGGCGGCGCACAGCCGGGCTGGATGCGGCCGCGGCCGTCGATTGTTCGGGGAGGAGGAGAGGGCCACAGGAGAGGAACCTGCTGCCGGGAGGAACTCGCCGCCGGAAATGGTGCGCCGCCGCCGCCGCCCGCACCCTAGTGCTCCTGTCGCAGTCCGTCGCGAACGAGGTACGGAACAGAGGAGCAGAGAGGTACGCTCTTTACCGGTGTAATTTTGAGAAGTTGAAATCCGCAGCCTTTCTAGGGTGCTAGATGCTCTAAAAATTGTACTATAGAAAAAAAAAACAGTTTTCTTCTCTATACAGGTTGCACCCTTTTAGTTAGCTTTTAGCGTTTTTTTAGCAAAAACATTTTTAAAAAGTCTAACCAAACATACTCTTAACTATACTTGCATTCTTGGTTATTTTTTTTCCATGATAGGTAAATCGCATGCTCTTAATAGCGATGTGTCTACGGTGGCTTAATCTTAAGATCTTGCTTTCATATTCAACGCTTCTTATTCTGTTTCAAGGGAAAAAGACGAGGATTGTATGGGTGAACCATTTTTTTAGATTTTCAGGTCATGTGGGATAGTTCTTGATTTTTTTTTCTTGTTCGTTACTTACTTTTTTGTTGGCGTTGTGGTCGACATATTTAGGATTAAAAAATAATTTAAACATTATATGGACAAATGAGCTATCAAGAGGTAATTAGAATTTAATTAGCTGCTGATGAAAGGAAGAAAAATGAACCCGATTAGTTAGGTTTGTGATGCATAACACTTAACAGCTTAATAAACACTTGTACACGAGAAAGTTTCCAAAAAAAAAACACTTGTAGAAGAGGAAGAGAAAGAGAAACATCAGATCACGGGTGCCATTCGCAGGTAAGCCTTCGAATTCAATTCAAACAAGGCAGTGCCTACTCGGCTACTCCCACCGTCCCACGGGCCACGGCCCACGGCCCACGGCCCTTCACCCCCAGGAAGCTCTGCACGTCACCCGCAGGAAGCTCTGCGCTTCTTCAGCCACGCGCGCCACCACCTGCCCCTGCCTGATGAGTGATGATGACACATTTGCCTTCGCGTTCGTGCTCAAGGCTTGCGCACATCTGGGGTGGCCTCGAGCCGGTGCGCACCTCCATTGGCTTGTGGTACGCAAGGGGTTCGAGTTCCAGGCCTACGTACAAGCCGCTCTCGTCGATGTGTATGACGTCTTTAGACGCTTGGTGGAAGCACGGAAAGTGTTCGATGAAATGCCGGTAAAGAATGTGGACATGTGGTTTCATGGAATGTGATGATCACTGGCTTCGCCGGATGGGTGAGGTTGGCTATGCAAGGCTTCTGTTTGACCAGATGCCCTGCAGCAATGTTGCCTCATGGACCAGGCTGATTGATAGGTGTACGGCGTGCCTGCCTTTATGCGAGGCTGTTGGCTGTTTCTCTTTTCTGCCAGATGATGGCAGGAGGCATTAGCCCGAGTGAGATAACTGTTTTAGTAGTTATCATGGCAGATGATGGACCAGGCTTGGCTATTGTTAGAAGAAGGGTATCATGTCAGATGTCTTCGTTGGGAATTCGCTCATAGACTTGTTTGCTAAGATTGGCTCCGGTGCAGAACTCGCTAAAGGTGTCTGATGAAATGCTGGATAGAAAAACCTAGTGCCATGGACACCATAATTTCTCGTTTTGCAATGCATGGGTTGTCAGTTGAGGCACTTGAGCTGTTTGCAGGGATTAGGCCCAGCCCAACAGAGTCGCCTTCTTGAGTGTCATTGATGCTTGCACTCATGGGGGGCTGATAGAGCAAGGGTTAGCGTTTTTTAAAAGCATGATCTTTTAGTACGGTATAGATCCAGGGGTCGAGCATTTTGTTTGCGTCATAGACATGCTTGGTAGGGCTGGACGGTTGTGTGAGGCCAAGCAATGGGTTCCGTATACAGGTTAATGCAGTTGTATGGAGGATACTGTTGGGTGTTTGCAGTAACTATGGAGAAGTTGAGATGGGGGAGAGGGCTATAAAGAAGATACTAGACTTAGAAAGAGAATGCGGAGGTGATTTTGCAGTGCTGTCCAATATGGTAGGTTCAGTGATGCTGAACAAGCACGGAAGTTACTGAATGAGAGGAAAAGGAAAACTATTAAGGTTGCTAGGGTTGCTTTAGTTGGTGAGATTCAGTAGTTGTCAATTGTTCAGTCTGATGAGAGGAAGAAGCTCTCTCAAATTTTCTTGCAACCTTACCACTTTAAGTATCTGTCTGTAGTATACCAACTTTTTTTAGCGATCGTGCCGAAGCACGTTTTTCATTAAGCAGAAAGGAGTTTTGTTACAATCCTTATGGCCACGGTAATCCAAGGTTACCGAAGCCAGAAGCTACACAAGCAAAGCAGAACACGCGAGTGTGATTACACAATCATGAATTTTGCGACAAAGAAGAGCTACTCTGGGATCAAGTCGCCGCCATCAGGGTCCTTAGGTGCTTTAGCCAGCCAAGCACCAGGCGTGTATCTCCTCCTGAATGACCACCTGCAGCCCTGCCGGCGATGTAGTATCCCTGCCGAAAGTCCTCGCGTTTCTCTCCTTCCAAATCAACCATCCGATGAGAAAGAAGAGGGAGTCGAAACCACGACGAGCGGCCTTAGGGACCAATTTTCTGCAACGCAGCCACCACTGCATAACCGGCTCCTCCTGTACGACAATAACTTCCTGAAGATGAAGCTTCCTGAGCCAATGATCCCAAACTTCTCGGCTGAAGCAACAGCCAAGCAAGATGTGTTCCATCGTCTCAATTCCTTGATCGCAGATAATGCAAGTGGCGGAGTATTGCAATCCATGCCGAAACCTCCGCTCGGCCGTCCAACATCGTCCATGCATGACCAACCAGAAGAAGAAACGCACCCTCGGTGGGGCAGAGGTCTTCCAAATTTGTTTGGCGCCGAGCGGCATCGATGAGCCCAAGAACATCGCACCATAAGCCGATGCGGCTGTGTAGGCACGATCTGCCTTGAGCGACCAGCAGAAAGTGTCTGGCACGTCAGATAGATGTACGTTCTCAAGCAAGTCACAAAGGTGGTCGAACTCCAGAAGCACCCGCATCGTCAAAGGTCCAGTGATATGATGTACCCAGTTGTGGTTGTTGAGCGCCTCTGCCACAGTTGCTCTCCGCTTCCGGGCGTGCACAGATGCAAAGATCGCCGGCGCAATGTCCTTGATGGTCGAACCATTCAACCATCTGTCAGTCCAGAACAGGGTCGACTCCCCGTTTCCTAGGGACAACACAGTAGCTGCTTGAAACATAGCCCGCACTGCACGTTCTGATGATGTGTGGCGGCAGGGACCATCCGCCCTAGCCTGCCACTCCCAGCGAACCCTCAAGGCGATGCCGGTACGCCGTAAGTCGGAGACGCCCAGGCCACCTAAGTCCTTCGGGCGGCAGACAATCTCCCAAGCGACCTTGCACTTGCCTCCGCCAATGGTATCTGAGGCACACCAAAGGAAAGCTCGACGAAGCTTGTCAATCGAATCGAGCGCCCACGGGGATAGGCAGAGGGCAATCGACATGTGCAACGGGATGGCCGACATGGTCGCCTTCACCAACGCCGTCCGACCTGTGATATTGAGCAGCTTCCCTTTCCATGTGGGTATACGGGCAGCCACCTTGTCGATGAGAGGCTGCTCGTCCGATCTCCTGAGCTTGCGGATCGATAGTGGCACCCCCAAGTAGCGGCAGGGGAAACCCTCTATCCGACATGACAGGATGTCCCGCACTCTTGCGACGTCAGCCTCGCTACAATGCAGCGGGCATGCAACACTCTTGCCGAGGTTTGAGAAGAGGCCGGATGCCAATCCGAAGATAGATAGCGTCGCCTTCACCAATTGCAGATCACGTGCATTGGGAGCGACGAAGAGCACGAGGTCGTCGACGTATAGACTGACCCGTGCACCGTCGATGCAGCGCAACGGTGACAGGAGGTGCTGCCCTTCGACCCAGCGCAGGAAGCGATTGAGTACTTCCATGACAAGGACAAATAGCATCGGAGAGAGGGGATCACCCTGCCGGAGACCACGCGCATGGCAGATTCTCCTCCTCGGCCGGCCGTTGAGGAGGATTTTGGTGCTGGATGTAGACAGGATGGCGGATATCCAGTCCCGCCACCGCTGCCCGAAACCCATGTGACGCAACACGTCCAGAAGGAATGTCCATGACACTGTATCGAAGGCTTTGGCAATGTCTATTTTTAGCAGAACAGCCGGCGTCCGTCGAGCATCGATGGCCTTGCACGCAAGCTGAACTTGACGAAAATTGTCATGTATGCGCCTGCCCCTGATGAATGCGCTCTGATTTTTCATCACCAAATCATCCAACATGGGCGCCAGTCGCTTGGCAAGGCACTTAGTCACCAATTTACCGAAACTGTGTATGAGGCTTATGGGCCGGTAGTCTCTGATCTCCAGCGGGTGATCTTTCTTCCTCAACAGTATCATGAAGGCGTCATTGAGGTGATTAAAGCTTCTTCGATCTCTGGACCAGAACGCGTTCAAAGCAATCAAGATGTCGTCCTTGATAATTTCCCAAGTCTTCTTGTAGAACAGGCCAGTGAATCCGTCCGGACCCGGTGCCTTGTCACTTGGCAGCTCAATAATGACGGATCGAACCTCTTCCTCGGTGAATAAGGCCTCCAGGGCCGAGAGCTCCATGGTTGGTACCCCAATGGCCGCCAAGTTAATGTTTCTGGAGCGCTCAAAATTAGCGCCAATGATGCTATTGAAGTAGTCAAAAGTGTGTCGGCCATTGCCGCATCAGTGACCACTTCGCCCCCTTGGACATGCAATGAATCGATCCCGCTTTTGCGGCTGTGATGGCAGGCCTGTAGATGATAGAACTTGGTGTTTGCATCACCTTCAGCCAGGAACAGAATCCTCGATCGCTGCCTGGCGATTGTGCGCGCCAAGGACGCAAGCCCCAGTACCCTCAACTTGAGGGTTTTGCGCAGGTCACTCTCCCACTGCGCTAGCTGTCTGTTTTCTTGGGCCTCATCCAACGATAGAATCACCTCCCGCGCCATCGCAAGCTGTAGGCGGACGCTGCCAATCTTGGTACTGCTCCAAGCTCGCACAGCCTTTGCCACGTTCTAGAACTTGTAGTCCAGCATCCGAAAAGGGTCTGTGTCCCTGGGCGTTGGCGTCCAAGCAGCCGCCACAGTGTCAAGAAAACCGGGCAACTTAGTCCAGAAGGATTCGAACCGGAAGCGCCGCTTCGTCCCCGGCAACGCATGCATCTGTAGTAGCAGCGGGCAGTGGTCCGAGCAATCGGATGATAGGGGCTTGAGAACATGGTTTGGGAACGCCTCAAACCAGTCGATCGACGCGAACATCCGATCTAGAAGCTCCAGCGTTGGACGTTCCCGCTCACTCGTCCACGTGAACCTCCGGCCGATCAGGTGCAGCTCTTCCAGGTGCGCTCGGTTGAGGAACGACCTGAAGCGCCTCATGCAGCGATGATCAAGCCGTCCATTGTTCTTGTCTTGCGCACGGTAAATCATGTTGAAATCGCCACACAGGAACCAAGGTCCAGGGTGAACATCACAGAAGGAGAGCAATTCATCGAGAAATTCCACCTTCTCGTGGTCAGGCTGTGGGCCGTAAACAACTGTGGTCCACCACGGTGTATTTGACGACCCTGTTTCGGCGATCTTGGCCGATATCGAGAAGCGCCCTTTGGCGACCTCGCTCACGGCCCACATATCCGTGTTCCACCCTAGCAGGATGCCACCAGACACACCGATCGCTAGGACATAGTCGTAGTCGAAGGCGGTGCCTAGCGTTTCATTAGCTATGGAGTTACACATGACGGAGATCTTCATCTCCTGGATACAGACGAGGGTGGCCCTTTCCTGGACCAAGAATTCCCTCACGACATTGCGGCGTGCGCGACCGTTTAGTCCGCGCACGTTCCAGACGAAGCATGTGGGCAAAGCCGACATAAAGAAACAGTTGTGAATTTTATTGTTTTCTGGCTGCTAGATAGGTTGTCATAAATGATATGCCTGCAATCCCATATTTGTTAACTCAGCACTATCATTGTGCCATCTCACTTCGTTTTCTTTGTGTCCTCATAATAAGCCTCAAAGGCATGCTGCATTTGTTCACTTGTTTCCACCTCCAAAATGACTGTTTCACCCCAAGTACAGCTGTTTGTTAGACCATTTACCTATCTTACATTTCCTTGCAGGAAGCAGGTGAAGTGAACGTAATGTCTAATTCTTTCTCCTCTTTCACTAGATCGTCTTGTAATGATGGAAGCTGTAAAGAAGCTCCATGCACTTTCTGGCCTGCACCAAGGTTATCAGATCTTATGCTTTTCAGTAATCAGATTTGGTTTTTACTCATAAAATATTTGAGCAGATAGAATTACCAACAACTTTTCTTTACTCTACTCAGAGACCTTGCTCAGAGTGATGCACCAAAAGGTGCCACAGACAACTTGACATTTCTTTCGCATCGAATTTTTTTGCAAAAACTTATGCTCACAAGGAAGGTGAACAGATGCACAACCATGTTATAAAACTTGGATTTCTTCTGGACATCTTTGTTTCCAATTCGCTGATTCATCTATATGTTGCTTGCGGTGATCTGGTCTGTGCAAGATCTGTCTTTAATGATATGCTAGTTAAGGATGTCGTGTCCTGGAATTCCTTGACTGATGCACAACTGTAGCGGCGACCAAAGAGGGTTGATTGATTGCTGACCTTAACTATTCAAAAGATTTGAGGTCTTCATGATGAGTTAGTATCCCTCTGAATGTATTTATTTTAGTAGCTCGCATCATGTAATGCTTTAGATATTAGAAATTATGTTGCTATACTTTCTGAGTTTTTAGTTATGCTAATTTGTAAATATACATTGCAGTGGATTCTATTGTTATTTGTAGGTTTTTTCATAATTAAATTTTTAGGTTGAGGGAAATACAAGGAAAAACGTTCAAGAAAAAATAGTTTTGCCTATGAATCTATGATGTTTACTGTTAGCTTTTGTCATTGCTATGTTGCACATATGATGGTTAGATGATGTTGCCTGCATAGGTAATCATCATTTTAGTGTGAGAGCAAACCTTCTACGCACTATGAGATAGGTTGACGATATAGTAGTTTTTTTTTTCTCGAACACGCAGAAGATGATTTAGTAGTTCATTCGTCATTGCCTTCTGTGCTTTTGTCTTCGCTAATTCTTTTTCTTTTTCTTTCACGTTGAATCCTAGACTAGAAAGGACAGTATTTAGATGTGGAGATCAATTATCATTCACATTGTCTACAGAAAAACATTTACATGACTAAATTGTGTCCTTGCAGCTGGGATAAAACATGTAGTTTGTAGCCACTGAATGACATCAACATCGAGCTATATATAGAAACCTTGTTCATTTGCTTAATTAACTAGCGCAGTACCTGACTACCTTCTGCATAACTGTACAGCATATATAAGTTGTGTATGTTTGTTGGGGCTGCTCACTGCTGGGATATGGTATGTCTTCAGGCAAAAACACAACTGCACGGTTAGCATCAGCGACAGTAACTGTCGTTGGATTGAGGATGCTTGTGCTCAGCATGGACACTCCATGTCAGCTGCTTCAAAAGTTGACATAGAACTGGCTGGTTCTTTGCTGCATTTGCCTTTTGGATTCATGCGTTTTTGGATGGTTAAGTGCCATTGTTTATTGCATTGCAAGTTCTTACTCCTTTCTATTTTGCTTTCACTTGGTATCTACCTCTTCTATTCTGTAACCTTTTTCTACATCCATCCTATCCCAGGCCTCTAATCTCTCCACCATTCTTCACTGTATGCTTGTGTGCTTTCCTATCTTTCTGCTACACAGTAGATGCATTATCCAAAAGAACAAATAATTCAAGGTCCAGGTGGGTCAGGGTCTGGGACTATACCCGGTGCAAACTATTTCTGTTACGAATCTTTGGGCCGCTTTGCTCTCTTGCATTTATGTTGTCATTTGAACAAGCAAATGGCGTGAACAGAATCTTTAATATCTATGTGCCAACACTCTTAGACAGTTAGATGTGATACTCTACCAATTTTCCATACTAAGTTTTGTACTAATTCATCACCACACATATAAGACTGCACCCCATATAGAGTGCCACTGCATGGAGACAGTTTACAGTTCTCCGCAGTGCTAGAAAAGAGCTGAAGAAATTATGGTATTCGTGGTATGAATCTTTGGGGGCAGGGGGTGGATGAATCATGGCTGGCCTCCTTGCATTTATACCTTTACTTGGACTAGCAACTGGTGTAAGGAGATTGTTTCACTTTACCTAAATATGGGATTAATTCTGGTTCCTTGCTGTGCATGCATGAGTTTATTTTTCCTTGTGGTGTCCAGATATATTATAATGCTTCCATAGGAGGGTAGCCATGAGAACAACTTTTGTTGGCATGGCTCAATGTGGTCCATGGCAATTCTCCCTGTAAGCGTCTTGATATGGAACTGGCCTGTTGTCGCTTGCACCCTGTTCTGGCTCTTCAGGTCACCAGGACAAACAACTGAGTTTCACTGCTACTCTGTGCCATGGTGCATTTGCTTGTTGCCGTTATTTTGTATTGTTATGCATAAAGAGGTGTATGAATAGGTTCTAGATGTTGATATTATCTGAAGATTGTTTTATGATTTTGGTCGACAATATTCAATAGCTTATGAGAATCTTCAGGTAAGTGTCTGCTTAAGCTCTAGAGCTGGCTTCTTCTGCTTATTGACTGCCAACCTACTAATACTCTAAACGTTATTAATAAACTGCTAAAGAATCCTGGGAATGAGCACATTTAGGTTTTGGATTTTTTTTGGGTGGTTTCGTCATATATATCATGCTGTGGCTTACCCTTTGCAGATGTCACTGTTCCATTTTCCAAAGGATAGTGTGCTGGTGTCAATTCCTATATTTAGGTAAATATCAGTTACATCTGTAGTACTCTGCTCTACAATGTCTCTTTACTTTGGTGCCTTCCTTTTAGTGCAGATAGTGTTTACAGAACACTTTAAGCCCATTTGATTAGATGCAGTGCCTATCAATATAGTTTTATGTCCTACGCTTTTCATTTTTGCTCCAGTAAGTACATTTGTATATATTGCATTCATGCACACAGAAATGAGGATATATATACACCATTATTTCTGCTTCTGGAAATAGGGTTATCTTTCTGCTTCTGGAAAGACCAAACATGACTTTCTGGTTGGCTGTTAAATCGCAGACTGTTGTGCTTGCAGTTTTACCACCCATGATCATCACATCCTTGACGATCTGCACAGGCACAACGCATGCAGCCAAGTACCACCCGCCGCATCCATTGAAGTGGGGGCGTCTTAACTTTGCTTGCCCTACCTACGGGCCTTACCGCCATGAAGAGACCTTGGTCCTTGCAGCTTGTCCTTCTGCCATGGAGATCCTGTCCTGCTGCCCCTGTAATGGGGCCACTGTACACGCACAAGCATGCACGCATTTGTCCACTGTCTACTGCCGCCGCTACTGTTCATTGGCTGGCCCTACCTCACTCCAGTTATTGCACGATGCACGGTAAAGCTGGACCAAAGAGTGTGAGATCCTGAACACGGACCTTGCAGATGCACCGCAGCAGCGTTCAGTAACAACAGGCAGCAGGAGCAAGACGCCGTCAGAATGCAGAATTTACTGGACTGTTAGTACATAGGAGTATGTGATGAAGCTTTTTACCTGCCTTTCTAGCTTTCCATGTGATGAAACAAGAGTATGTGGTATGGGAAGAATGGGAGTCTAATAGTGTATACATAGACCTTTTAGAGGAGAATCTCAAATGCACGGCTCAGCAGCTCTTGTCCTGTGGCTCTTGTCTGCTTGCCTTGCAGACTCCAGTGGCAGTCACTGCATGCAGAGCCTTCCCCTGTGCACAGTGCACACCCTAATCCAATCCGGTGCTCTTTTTCCACAGCAAGAAAACCCAAAGAGGAGAAAGAGAAGAGGACAAGGCGACACTAAAACTATTGATCTTCTTTGGATTCTAATATTCCCCCCAATTATTGTTTTTGTTTTGTTTCTCATGTAAATCTCAGGACATTGGATTCTATAATTTTGTAACTTTGCTCGTGCGTTTATGAGCTCAAATTATTAGCATAATAATCACCCGGTCCGCGGCTTAGCCATACATTCCTCTTATTTGTTCAGCATGTTGTGTGAACTGAATTAAAACGTTCTGAGTTCTACTCGTCTTGCAAATGCATGTGGACTGGGGCATTGTCTGTGAAACTTTTTTTTTATTTACAAAATTTAAAAAAGAATTGTTCACCCTGCTAGCATGCTTATTAACAGTAACATAACATAATCTCAAGTTAGGACTTGAGGCCATATATAGGATCACACCTAAACATTATTTTTTTGGTACCACTGTACTGTACTCCCTGCTCATGCAAATGACAAAGGACAGATGGGGCAAGCCAAAACTTGCATCATTCCAAAGTACTGATGGGCCAATGGAACTACTTGTAATAACAATCATGTAAGTGGCAAACTATGGAAGAGGTTTCTAAAGTAGACCAGCATATGTATAGGAGTATGTCTTATCCATGGAAACAGTTGGATGGACCTGGAGAGATTTTTTTTTTCCTTCTCAGACAGGATTATTGGACGCGACTTGTGATTTAGTTTAACTACAATGTCGTATGCTAGGGTCTCCCTGCCTGTCCCTATCTTCGTAGCTCCAACGAAAGTTAAACGACGAAGGGAAGGGTCAATTCGGACGCCCCAAGGCCGGATCTTGGATCTTTTTAGAGGGGGAGGCCCCTACAATGATCTATGATCACTACAAGCTATCCCAGCAGTGTAGGGCAGACTCCCGGTCCGGTTGAAGGGCACAAGATAGGATAAGGACACGGCCTACTGATGGATTAGAGAGTGTGGTTACAGGCATTGATACGGTAGGCAGCACATTGCAGCCAGTACTTTGGTTAGGACCCGGACGTCTAAGAGGCGGTGATTTAGACAACTTAAAAATCTACTCTAAACTATGGTCTCTAATTCCACCTTAACAAAAACATATATAAGAAAGTAATCTATCTAAATGTACAACTACGATTTTACTAATGTGTTGCTATCTCTGCCGCAAAAGAGTCTTGCAACCTAGATTCCAACCCGATCCACTAGCGTAACAACTAAGCTAGGAAAGTAAAGCAAACAACCTAAGTAACAATGTAAATACGGAAGGTAAAGATGAGGTAGAGATGCAAACTCCCGTCGACAACTCTGGTATTTTTACCGAGTTATCGAGAAGCGCTCAAGCTTCCCCTGGTCCTTGTTGGAGCCCCTCGCAAGGACCAAGCTTCCGGTCGGGTAACTCCGTGGATAGCCCCGGGCCTTCCCCACACGCAAGTGGGTCTCTGGTGTGCATTTCGGCAAGCCTCTCCCGGACCGCTCCCCGCCGTCTTCACTATCAAGCTTCCGGCCGAAACGCCGTGTGCCTTGTTCCCTTCGGTACACGATGGCGGCCATACCACAAACACGGTTGGTGTGGTCTCGCAAGACTACAAGCCCCGCCGAGTACAAACACTATGCGCGCAAGCACCTTGGGTTTAGAGGTATGCAAACCTCATTAGCAACTAGACCTAAGCCTAGAGCAAGCGCATATGAGTGTGGTCTAACTAACCTAAGCACTTCGCAAAGCACCTGCGCTAATCACCAAGTAATCTTTAAGCTCTATGCATGTGGAGAGCACAAATGAGGTGTAGCAACACCCTCCTATCTTCCCTCAGCTCCCTCTCGCTTCAAATGGGCGGTTGGGGCAAGTATTTATAGCCCCCAAGTCGAAACTAGCCGTTATGGCTGAGATCCTCTTCTCTGCGTGGTCACTGGACAGGGCGGTGCCAGGCATCGGATAGGGCGGTGACCGCCACGCGGATTAGTTGTTGCTCACTAACAGGCCGACCGTTGGGGTGCTGTTCACCGAGGCGGTGCCCGAGTCCCCCTTCACTGCTCTCTAGAATTTTAGGGCGGTGGCACTGCCATCCCCTGTCCGGTGCACCGCCACCCCATGGCGGTGGCCAGGGCGGTGCACACGTTGCTGTCCGGTTCCCCCTCTCCTTCTAGTTGCAGCAGCCCTCTGTTTGGTGGCACCGCCACCCCCTGACTGTGCACCGCCATGCCTAGGGCGGTGACCAGGGCAGTGCCCCATCTTGTTGTTTCTTCGCGTTTGTAAGGAAAATTGACCCTTGCCCCCATTTACTTTGGATTTTAGTGTTTGATGATCAACAAGACCAAATTGGACTAATGTGTTTGCGAGTGTTAGTTTTGTAGTCCAATAGGTTGCAAACGTGACTTGGACGAAGGCGACGTGATGATACAATGATCAACACCTCAAGCAAGACCCTAGAAGCATAATAGAAGACCCAAGAAACCAAGCAAAGTCCAAGCACGAAGATAGGAACCAAGCTAGATGCAAGATCGCAAAGAAACGAGCTCGGCATAGGTGATCAGACGTGGCCCTTATGAGGACTGGACGTGTCTGATCGGCTGCTCGGCAACAACAGGCATCAATAGCAGCGACCGGACGTTGTTCGTCGTTGCGGCAACAACTCATTGAGGACCGGACACGGCAACTGTAGACAACCAGACGCGCCAGGCAGTGGCATCCAATCGAGTCCAGAGATATTTTAGAGCGGTGAAACGTCGACCAAACATGTCAGATGGTAAGCGACCGAACTCGCCAGAGAGTCCGATCAACAGTGAACGCCAACAGTCGGGACAACTGGACGCGTCCGATCAGGACGATCTGCGCGTCCGGTCAATGGCAGAAAGCTGGGTTTCATCCCCAATGGCTACTTTCTCCATGGGACTTACAAATAGACCCCCCAACCGGCCAATTGAGTTGTGGAGAGCTGAGGAAACATACCAAGGGTGTTGATACACCATTTTAGTGATCTCTACTGGTATAGTGCTTAGTGATTCAATAGGTGATTAGCGTAGGTGCTTTTGCGAAGTGCTTAGGTTGATTAGACCACCGCTTATACGCTTGCTCTAGGTTTAGGTCTAGTGTTTAGTGAGGTTTGCACACCTCTTATCACTCGGTGCTTGCGTGCACCATTGTTGTATATCGGAGGGGCTTGTAGTCTTACGGGATCACACTAACCGCATTTATGGTGTGGCCACCACCGTGTACCGAAGGGAACAAGGTCCACGACGGTTTGGCCGAAAGCTTGATAGTGAAGATGGTAGGGAGAGGTCCGTGAGAGGCTTGACGGAAGGCACACTGGAGACCCACTTGCGCGTGGGGAAGGCCCGGGGCAATCCATGGAGTTACCCGACCGAGAGCTTGGCCCTTACGAGGGATTTCTTGCAAGGGGCTCCAACGAGGACTAGGGGGAAGCTTGAGCGCTTCTCGATACCTCGGTAAAAATACCAGAGTCATCAATGGGAGTTTGCATTCTACCTCATCTTTACCTTTCGCATTTACATTGTTACCTAGGTTGTGTGCTTTACTTTCCTAGCTTAGTTGATAGGGTTAGAACCTAGGTTGCAAGACTCTTTTGCGGTAGAGATAGCAACACACCTAGCAAAAACGTAGTTGCACATCTAGATAGATTACTTTCTTGCATAGGTTTTGACTAGGTGAAACTAGAGGCCATAGTTTAGAGTAGATTTCTAAGTTACCTAATTCACCCCCTCCTCTTTGACGTCACGGTCCCTTACAACATTTCTTCATCGGGGCATCATCATCTTCATGTCTTGGACTCCTTGCTTCTCTCCTAAGCTGTCAATACCTCCTCCAATATCTTCTATTGAGTGTTGATCAATTTCTTCATGTTCCAAAGTTGGTCCAAGTCCGCGTTGCATCCTATTGAACTATAAAATAGACACTAGCAAACATATTAGTCCAATTTGGTTGTGTTGATCATCAAACACCAAAATCTAAAGTAAATGGATCTAGGTCTATTTTCCTTACAATCTCCCCCTTTTTGGTGATCAATGACAACACGACCAAAGCAAGTAAATAAAAATAAATGCAAAAATTTAAAAAACTATCTACTTGCTAGGATGCAATGCAAAGGCAAGTTTACATGATGTAAAAGGATACCACTTATGAAAAACCTTGGAAACTTGTCTTGCCCTTGCAAATGTCCCCAAATGGCATTATGGACTTAAGCCTCCCCCTAACTCCATAATCCACTATTCTCCCTATCTTGGACCATTACCACTTATAAATTATTATGATTGGGCTTGCTTTTGGTCCTACAAATTCTCTCTCTTTGAAATCAAACACCGAAAAGAAAGACATTAGTAGCACAAGTGAGGGTCAAACTTTGTGATCCTTTGTATGTGGAGTGGAATAGGTCACAAAATTTGACTCTCACATTACATAGACTAAGCTCCCCCTAAATATATGCATACATATGGTGGAGGATGAAATATATGCATAATTGGCAAATTAATGCACAAGGGAATTTAATTTATATAATGCATGGAGAAAGCATATAAATACCAAAGTGAAATCAACATGATGATATCGATTTAGAAATACCACATGTAGAAATCAATTTGATTGACACCACTTGCAATAGGTGGTGGATTTTTGAAGCATGATGCTTAACTTCGGGGACTCTATTTTCCTTGCAATGTGACTACTACACATATGATAAGCTTGAAATAGTGTTAGTCTCAAAGCATCCAACTTGTAGAGTAACCTCCCCCTAAATTTGTGCATACAAGCATGGAATACTTGTAGGAGACATGCACATTGATTTTAGAATAAAAAATGCCACTTGAAAAATGACATCACATGAATGTGATAATCATTTTCAAAAGTGATATTCGGGGGAAATTATCTACAATTTGGACTTTGGCACATATTAGATAAATAATTGTAAAATAAGCTATGTGCCATGCTTCTAAGCAATTTAAACCATGTAGGTTTGCTCCAAGGGTTAAGAGTGAAACCGAGCAAGCCTACTATAAGATATACCTAGTTTATGCATGCAAATGCAAACTTAGGCATGAAAAGGAACTAGATGCTAATTGAGATTGCAAGAAATTAAATCTAGTTACCTAACATGGGAAGGGAAATTTGGGTCCATAGTATTCATTAACCCACTTGGCAATTACATGATCCGATGTGATGCACCCCATAAAATACACCCAAACTTTGCCAAGTCTCCAAATTCCCCGAAGTCCATCGGACTTCTCACTTCCCCTTTGGGATCCAAACCTTCTTGGTGCTCTTCATGTTGGAAATGATCTCCTTTGGCTCCCAAATGCGTTTGGCCCCATTGTTGGCTTGCTTATTCACCTTGATGGCCACCACCTTGCCATTTTTCTTCTTCTTCAAGAGATAAGGTGTGGAGGCCTTTTTGTCCACCTTGTTGGTGTAGGTGTTGGAGAGCTTGCTTGTTTGCTTTTTATTTTTCTCTTTCTTCCTAGCTCCTCCCCCATTCTTCACCTTGCACTCATAGGACTTGTGGCCTTCCTTGTGGTATACATAGCAAACCATGGTTTGTCCTTCATCAAGCTTCTTTACTCTCTTGACGATGTTATCTTAATGAAGTTGGGCTTGCTCCGCTTTGTCTTTTACTTGAGTCAAGTCCTTAGTAAGTGTGGCAGAACCGCCTATAATAACACACTTTTGAAGGCGCTCATCTTTCACTAGACACTAAACGCCCCAAAAAAAAAGGCTAAAATGGGTAGTTTCATCGAGCACACCCAAAGGGAGAACTCGAAACAATCCATGTTTTACATCCAGAATCCAATAATGAGTATGAGCTTATAATACTTAGTCCATTTTATACAACATAGAGTCTTGAAAATTATTTATTACAATACCAGAGTTTAGAGTGCAATAATTAAACAGTGGAATGTAATAATCATCTAGCGGAAATGATACATGGATCCATATGTGCCCACCAGAAGAATAATCCACACAAGAGCTAACTCCTCAAGCTGCACCTACAACAGGGTAAAATAAACCTTGAGTACATAATGTACTTGCAAGACTTACCTGACTAGTGGGAATATTTTCTGACTCTCAAGAATATGATAGGCAATATGGTTTGCTGTTTTCTTTTATTTGCGAAAAGCATTACTAATAGTGCACCCTTAAGGTCAAGTTTTACTAGCAGTCATGATTACTTTCTTAGCTAACCTTTCTAGGTAAGCACCAGTTCTACCTTTAAGCAAGGGTTGAGCAAATAGAACTATTTTACCATCTTTTATATTCTAGTTCTTACTATGGTGCTAGACCATAGCCAAACCATACCGTCTCACAGAAACAGCGATTCACGAGCCAATGTATCCCAACTGAATACCCAAAACACATGTTTCGCTTGTACCCCAGGCACAAATGAGACCAACCCATTTCACTCCTATCGAGGGGTCTAGGTCCCCATCCAAACTTGGACTCCAAGCCCCCACACTTGAGACCTGGTCTTAGTGTGGTACTTAGACCTCCACCTTTCTTTACCTCCAATCAGTCGATCCGAAAAGAGCCAGAACCTACGATAAGAGCGCAACAAACCTTCCCGCTCCCATAAGCGAGTATGTGCTTAGGATAATAAGTCTGTGACCTGACTACCATCCACAGCAACGGACGGTTCTCAATGGACACAGACAGGGAAAATAGTGTAACCAAGCTAAGCCCGATTAGCCACGGGACACAACTTGTTACACCCATCAATATCCCATTCCTTATCCCTGTCTGGTCACCATTTTCTTTCTATCATTTTATTAGGAGAATAATAATAATATTCCCTACTTGTGAGTAACGACTGGTTACCCACGCTACCGACAGCCTAAGCATAGCAGCTACTCGAACATGCACTAGTAAGACTCTTAGGATATATATATATATATATACACACACACACACACACGGTGAATATGAAAAATAGAGGTTCTGCACCGGGGCTTGCCTTGGGTAGGCGCGGTGTTAGCCAAGTCAATCAGTGGCTGCTCCAGGACCTCCTTCTACATGAGAATCTCCTCCTCGTACTCCTCAACGATCTCCTCGAACTCATGCTCGCCGGTGGTCACGATTTCCGTCGACTCGTTCTCTATATGAATGCGATGATGATGATACAACGATTTAATATTTAAACAATAACAACTCTTAAAATAAGAACACATAGGCTATACTAACAAGCTAGCTCTAATGGCTAAGATACTAAGCTAACCATCAGCCCTATCAAATCAAGTGTCAAGCTCACCCTAACAAGTGCGTTATTTCATAAAGTCAATATTCTTCTTTTATTCATATTAAAGGTTTAATGGATATTTAGCCACCCTAATAAACAAGCTATCTTAAGGCTACAAAAATTACAAGAAGCACATAATAATACAATGAAGCTACTATAAAAATTTTAGGATTAAAGCTATCACCAATTTACTACAAAAAATCCTACAATATTTATCCTACTAATATTAAGTACTTTCAATTGATTTAATAGGCCTTAGCATCAACATAGATATGCATAAACTAACTACACTATCAGGTAGACAATGATTTTAGGAACCTAACAAAATTAGTTTCATAATTTTTGGACATCTACACGAATTTATATTAAATATACAAGTTTAGCTTAGAAACTAAATTAGAAAAGCAACAACTAATTCATTTAGAAAAAAGAAAGATTATTTCACTGCGCGTCCCACATATGCACAGCTCGCGCGAGGTGGCCCACGGCGGGGAAGCCCGCGCGTGCCAGCGCTTTTGCAAAAACGCCCCGTGCTATCCTCTATTAACACGACAACTATGCGCACTATTTCTACAAATAGTGTTTATGCAAGAAGGCCCTCATATTAACCCGTCTTCTTAGAGAGGTCCCCGACGCCTCCGCGCTCGCCGGCGCAGCATTGGCCGACACTAGGCCACTATGCCGGCCAACTAGGGACCCCCTCGACTCATCTAGAGGACCGATGCTCACCTATGGGCCAATGCGCAACACTGGGTAGCGATTCGGAGATCGAAGACAAAGTAGGGTGGCTCTCCCACAACAGTGGCCAACCTACGGCGATGACGGTAGTGTTCCGATGAGCCACAACGCTAAAGGAGTCATAGGGTAGCGGGTAAGCATCAGGGACTCACCATGGACCTGGCCAAGGTGATGGTTCAGCTAGAGACTACCCAAGCCAGGCTGGCCACGCGCAAACGAGCGGTGCGATGGCGCACCACGGCAGACACGGTCGCGTCAGCGATGTTGGGGTGGTGGTAGAGGTTCGACTATGACACGTAGGGTGAAGGGAGGATGGAAGCGAAGCTAGCGGTGCACTGGAATTGGTTCGGGATTGACAGGTGGAGGGCTACCCTCGGCTATGGCCGAGCGCGGCCTTATCAGCACGACGGCGGGGAAGACCCCAAATTAGAGCTTGGCCATGCGCACTTCAAGGCTGGGTGGGGTCGGGCAGCGAGAGGGCTTGATGAAAGAACCATGGACATGCTGAATTAGATTGAGGTGATCTCTCGCTGGATAATTGCTTGGGGCATGGCTCAGATGATGGAAGCGGCAGGGAGAGGAGACTGGTATGAGCTCTGGCCATCCTTGCCTTGGCAACAAGCTATTGGCCAGACCCAAGGCAGCGTCCGTGCACTCACTACGCGACAATGCGGCTAGACCATGTGCGTGCACAGGGAGATAGGTGGGGGCATGGCCTGCGTGGCCGCAACACCATTAAGGTGAGGTGATGGCGCGAGCAGCCAGGATAGCCCACGTGCGCGCAGTGGCAAGGCAAGCAGCAACATCGCAGCACGACGCCATGGTGGTAGCACGCTCTGGTTGTACCCGTGCTCCAGTCACACCAAGGCCAGAGACACAACAAAGGGATTCTCGTCTGCCTCCTAGACCACAGGGTCTACCTCTAGTGACTCATCTAGATTTGAGGGCCGCCATGGCCAAATAGATGCAACAACTCAGATTTGTGGACTTTGAGCAGTGGTTCCCGCCGAGGAGGGATGATCGAGCTTTAGAGGGCTTCTACACACCACTGCAGGAAGATTTTTATAATGCATATCTTAACAGTGGGGCAGTATTCAGATGTCAGAGGGTGTGCAACATTGAGTCCATTGTAGCAGCAGCTAGAGAGCATATTCGCCCTTTCCTATCTTACTTGCCAGGGCTGACAGATTTACTTGGACGGATAGGCTTATATGTTCCATCTTGGGTCCGTGAGTTCTATACTACACTTTGGATTGACCCACTGCACAGATTCATTCACTTTGCTTTCAGAGGCAGAGATTACAGGCTAATGAGCTCTAGGGTCAGAGAGATACTTAGACTTTAGGAGTAGCCCATTCGACTACATGAGGTTTGATATGGATAGACAATGCCTCCTAGATGCCCTTATAGTGGTCTTGTGCCCCCTACAGATCTAGTCCGCCATTGCTTCACAGAGCCTTTCGGCGAGGGGTCAAGCAGGACACCCAGTGATCTCACTCCTACTTCTAGAGTGCTTGATGCTATTATGAGGAGGACACTACTTCCGAGGATGGGGTATCATGAGGGCATGACTCGCATACAGCTATGGCTATTGAACTCTCTGATGCGGCAGACTATGTTTGACATTTGGGATCTCCTTCTATCATAGATGGAGGATACTATTGTAGAGGGGTTCAGGGGTCACAGGTAGCTGCCATATGCTCATTGGATTACATTCTTGATCCATAGGGCAGTTACTGTGCGGCCACCTGAGTGCTGGCAGAGTATAGTGGTGCTACTATAGAGTTCCCTGCATACAACATGACTCAGATGATCCACTATAGTGCAGTGAGGACTCCTAGCCAGCTGCACCATCGCTCAGAGGTGCCAGAGACTACAACCTAGTAGGATGAGACCATTAGGGGCATAGCAGCTATTGAGGAGGAGCAGTTAGATGCTCAGTAGGAGGGGATGGTCGTGAGCGACCCCAGTGACAACTCAGATGATGACTACTAGCCTATCCCTTAGATGCCTCCACGACAACATGACCATGAGGCTGGTAGCTCTAGTTCAGCTCCACCTACACCACAGACAGATCCCTCTCTACTTGCTATATTTGAGCAGATGAGATAGGATCAGACTCATCAGGCTCAGGAGACCACTACTATATTTGCATAATTTCAGACTCGGTAGGATGAGTTCCAGCAATAGCAGCAGGCGATCCAGCAGCAATAGTAGTAGGCCTGCATCAGCAGTAGCTTCTCATGTAGCAGCAGCTACTTGGAATTATGTAGCGTGTAGTGACAGCTATTGGGGCTCCACCGCCATAGCCTTCACCCTAGCTTGGTCAGTCTGCCACCACTTCTATGACTCTAGCTTTCTAGCCCAGTGGGCTTCAGAGTTAGGGACAGCCAATGCCATAGTTTCCTTCACCTATAGAGCAGGTGTCCTAGTGGTTTGCTTTGCCAGTGCCAGCCCTGCAGTTCACTCCTCTTCATACGGGCTTTACTCCGCCTCAGAGTTTGTCAGTGCTCACCCCAGTTTCTAGAAGCCTTGGTGCTTCATTTAGTGAGTTGATAGAGCAGCCTACTCCACCAGAGCTATATGTCTCAGGTCCCTCCATAGTTGCACATATTACCGGGACTATAGAGACGCTCTGTTCGTCAGTTGCATCATTAGAGCAAGCAGCGCTAGTTATAGATCTGACCCAGACCACTTCAGCATCGCTTCCAGCTATAGAGGGTCGAACTACTCAGAGCTCAGGATCAGATGATGATGGCACATAGTTCTAGCTCACTCCTCGCACCTCAACGCTCGACTCGTCTGCTGTAGCCCCACCGACCGACCCTTAGATTTTGGTGTTTAACGTCAAAGGGGGAGAGGGATCGAGTATGTTAGTCTTAGGGGGAGCGATACTTTTAGGGGAGTCTATCTATTAGCTTATAGCTTATCTATTACATTTGGAGTGTTATGTGTGATACATTATGCATTCATATTTACTATTATGCATTGAACTACTTAAGTGTGATCGTAATTGTGATATTAATGTGATCGTGATATTTATGTGATATGTGACATGTGTGCTCTCTACTTTGAATTATTTATATGTCATATCACTTGTGTTATGCTCATTTGTTTTGCTTCTGCGTTTTACTCAGATGCAAATGAGCTTTATTACTTGTACTCTTGCTTATTTCATATCTTTTGAGTACATCATGTTGGCTTGGGTCATATAAGCTTGCCTAACACTTTTGTTCTTATTGTCAAAAGCTTATATGAACCAAGCATGTTAAAAACCTCATCTTTTTCATATACTTGAGGTGGTATTGTCATCAATCACCAAAAAGGGGGAGATTGAGAGCATCTAGGCCCCTAGTTAGGTTTCGGTGATTAATGGCAATATGTAATTACTGTGACTAACGTGTGTTTTGCAGAGGCAATTAAGTTAGGTCATGGTAATGGAGATTGATTGGGCTATCATGGTGGTCATGCCCCTACGATGGAAATTGTTTCAGTTTTCAAAGGATGGACGACAAGGTTAAGGATGGACTAGTTCTAAGTGTCGTTTGGTGTTGAGAAAACACTTAGAGTAGTTTAGAACTTTGTTTTTTCTTTGGCTATACTATTAATGGGGTATGGATGGATAGCTTGACCTAGGTGAGTCTAGTGAGTTAGATGTGGTGCACACTTGCTAAATCTAGCACTAGATAGCTCCTAAAAAGCCCTTAGATCCATTGGAGCAAACTTTATTCACGTATGATCGAGAGTTGGAAGTGAATAGAGGGTCAAATACTAACCGGACGCTGGTTCCGGAGTGACCAGACACTGGCACAGAGTCTAGTCAGTTCATTTGATCAAGGTGATTTTGTCTAGTGCGATCGGACGCTGAGAGGTGAGTGACCGGACGCTGAGTCCCAGCGTCCGATCAACTCCAGTAAGGTTTCAGAGAGGGAAAATCGTGACCGGATGCGTCTGGTCAGTGCTGAGCGGACGTTGTCCAGCGTCCGGTCACAACTTAAACACTAGAGTTCGGGGAGAACTGACCGGAGCATCTGGTCACCCCACAGAGGCACATAATGGTTTGTTTTTTAGCTGTGTGTATAAATACTTCCTCCATTCGTGTGTGGGGGTACTTTTGCTCATTCCAACAGCTGAGAAACACCCTTGAGAGTGCCAAGAAGAGCAAGGTCCTAGTGAGGTGATTGAGATTTGAGAATCCCAAAGAGAGCCCTCATTAGTGAAAGCAAGAGTAGCAAAGTGTGTATCCACCCTTCTCATTAGGCTTGTCGTGGACAAGTAAGAGTTCGTGCTTGTTACTCTTGGTGATCGCCATCACCTAGATGGCTTGGTGGCGATTGGGAGTTTGGTGATCATCCGGCAGAGCTTGTGGATGAACCAACTCGAGTTGTAAGCGGTTGTGGGTGATTCACCACGACGGAGTGTCAAAGAATCAACCTGTAGAGAGCATTTGATTCTTGCGCGGATCAAGGGGAAGCTACACCCTTGCGCGGGTGCTCCAACGAGGACTAGTGGGGAGTGGTGACTCTCCAATACCTCGGCAAAACATCACCGTGTTCCTCCTTCTCTCTTTACTTTGAGCATTTACTTTGAGCAATTCAATTCTTGTCATTTACATTCATAGAATTGCCATGCTAGAGTAGGATTGTAACATAGTTTGCTAAATTTTTGTGCGGTAGATCAATAGAAACACTTTCTAGGCATAAGGGGTTAATTGGGCTAACCGTAGGGTTTAATTATTGCAAAGAATTTTAAAATTAGCCCAATTCACCCTCCATCTTGGACATCTTGATCCTTTCATAGGTGACTGATTTAGAGCAGGGGAAAACACCACCGTCGTACCGACGAGATAGGTGGGGCGAGTGGTCAGCGGCGCTATCGTTATTATTTTAGCTCTCAAATATTCATTTACGAAGCCGACTATTTATATTTTCAAACACGGCTAAAGCACTAAAGTTCGTTACTCGATATTGTAACTGCAACCAAAATCATGCTCTGAATTTTACTTAAGTACTATATACCAGTCATATCATATTTTTGTTTATAAAAAATGTTTTCACGTTCAATCCAACAGAACAAGCCATTCGCTATTTACTTGCTAGAATCGTTATCGGACATTACTAAATATTTCTACGCACTGCGTAATTGAACTTGAGCGTTGATTCAAGTCCACAAAACTAAGTCACACAGGATTCGCTTATCGCCTCAAATATGTTTTAAATTAAAAACCCAAGAAAAACTCGCTTCAGAAATTTTTCTTAGGCCTAATTCGCGGTGCTAAATGAGCTCATAATACTAGGGGTGTTACACTCAAGAGAGCATATTAAGCTACCCCTAAGAACTAAAACATGGTACTAATCTTTAACCAGATTTCTCGAAATAATTCCGCAAACCCGGTGTTGTCAAACTGTTTTTGAAGTTAAGAATTTTCTAAGTCTATAACCTAGTTTTTTATTTCAAGCTCTATTTTTAAGCTATTTGAAACACTTACTAGCAATGTTATTTTTCTACAGCAAAGGTTGCATTGCCATGTACAAAGTTTGTACTTTAAGCTTTATTTAGGTACCACACACATGTTCTATAATATTTTTACTCAATAAAAATTAGTTTTCAACCCTACTTGATATACATGTGCTATTGAATAAACTTTCATTTAACATTTTTATTATTAATTTTAGGTTACAAAAAATTTATCTACACACTTTATCACATGCATTATCACATAAACATGATGCTCATGACATGGTTAAGTAGGTTGTTATGGTGTAACACCAAGGGTGTTATAGTAAGGCGAGCCACTTTTTTGCTTGAGTTACTCATTCTCCATTACGACCTCTTGTGTGCATGTATCTACAACAACTTTCTCAACACAAACTTGGTTGCACAAGGGTGAGTCTAAACATAAATCATTGCAAGAAGTAGAGGCATCCTTTTTAGGCATGTCAAAGATTAAACTTTTCTTTTTAGGTGCCTCAGTGGGGGTTGTACGGATGGCTTTAAGATTAGCAACTTTATTAGTTAGCTCATCATAATGTTTGCATATGGTTTCCATTTTAGCAAGCAAACTTTTATAGGCATCTTGTGAGCTAGCTAACTTTTCTTTTAATTTTTTATTTTTCTTTACAAGTTGCTCATCATTGATTGTGCATGCATTTGTTGTTGCACTAGGCTCAAGTTGCTCAATTTTAGTAGATAGTTCAATATTGAGATTAGCAAATGTCTCATATTGTTCAAGCAAGGTTCTATATGCTTCTTATAAACTATCTAGCTTTTATTGCAACATTTTTAGCTTCTTTTGTTGACTAGCACAACTTTTAGCATATTTAAGATTTTCTTGCACAAGTTGCTCTTGCTCATAAGAAGGTAGCTCATCATCACTATCACTATTATTGTCACTATCATTAGGGATAAACTTTTTGTTACCTCATGCCATATGGCACACTCATGAATTACTTGATGATGAGTGCTTGTACCCTCATCTCTTGTGATGGTCTTCTTCTTTACTTGAAGAATCATCCTATGACCTTATAGATGTGGGGGCTTTGTCCTTACACGCATTCTTCTTTGTATTGGGTGTGGGCTTGTTTGGACAAACTTCCACAAAGTGCCCTAACTCGCCGTATCCATAGCATCCTTTCTTCCTTTGCTCATTTCTTTGATCAGTGAAAATAAAATCTTGAATTTGAATGGCCACACCCTTGACATTGAGCCTTTGGATCATCTTCTCCACCTTGTTGATAAGTTTGATTTTTTATCAAGGTCAGAGGTGGAGGAGGAAGATTGATCATCATCACTTGATTCTTCATCATCATCCTCATCTTCTTCTTCATCTTCACTTGAGGAGCTCGAGCTTGAGCTTGTCTCAACTTGCTTGCCCTTCACCTTCTTTTTCTCACTACATGCGAGAGCTTTGCCTTTGCTTGATGAAGAGGCTTCTTCTTGACCCATCTTGCGTGACATTTCAAATGCCACTATCTTGCCAATGACTATAGCCGGGGTCATCGTGCTCAAGTCCTCCATGTTGTGAAGGATGGTGATGATACTTTCATATTTATTTTGTGGTAGCACGGAGATGATCTTCCTCATGATGTCCGCATCACCTAGCTTTGTTAATCCTATAGAGTTGAGCTCATTGATAATTAGATTCAAACGAGAATATATATCACAAACAAGCTCATCATCATTCATTTCAAAAGAATCATAACTTTGTTGAGCTAGTCAATGTTTTTGCTCACGGACATTACTTGTGCCGTTATGGAGCTCTTGTAATTTTAACCAAATTTTATGTGTCATATTTAAAGTGAACACTTGGTAAAACACATCTATGCTAAAAGATTCAAACAAGCAATTTTTAGCTCTAGCATTGAAATGAATTTCTTTTTCTTCACTCTTTGTAGGTTTATCAGGATTCTTAATGGGTTTTATCCTGTCACGAGTGACTCTCCAAACACCCAAATCTACCACCTTAAGGTGACAAACCATTCTAGTTTTATAGTAGGGGAAGTTAGTGCCATCAAAGTGCGGAGGCCTAGAGGTATCCATCCCAACCACTCTAATTAGCGTCGGCTCAACGATGGTGAAGCCAAAGGTCCAAATTGAGCCAACCGGCTTTGATACCACTTGTAGGGGACCATGACGACTAAGAGGGGGTGAATTAGGCAACTTAACAATCTACTCTAAACTATGACCTCTAATTTCACCTTAGCAAAACCTATGCAAGAAAGTAATCTATCTAAATGTGCAACTACAATTTTGCTAATGTGTTGCTATCTCTACCGCAAAATAGTCTAGCAACCTAGATTCTAACCCGATCAACTAGCCTAACAACTAAGCTAGGAAAGTAAAGCACATAACCTAGGTAACAATATAAATGTGGAAGGTAAAGACGAGGTAGAGATGCAAACTCCCGTCGATGACTCCGGTATTTTTACCGAGGTATCAAGAGACACGCAAGTATTTAAAGCCCTCAAGTCGAAACTAGCCATTGCGGCTGAGATCCTCTTCTCTGCGTTGTCACCGGACAGGGCGGTGCCAGGCACCGGATAGGGCGATGACCGCCACGTGGACTAGTCGTTGCTCATTGATAGATCGACCGTTGGGGTACTATTCATCGGGGCGGTGCACCGCCACCCTGAGGGCGGTGTCCGAGTCCCCCTTTGCTGCTCTCTGGAATTTTAGGGCGGTGGCACCGCCACCCCATGTCGGTGAGCAGTGTGGTGGACACGTGAAAGGACCTAGGATGCCGCCTAGAGGGGGGTGAATAGGCGTTTCTGATAATTAACACCTTTAAATGCGGAAACGATAAGTAAAGAGAGTTTCCAAAATGGAAACTCCAAATAACGAGTAGTACCACCCCTCACAAGTTAGCCACAGAGTATATAAAAGATACTAAAAGAATCTAGGAGCCAAACACCTGCAACCAAAAAAGTTAGAACACAATACAATTCAGTTTGGCGCAGGGGCTAATACCGGACGTGTCCGGTAGGTATACCGGACGTGTCCGGTATTCACGACTTCAGTGGAACAGCCCCGAATTTGCTCCTTTTGATTTCTATCTTCAATCCAAACTACAGGAAACTATTAGAGATAGTAATACACACAGAGTATCTGCAGAATAGCTAGAGCAACACAAATATCAAATAAAATGCGAATTGAGACACGATATTTGTTTTACCAAAGTTCGGACTCGTTTGAGTCCTACTCTCCGTTGAGGGGGCTGCGAGCGACCCAGCGAAGGTCAGCCCTAGAGGATACCACGAAGGTCACTCTAGCCAGAGTCTTTTCCAACTCCTTTTCCTCCTTCCACTAAATGATTCCAAGGCGGCGGAATCGACCGTTACAAACTTTCCGAAGCAACCACAATCTCTCGGTTGCTCTCCGGTGACGCCTAGCCATCTAGGACCAAAGAGTCCAAGAGTAACAAATGCAAATCACGAGATTGACAATATGCACAAGTGCTCAAGTGGTGGCTTGCTCTCTTTTTCAAATTTTCTCTTAACCCACAAATTGATTTTGCAATTTGGATCACACACTCACTAAGAGAGGGTTTAGGAGAGTTGGCAAGGCTCAAAAACGTGTGTCTATCTCAGCAGAATCAGCAGCCTCCAAAGGTGGAGGCTTGGGGGTATTTATAGCCCCCTTGAAAAACTAGCCGTTTTATAGCCGTTGCAATACCGGACACGTCCGGTATTCATACCGGACACGTCCGGTATGACTCATACTGCGCCAACGGTAACTAAGTTACAGTGAAGTTGTGAGGCGTCGGAACTCCCGAAGAACGCCGGGACTTCCGACCGTCGGAACTCCTGACTCAAGTCGGAACCCCCGACCCTCAGTAATTTTGAAAAACATGTAACCGAGTTAAAGTTTGTGAGGTGTCAGAACTCCCGACATATGTCGGAACTCCCGACCGTCAGAACTCCCGACTTACGTCGGAACTCCCGACCCTCACGGCTTTTGAAAACTAGCCGTTGGCTTCTGGTCATCCATACCGGACACGTCCGGTATGAATACCGGACACGTCCGGTATGACCAGGACAGTGAACCCTCCAAGTCAGATGAAGTGCGACACGTCGGAACTCCCGACCCATGCCGGGACTCCCGACCGTCGGAACTCCCGACCTACGTCGGAACTCCCGACTAACCAACCCGAGAACAACAAATTTACAGCTGCTGGACAAATACCGGACACGTCCGGTATGAATACCGGACACGTCCGGTATTGCCAGACCAGCAACAAATCAGTTAGCTCTTTTGTCGCTCAAATTCTCAAAACTCACATGGGTTGGCTTGAGCACTTATGAAACATTATCTATCAACATGATGCATCCCTCTTAATAGTACGGCATACCTATTAAACTCAAGATAAACGGAAATATGAATTTGTACCACTTGAGTTGTTCTTTTGAATTGATGCCGTCCCTTCCAATCTTCATCAAGTAAGGGTGCTAACATGTTGATGTTGATCTTTTCACTTGAGCATAGCCATCTTGAGCATGTGACTTGATTCCATTCATCAAGTTTGAATAATCCCAAATGTATCAAGTCACTTCCATCAAATACTTCATTATAGATTTGATCCTTCACATCAATATGACCATCTTAGCTTGATTAGTACCTCAACTAAATGCAAGTACTTTCTTCTTCACCCTAGCTAGGTTCTTCGGCCGCCAAGCCGTCGCTTGCCCTTCACCCTTGCTTAGTACCTCGAAGCCTTTCCTTGCTATCTTCACCATCTCAAGCCATCAAGTCACATCTTGTGTTGAATCATCCATTCATATGTATTGTTATCTTTTTTATTTTAATTTAGCAAGCTTCAAATATGAGACCATTCCATATGCAATCTCTTATGTCTCATTAACTAATAATCATGAGCTTGCTTTCACATAGTACATGGAAATCCCACAAGAAATAAGCCTTCACATGAATTCCATTTGCATTGTTGTCTTGTGCTTGAACTAGATTGTTTATACAACAACACATCATTTTGGCTTTCATTAAGTACCTGTGAGATAACCTATTACCTGTTCACACTTAGCAAACGGGTTAGTCCTTTAATCACGTTGTCATTCAATCATCCAAAACCCACTAAAGGGCTAGATGCACTTTCAATCTCCCCCTTTTTGGTGATTGATAACAACTTGATTAAAGCTTACAAAATGATATAAACATTTAAACTTTTGGGTTCAATGATTTATGAGAGGCTCCCCCTTAATATGTGCTTATGATTAGAATCCACAAAATGACCTCAAATATCAATTGCACATACTAAAACAAATAGGAGACTCCCCCTAAATCAATGCATCCGTGGGGTGCATGTGTGTGTGACAAAGAGAAACTGTGATGCATATGACAAGATATATCATACAAGAATAAATATAAAGGCATCACATCAAATATTTTCATTCTAGCATGCATTGTCCTTATGAAAAATAAATATGACACAAGTAATTCACACATAGCACTCATTACAAATTTTTTTCTCAAGTCCAGAAACCACTGATATATATAGATAAAGATCATGTCTCAAGAGATACATAGATAAAGCATAAGTAAGTCTCATCTCTCACATGATACAATCTATCTTAAATCCAAGATACATCAATGAAGCTCAAAAACAAACTACAGCCTGCAGTACATATCTTCAGGTATAAAGATAAGGAAATGAAACTATCCTGAAGCTTTAATCAGTCTCTCTCCCCCTTTGTCATCTATCACCACAAAGGTCCAACAATGACATACTAAGGACAAAGGGGCTACAAGCTGTCACGGAAAGCTGAGATCACTCATCATCATCATCTCGACCAGCATCCTCATCATCTGAGCGTGCAACACCAGCTGGACGAGAACCACCCGCACCAGACGGGTCATAGCCACTAGACCCGTAGAAGCCACCACCACCTGTCAGGTCACTCCACCAATCTGTAGCATAGTCGTCTGCAGTGCTGGGACGTGGCTGAGAGTGAGTAGGCACACGAGCCTGAAGTGGTAGAGTGTCAGGGTGCTCAGGTGCCTGCTGCTGCTGCTGTCGCTGTATGAACTCAACATACTCTCTATCATATCTAGCCTGCTGCTGCTCCTCAGTCTCAGGCTCACTAGCTGCCTCATTTGATAGAGGAGACCTAGGAGGATCAAGCTCAAGATTAGAAGCAATTTGCTTCAAAGTCCGAGTGTCCTTCCTCCTAGCGTCCCTCTCCTTCTACTGCCTAGTCTGGATGTCATGGCACATCCCAAATATGGAGCTGAAAAGCCTGCGGATAGGCGAGGGAGGACTGCCATGGCGTGAAGTAGAATGTGAAGGAGCACGTGGTGAAGGTGAAGCTCTTGCTGGTGCACCACTCCTAGGTGCATCTGCCTCTAGTGCTGCGGCTGCTCCTCCTAGTCCTGCTGGAGGTAACCCTGTCTTAGGCAGATCTGCAATAATCTTCAGGGCCTTGTGAATCTTATCATACTCGAATGTGTGCCCTGTCACCTGCTCAATCATATGCATGATATAAGGAGCAAAACCATAGCCCTTGAGGGGCCTCTCTCCAACACTCCTGATCTCGGACCAAATAAAGTCAAACACGCTGAAGGGCCGAGCATCAGGTGCCATCCTGTGGAGTAGGTTCCTGGAGTAATCAGCAATGGTGCCCTTGTCTCCACCCTTGCAGTCAATAGTCTTCCTGAACATCCTGTCCAGGTACCTGTAGGTAGGGTGAAGACCTAGAACCTTCCCCATAGCTCCTCTCTTACCACCAGGAGGATACATATATGCGAGCTGCTCAGGGGGTAACACCTGCTCGGTGTGGATCCTGTCCCTCTGGAGATCATCCTTAGAGAAGCCAAGGTGGGCGGCAAATACATCATAGTCAAAACTGTACCACTGGCCCTCAAGCATCGAGTGCATCCGCCTCTCATCCTCCTCAACAAACAGAGTAGCATAGAACTGAGCTACTACCTCTGTGTTCCAGCCATGCTGAAACTCCATGATCTCATAAACTCCTGTGCTCTGGCAGATGGCAATAGCATGATCAACTGAGGCCTTCTGCAACTCTCTCATATATTGCCAGTCAATCCACTGAGACCTGGCAATTACTGGGTTCCTGGTAAGAATCACACTGGAGTAGAAGTCCAAGTGAAAGGCTGTCTGGAAGCGGTGATCGTACTGAACCTTAGGTAAGCTCCTCGGATCAACCCTTCGCTCATCTCTAGCCTTCCTGGTCATACCCTTTCCTCTGTAATCAACCCTGGAAACATAGGAGGGTACATTGGGCAGACGTGTCTCAAGGAGACCATAGTGCATCCCCTGACCAGGCTGATGCTAAACTGGAGGAACTGGTTCCTCCTCCTCAATCTCCTGCTCCTCATCTGAGCTGTCACCATCTGATCCTCTATCAGTGCTCTTCCTCTTTCTTTCATCTCTAGACTCCACTCTGAACACATCAGTGTCTGTGTCAGAAGAAGAGCTCCTGGACCCCTCTGCATACTGAGCTGCTGCACTAGAGGTAGCCCTGGTGGACCTCCTGCTAGTCGGCTAAAATCTAGGATACATATCCTGTCTCGCCTTCTTGTACTTCTCAAGTGCTGGATCATGCCTGTGCTTGGACCTCGGCTCCTGTCGTCCACTCATGGCTATTGTCCTGTATCCAAAGATTTTCATAGAATTTTAGATACATGCCCATAGCTTATTCTTGAATTGTAATTAGACATAGATTCTTTTATCCAAGGTTTTACAATCACCTTGACACACCATTGTCACAAGGTTTGCAAAACATAGATACAGAAGAAACTGTGCCTAATAAACAATTCTAGGATAGCATTGAATCAAAGGAAGCAGAGAGCCTGCTCTGCTGTGTCATACCGGACACGTCCGGTATGGGCGACCAGCAACCCTAACCAGGGTTCCTTGATTCAAACCAACACGGATTAATACCAAACTTTGGGCATTGCTTCTCCATCACCAATGCAGCATAATCACTGAAGGAATTTTAAAATCATGCATTGACCATGTAGATCGGACGAGGTCCGTGATTAGGGTACCTTAAGAGAAGAGAAGAGAGAGCGATGTGAAATCCAAATCCACGGGCTTTCAATCCTTGATCCAAGCCTTCTCCAATGCAATCTCCCTCTCTCTCTTTTCCTTGGTGAAATCCTTAGTCGCCCTAGGTGGGAAGAAGGGCGTCGGCTGGTTTGTTTGGAAGGAGACAGACAAGTCTGGGCCGAAGGGGTACTTCTGTTTTTATAGTCCCGCTCATACTGGACACGTCCGGTATACACGGGCTGGCCCAATTTATTCCAAAATGTGTTTTCTCTCTTCCAATCCCCTTTTCTGTTATTTCTTAGTCCAAAAAGGTATATAATGTTGATCCAATCCGAGTATCATCACTTTCCTTATCCAATGCCATAAAATGATTTTCTCTTTTCCAAATATATGGCATAATCAATAATTTGCTTGCTTGAGAGAGATAAAGTGAGATAAAGTAGATTGTGGACTTAAGAAAACCATGTCATGTGTGATTAGCCGATCAAACAATCAAGGAGAGCTATAATCACCACATGACAGGGCTAGGTCGCAAAGACCAAGATTCAAATAGTTTTTCAAATTCACACCACCTACACATGCTAGTTATGGGTTTTGAAAAACATCTCTCCTATGTCACACAAATGCACATTCTAACATGTAAAGAGCCTTAGATGCACTTACAATACATGTATGTAAAAACATACCTTTGCCTTGAGCCCACAAAGGCATCAATAGCAGCGACCGGACGTTGTTCGTCGTTGCGGCAACAACTCATTGAGGACCGGACACGGCAACTGTAGACAACCAGACGCGCCAGGCAGTGGCATCCAATCGAGTCCAGAGATATTTTAGAGCGGTGAAACGTCGACCAAACATGTCAGATGGTAAGCGACCGAACTCGCCAGAGAGTCCGATCAACAGTGAACGCCAACAGTCGGGACAACTGGACGCGTCCGATCAGGACGATCTGCGCGTCCGGTCAATGGCAGAAAGCTGGGTTTCATCCCCAATGGCTACTTTCTCCATGGGACTTACAAATAGACCCCCCAACCGGCCAATTGAGTTGTGGAGAGCTGAGGAAACATACCAAGGGTGTTGATACACCATTTTAGTGATCTCTACTGGTATAGTGCTTAGTGATTCAATAGGTGATTAGCGTAGGTGCTTTTGCGAAGTGCTTAGGTTGATTAGACCACCGCTTATACGCTTGCTCTAGGTTTAGGTCTAGTGTTTAGTGAGGTTTGCACACCTCTTATCACTCGGTGCTTGCGTGCACCATTGTTGTATATCGGAGGGGCTTGTAGTCTTACGGGATCACACTAACCGCATTTATGGTGTGGCCACCACCGTGTACCGAAGGGAACAAGGTCCACGACGGTTTGGCCGAAAGCTTGATAGTGAAGATGGTAGGGAGAGGTCCGTGAGAGGCTTGACGGAAGGCACACTGGAGACCCACTTGCGCGTGGGGAAGGCCCGGGGCAATCCATGGAGTTACCCGACCGAGAGCTTGGCCCTTACGAGGGATTTCTTGCAAGGGGCTCCAACGAGGACTAGGGGGAAGCTTGAGCGCTTCTCGATACCTCGGTAAAAATACCAGAGTCATCAATGGGAGTTTGCATTCTACCTCATCTTTACCTTTCGCATTTACATTGTTACCTAGGTTGTGTGCTTTACTTTCCTAGCTTAGTTGATAGGGTTAGAACCTAGGTTGCAAGACTCTTTTGCGGTAGAGATAGCAACACACCTAGCAAAAACGTAGTTGCACATCTAGATAGATTACTTTCTTGCATAGGTTTTGACTAGGTGAAACTAGAGGCCATAGTTTAGAGTAGATTTCTAAGTTACCTAATTCACCCCCTCCTCTTTGACGTCACGGTCCCTTACAACATTTCTTCATCGGGGCATCATCATCTTCATGTCTTGGACTCCTTGCTTCTCTCCTAAGCTGTCAATACCTCCTCCAATATCTTCTATTGAGTGTTGATCAATTTCTTCATGTTCCAAAGTTGGTCCAAGTCCGCGTTGCATCCTATTGAACTATAAAATAGACACTAGCAAACATATTAGTCCAATTTGGTTGTGTTGATCATCAAACACCAAAATCTAAAGTAAATGGATCTAGGTCTATTTTCCTTACAATCTCCCCCTTTTTGGTGATCAATGACAACACGACCAAAGCAAGTAAATAAAAATAAATGCAAAAATTTAAAAAACTATCTACTTGCTAGGATGCAATGCAAAGGCAAGTTTACATGATGTAAAAGGATACCACTTATGAAAAACCTTGGAAACTTGTCTTGCCCTTGCAAATGTCCCCAAATGGCATTATGGACTTAAGCCTCCCCCTAACTCCATAATCCACTATTCTCCCTATCTTGGACCATTACCACTTATAAATTATTATGATTGGGCTTGCTTTTGGTCCTACAAATTCTCTCTCTTTGAAATCAAACACCGAAAAGAAAGACATTAGTAGCACAAGTGAGGGTCAAACTTTGTGATCCTTTGTATGTGGAGTGGAATAGGTCACAAAATTTGACTCTCACATTACATAGACTAAGCTCCCCCTAAATATATGCATACATATGGTGGAGGATGAAATATATGCATAATTGGCAAATTAATGCACAAGGGAATTTAATTTATATAATGCATGGAGAAAGCATATAAATACCAAAGTGAAATCAACATGATGATATCGATTTAGAAATACCACATGTAGAAATCAATTTGATTGACACCACTTGCAATAGGTGGTGGATTTTTGAAGCATGATGCTTAACTTCGGGGACTCTATTTTCCTTGCAATGTGACTACTACACATATGATAAGCTTGAAATAGTGTTAGTCTCAAAGCATCCAACTTGTAGAGTAACCTCCCCCTAAATTTGTGCATACAAGCATGGAATACTTGTAGGAGACATGCACATTGATTTTAGAATAAAAAATGCCACTTGAAAAATGACATCACATGAATGTGATAATCATTTTCAAAAGTGATATTCGGGGGAAATTATCTACAATTTGGACTTTGGCACATATTAGATAAATAATTGTAAAATAAGCTATGTGCCATGCTTCTAAGCAATTTAAACCATGTAGGTTTGCTCCAAGGGTTAAGAGTGAAACCGAGCAAGCCTACTATAAGATATACCTAGTTTATGCATGCAAATGCAAACTTAGGCATGAAAAGGAACTAGATGCTAATTGAGATTGCAAGAAATTAAATCTAGTTACCTAACATGGGAAGGGAAATTTGGGTCCATAGTATTCATTAACCCACTTGGCAATTACATGATCCGATGTGATGCACCCCATAAAATACACCCAAACTTTGCCAAGTCTCCAAATTCCCCGAAGTCCATCGGACTTCTCACTTCCCCTTTGGGATCCAAACCTTCTTGGTGCTCTTCATGTTGGAAATGATCTCCTTTGGCTCCCAAATGCGTTTGGCCCCATTGTTGGCTTGCTTATTCACCTTGATGGCCACCACCTTGCCATTTTTCTTCTTCTTCAAGAGATAAGGTGTGGAGGCCTTTTTGTCCACCTTGTTGGTGTAGGTGTTGGAGAGCTTGCTTGTTTGCTTTTTATTTTTCTCTTTCTTCCTAGCTCCTCCCCCATTCTTCACCTTGCACTCATAGGACTTGTGGCCTTCCTTGTGGTATACATAGCAAACCATGGTTTGTCCTTCATCAAGCTTCTTTACTCTCTTGACGATGTTATCTTAATGAAGTTGGGCTTGCTCCGCTTTGTCTTTTACTTGAGTCAAGTCCTTAGTAAGTGTGGCAGAACCGCCTATAATAACACACTTTTGAAGGCGCTCATCTTTCACTAGACACTAAACGCCCCAAAAAAAAAGGCTAAAATGGGTAGTTTCATCGAGCACACCCAAAGGGAGAACTCGAAACAATCCATGTTTTACATCCAGAATCCAATAATGAGTATGAGCTTATAATACTTAGTCCATTTTATACAACATAGAGTCTTGAAAATTATTTATTACAATACCAGAGTTTAGAGTGCAATAATTAAACAGTGGAATGTAATAATCATCTAGCGGAAATGATACATGGATCCATATGTGCCCACCAGAAGAATAATCCACACAAGAGCTAACTCCTCAAGCTGCACCTACAACAGGGTAAAATAAACCTTGAGTACATAATGTACTTGCAAGACTTACCTGACTAGTGGGAATATTTTCTGACTCTCAAGAATATGATAGGCAATATGGTTTGCTGTTTTCTTTTATTTGCGAAAAGCATTACTAATAGTGCACCCTTAAGGTCAAGTTTTACTAGCAGTCATGATTACTTTCTTAGCTAACCTTTCTAGGTAAGCACCAGTTCTACCTTTAAGCAAGGGTTGAGCAAATAGAACTATTTTACCATCTTTTATATTCTAGTTCTTACTATGGTGCTAGACCATAGCCAAACCATACCGTCTCACAGAAACAGCGATTCACGAGCCAATGTATCCCAACTGAATACCCAAAACACATGTTTCGCTTGTACCCCAGGCACAAATGAGACCAACCCATTTCACTCCTATCGAGGGGTCTAGGTCCCCATCCAAACTTGGACTCCAAGCCCCCACACTTGAGACCTGGTCTTAGTGTGGTACTTAGACCTCCACCTTTCTTTACCTCCAATCAGTCGATCCGAAAAGAGCCAGAACCTACGATAAGAGCGCAACAAACCTTCCCGCTCCCATAAGCGAGTATGTGCTTAGGATAATAAGTCTGTGACCTGACTACCATCCACAGCAACGGACGGTTCTCAATGGACACAGACAGGGAAAATAGTGTAACCAAGCTAAGCCCGATTAGCCACGGGACACAACTTGTTACACCCATCAATATCCCATTCCTTATCCCTGTCTGGTCACCATTTTCTTTCTATCATTTTATTAGGAGAATAATAATAATATTCCCTACTTGTGAGTAACGACTGGTTACCCACGCTACCGACAGCCTAAGCATAGCAGCTACTCGAACATGCACTAGTAAGACTCTTAGGATATATATATATATATATACACACACACACACACACGGTGAATATGAAAAATAGAGGTTCTGCACCGGGGCTTGCCTTGGGTAGGCGCGGTGTTAGCCAAGTCAATCAGTGGCTGCTCCAGGACCTCCTTCTACATGAGAATCTCCTCCTCGTACTCCTCAACGATCTCCTCGAACTCATGCTCGCCGGTGGTCACGATTTCCGTCGACTCGTTCTCTATATGAATGCGATGATGATGATACAACGATTTAATATTTAAACAATAACAACTCTTAAAATAAGAACACATAGGCTATACTAACAAGCTAGCTCTAATGGCTAAGATACTAAGCTAACCATCAGCCCTATCAAATCAAGTGTCAAGCTCACCCTAACAAGTGCGTTATTTCATAAAGTCAATATTCTTCTTTTATTCATATTAAAGGTTTAATGGATATTTAGCCACCCTAATAAACAAGCTATCTTAAGGCTACAAAAATTACAAGAAGCACATAATAATACAATGAAGCTACTATAAAAATTTTAGGATTAAAGCTATCACCAATTTACTACAAAAAATCCTACAATATTTATCCTACTAATATTAAGTACTTTCAATTGATTTAATAGGCCTTAGCATCAACATAGATATGCATAAACTAACTACACTATCAGGTAGACAATGATTTTAGGAACCTAACAAAATTAGTTTCATAATTTTTGGACATCTACACGAATTTATATTAAATATACAAGTTTAGCTTAGAAACTAAATTAGAAAAGCAACAACTAATTCATTTAGAAAAAAGAAAGATTATTTCACTGCGCGTCCCACATATGCACAGCTCGCGCGAGGTGGCCCACGGCGGGGAAGCCCGCGCGTGCCAGCGCTTTTGCAAAAACGCCCCGTGCTATCCTCTATTAACACGACAACTATGCGCACTATTTCTACAAATAGTGTTTATGCAAGAAGGCCCTCATATTAACCCGTCTTCTTAGAGAGGTCCCCGACGCCTCCGCGCTCGCCGGCGCAGCATTGGCCGACACTAGGCCACTATGCCGGCCAACTAGGGACCCCCTCGACTCATCTAGAGGACCGATGCTCACCTATGGGCCAATGCGCAACACTGGGTAGCGATTCGGAGATCGAAGACAAAGTAGGGTGGCTCTCCCACAACAGTGGCCAACCTACGGCGATGACGGTAGTGTTCCGATGAGCCACAACGCTAAAGGAGTCATAGGGTAGCGGGTAAGCATCAGGGACTCACCATGGACCTGGCCAAGGTGATGGTTCAGCTAGAGACTACCCAAGCCAGGCTGGCCACGCGCAAACGAGCGGTGCGATGGCGCACCACGGCAGACACGGTCGCGTCAGCGATGTTGGGGTGGTGGTAGAGGTTCGACTATGACACGTAGGGTGAAGGGAGGATGGAAGCGAAGCTAGCGGTGCACTGGAATTGGTTCGGGATTGACAGGTGGAGGGCTACCCTCGGCTATGGCCGAGCGCGGCCTTATCAGCACGACGGCGGGGAAGACCCCAAATTAGAGCTTGGCCATGCGCACTTCAAGGCTGGGTGGGGTCGGGCAGCGAGAGGGCTTGATGAAAGAACCATGGACATGCTGAATTAGATTGAGGTGATCTCTCGCTGGATAATTGCTTGGGGCATGGCTCAGATGATGGAAGCGGCAGGGAGAGGAGACTGGTATGAGCTCTGGCCATCCTTGCCTTGGCAACAAGCTATTGGCCAGACCCAAGGCAGCGTCCGTGCACTCACTACGCGACAATGCGGCTAGACCATGTGCGTGCACAGGGAGATAGGTGGGGGCATGGCCTGCGTGGCCGCAACACCATTAAGGTGAGGTGATGGCGCGAGCAGCCAGGATAGCCCACGTGCGCGCAGTGGCAAGGCAAGCAGCAACATCGCAGCACGACGCCATGGTGGTAGCACGCTCTGGTTGTACCCGTGCTCCAGTCACACCAAGGCCAGAGACACAACAAAGGGATTCTCGTCTGCCTCCTAGACCACAGGGTCTACCTCTAGTGACTCATCTAGATTTGAGGGCCGCCATGGCCAAATAGATGCAACAACTCAGATTTGTGGACTTTGAGCAGTGGTTCCCGCCGAGGAGGGATGATCGAGCTTTAGAGGGCTTCTACACACCACTGCAGGAAGATTTTTATAATGCATATCTTAACAGTGGGGCAGTATTCAGATGTCAGAGGGTGTGCAACATTGAGTCCATTGTAGCAGCAGCTAGAGAGCATATTCGCCCTTTCCTATCTTACTTGCCAGGGCTGACAGATTTACTTGGACGGATAGGCTTATATGTTCCATCTTGGGTCCGTGAGTTCTATACTACACTTTGGATTGACCCACTGCACAGATTCATTCACTTTGCTTTCAGAGGCAGAGATTACAGGCTAATGAGCTCTAGGGTCAGAGAGATACTTAGACTTTAGGAGTAGCCCATTCGACTACATGAGGTTTGATATGGATAGACAATGCCTCCTAGATGCCCTTATAGTGGTCTTGTGCCCCCTACAGATCTAGTCCGCCATTGCTTCACAGAGCCTTTCGGCGAGGGGTCAAGCAGGACACCCAGTGATCTCACTCCTACTTCTAGAGTGCTTGATGCTATTATGAGGAGGACACTACTTCCGAGGATGGGGTATCATGAGGGCATGACTCGCATACAGCTATGGCTATTGAACTCTCTGATGCGGCAGACTATGTTTGACATTTGGGATCTCCTTCTATCATAGATGGAGGATACTATTGTAGAGGGGTTCAGGGGTCACAGGTAGCTGCCATATGCTCATTGGATTACATTCTTGATCCATAGGGCAGTTACTGTGCGGCCACCTGAGTGCTGGCAGAGTATAGTGGTGCTACTATAGAGTTCCCTGCATACAACATGACTCAGATGATCCACTATAGTGCAGTGAGGACTCCTAGCCAGCTGCACCATCGCTCAGAGGTGCCAGAGACTACAACCTAGTAGGATGAGACCATTAGGGGCATAGCAGCTATTGAGGAGGAGCAGTTAGATGCTCAGTAGGAGGGGATGGTCGTGAGCGACCCCAGTGACAACTCAGATGATGACTACTAGCCTATCCCTTAGATGCCTCCACGACAACATGACCATGAGGCTGGTAGCTCTAGTTCAGCTCCACCTACACCACAGACAGATCCCTCTCTACTTGCTATATTTGAGCAGATGAGATAGGATCAGACTCATCAGGCTCAGGAGACCACTACTATATTTGCATAATTTCAGACTCGGTAGGATGAGTTCCAGCAATAGCAGCAGGCGATCCAGCAGCAATAGTAGTAGGCCTGCATCAGCAGTAGCTTCTCATGTAGCAGCAGCTACTTGGAATTATGTAGCGTGTAGTGACAGCTATTGGGGCTCCACCGCCATAGCCTTCACCCTAGCTTGGTCAGTCTGCCACCACTTCTATGACTCTAGCTTTCTAGCCCAGTGGGCTTCAGAGTTAGGGACAGCCAATGCCATAGTTTCCTTCACCTATAGAGCAGGTGTCCTAGTGGTTTGCTTTGCCAGTGCCAGCCCTGCAGTTCACTCCTCTTCATACGGGCTTTACTCCGCCTCAGAGTTTGTCAGTGCTCACCCCAGTTTCTAGAAGCCTTGGTGCTTCATTTAGTGAGTTGATAGAGCAGCCTACTCCACCAGAGCTATATGTCTCAGGTCCCTCCATAGTTGCACATATTACCGGGACTATAGAGACGCTCTGTTCGTCAGTTGCATCATTAGAGCAAGCAGCGCTAGTTATAGATCTGACCCAGACCACTTCAGCATCGCTTCCAGCTATAGAGGGTCGAACTACTCAGAGCTCAGGATCAGATGATGATGGCACATAGTTCTAGCTCACTCCTCGCACCTCAACGCTCGACTCGTCTGCTGTAGCCCCACCGACCGACCCTTAGATTTTGGTGTTTAACGTCAAAGGGGGAGAGGGATCGAGTATGTTAGTCTTAGGGGGAGCGATACTTTTAGGGGAGTCTATCTATTAGCTTATAGCTTATCTATTACATTTGGAGTGTTATGTGTGATACATTATGCATTCATATTTACTATTATGCATTGAACTACTTAAGTGTGATCGTAATTGTGATATTAATGTGATCGTGATATTTATGTGATATGTGACATGTGTGCTCTCTACTTTGAATTATTTATATGTCATATCACTTGTGTTATGCTCATTTGTTTTGCTTCTGCGTTTTACTCAGATGCAAATGAGCTTTATTACTTGTACTCTTGCTTATTTCATATCTTTTGAGTACATCATGTTGGCTTGGGTCATATAAGCTTGCCTAACACTTTTGTTCTTATTGTCAAAAGCTTATATGAACCAAGCATGTTAAAAACCTCATCTTTTTCATATACTTGAGGTGGTATTGTCATCAATCACCAAAAAGGGGGAGATTGAGAGCATCTAGGCCCCTAGTTAGGTTTCGGTGATTAATGGCAATATGTAATTACTGTGACTAACGTGTGTTTTGCAGAGGCAATTAAGTTAGGTCATGGTAATGGAGATTGATTGGGCTATCATGGTGGTCATGCCCCTACGATGGAAATTGTTTCAGTTTTCAAAGGATGGACGACAAGGTTAAGGATGGACTAGTTCTAAGTGTCGTTTGGTGTTGAGAAAACACTTAGAGTAGTTTAGAACTTTGTTTTTTCTTTGGCTATACTATTAATGGGGTATGGATGGATAGCTTGACCTAGGTGAGTCTAGTGAGTTAGATGTGGTGCACACTTGCTAAATCTAGCACTAGATAGCTCCTAAAAAGCCCTTAGATCCATTGGAGCAAACTTTATTCACGTATGATCGAGAGTTGGAAGTGAATAGAGGGTCAAATACTAACCGGACGCTGGTTCCGGAGTGACCAGACACTGGCACAGAGTCTAGTCAGTTCATTTGATCAAGGTGATTTTGTCTAGTGCGATCGGACGCTGAGAGGTGAGTGACCGGACGCTGAGTCCCAGCGTCCGATCAACTCCAGTAAGGTTTCAGAGAGGGAAAATCGTGACCGGATGCGTCTGGTCAGTGCTGAGCGGACGTTGTCCAGCGTCCGGTCACAACTTAAACACTAGAGTTCGGGGAGAACTGACCGGAGCATCTGGTCACCCCACAGAGGCACATAATGGTTTGTTTTTTAGCTGTGTGTATAAATACTTCCTCCATTCGTGTGTGGGGGTACTTTTGCTCATTCCAACAGCTGAGAAACACCCTTGAGAGTGCCAAGAAGAGCAAGGTCCTAGTGAGGTGATTGAGATTTGAGAATCCCAAAGAGAGCCCTCATTAGTGAAAGCAAGAGTAGCAAAGTGTGTATCCACCCTTCTCATTAGGCTTGTCGTGGACAAGTAAGAGTTCGTGCTTGTTACTCTTGGTGATCGCCATCACCTAGATGGCTTGGTGGCGATTGGGAGTTTGGTGATCATCCGGCAGAGCTTGTGGATGAACCAACTCGAGTTGTAAGCGGTTGTGGGTGATTCACCACGACGGAGTGTCAAAGAATCAACCTGTAGAGAGCATTTGATTCTTGCGCGGATCAAGGGGAAGCTACACCCTTGCGCGGGTGCTCCAACGAGGACTAGTGGGGAGTGGTGACTCTCCAATACCTCGGCAAAACATCACCGTGTTCCTCCTTCTCTCTTTACTTTGAGCATTTACTTTGAGCAATTCAATTCTTGTCATTTACATTCATAGAATTGCCATGCTAGAGTAGGATTGTAACATAGTTTGCTAAATTTTTGTGCGGTAGATCAATAGAAACACTTTCTAGGCATAAGGGGTTAATTGGGCTAACCGTAGGGTTTAATTATTGCAAAGAATTTTAAAATTAGCCCAATTCACCCTCCATCTTGGACATCTTGATCCTTTCATAGGTGACTGATTTAGAGCAGGGGAAAACACCACCGTCGTACCGACGAGATAGGTGGGGCGAGTGGTCAGCGGCGCTATCGTTATTATTTTAGCTCTCAAATATTCATTTACGAAGCCGACTATTTATATTTTCAAACACGGCTAAAGCACTAAAGTTCGTTACTCGATATTGTAACTGCAACCAAAATCATGCTCTGAATTTTACTTAAGTACTATATACCAGTCATATCATATTTTTGTTTATAAAAAATGTTTTCACGTTCAATCCAACAGAACAAGCCATTCGCTATTTACTTGCTAGAATCGTTATCGGACATTACTAAATATTTCTACGCACTGCGTAATTGAACTTGAGCGTTGATTCAAGTCCACAAAACTAAGTCACACAGGATTCGCTTATCGCCTCAAATATGTTTTAAATTAAAAACCCAAGAAAAACTCGCTTCAGAAATTTTTCTTAGGCCTAATTCGCGGTGCTAAATGAGCTCATAATACTAGGGGTGTTACACTCAAGAGAGCATATTAAGCTACCCCTAAGAACTAAAACATGGTACTAATCTTTAACCAGATTTCTCGAAATAATTCCGCAAACCCGGTGTTGTCAAACTGTTTTTGAAGTTAAGAATTTTCTAAGTCTATAACCTAGTTTTTTATTTCAAGCTCTATTTTTAAGCTATTTGAAACACTTACTAGCAATGTTATTTTTCTACAGCAAAGGTTGCATTGCCATGTACAAAGTTTGTACTTTAAGCTTTATTTAGGTACCACACACATGTTCTATAATATTTTTACTCAATAAAAATTAGTTTTCAACCCTACTTGATATACATGTGCTATTGAATAAACTTTCATTTAACATTTTTATTATTAATTTTAGGTTACAAAAAATTTATCTACACACTTTATCACATGCATTATCACATAAACATGATGCTCATGACATGGTTAAGTAGGTTGTTATGGTGTAACACCAAGGGTGTTATAGTAAGGCGAGCCACTTTTTTGCTTGAGTTACTCATTCTCCATTACGACCTCTTGTGTGCATGTATCTACAACAACTTTCTCAACACAAACTTGGTTGCACAAGGGTGAGTCTAAACATAAATCATTGCAAGAAGTAGAGGCATCCTTTTTAGGCATGTCAAAGATTAAACTTTTCTTTTTAGGTGCCTCAGTGGGGGTTGTACGGATGGCTTTAAGATTAGCAACTTTATTAGTTAGCTCATCATAATGTTTGCATATGGTTTCCATTTTAGCAAGCAAACTTTTATAGGCATCTTGTGAGCTAGCTAACTTTTCTTTTAATTTTTTATTTTTCTTTACAAGTTGCTCATCATTGATTGTGCATGCATTTGTTGTTGCACTAGGCTCAAGTTGCTCAATTTTAGTAGATAGTTCAATATTGAGATTAGCAAATGTCTCATATTGTTCAAGCAAGGTTCTATATGCTTCTTATAAACTATCTAGCTTTTATTGCAACATTTTTAGCTTCTTTTGTTGACTAGCACAACTTTTAGCATATTTAAGATTTTCTTGCACAAGTTGCTCTTGCTCATAAGAAGGTAGCTCATCATCACTATCACTATTATTGTCACTATCATTAGGGATAAACTTTTTGTTACCTCATGCCATATGGCACACTCATGAATTACTTGATGATGAGTGCTTGTACCCTCATCTCTTGTGATGGTCTTCTTCTTTACTTGAAGAATCATCCTATGACCTTATAGATGTGGGGGCTTTGTCCTTACACGCATTCTTCTTTGTATTGGGTGTGGGCTTGTTTGGACAAACTTCCACAAAGTGCCCTAACTCGCCGTATCCATAGCATCCTTTCTTCCTTTGCTCATTTCTTTGATCAGTGAAAATAAAATCTTGAATTTGAATGGCCACACCCTTGACATTGAGCCTTTGGATCATCTTCTCCACCTTGTTGATAAGTTTGATTTTTTATCAAGGTCAGAGGTGGAGGAGGAAGATTGATCATCATCACTTGATTCTTCATCATCATCCTCATCTTCTTCTTCATCTTCACTTGAGGAGCTCGAGCTTGAGCTTGTCTCAACTTGCTTGCCCTTCACCTTCTTTTTCTCACTACATGCGAGAGCTTTGCCTTTGCTTGATGAAGAGGCTTCTTCTTGACCCATCTTGCGTGACATTTCAAATGCCACTATCTTGCCAATGACTATAGCCGGGGTCATCGTGCTCAAGTCCTCCATGTTGTGAAGGATGGTGATGATACTTTCATATTTATTTTGTGGTAGCACGGAGATGATCTTCCTCATGATGTCCGCATCACCTAGCTTTGTTAATCCTATAGAGTTGAGCTCATTGATAATTAGATTCAAACGAGAATATATATCACAAACAAGCTCATCATCATTCATTTCAAAAGAATCATAACTTTGTTGAGCTAGTCAATGTTTTTGCTCACGGACATTACTTGTGCCGTTATGGAGCTCTTGTAATTTTAACCAAATTTTATGTGTCATATTTAAAGTGAACACTTGGTAAAACACATCTATGCTAAAAGATTCAAACAAGCAATTTTTAGCTCTAGCATTGAAATGAATTTCTTTTTCTTCACTCTTTGTAGGTTTATCAGGATTCTTAATGGGTTTTATCCTGTCACGAGTGACTCTCCAAACACCCAAATCTACCACCTTAAGGTGACAAACCATTCTAGTTTTATAGTAGGGGAAGTTAGTGCCATCAAAGTGCGGAGGCCTAGAGGTATCCATCCCAACCACTCTAATTAGCGTCGGCTCAACGATGGTGAAGCCAAAGGTCCAAATTGAGCCAACCGGCTTTGATACCACTTGTAGGGGACCATGACGACTAAGAGGGGGTGAATTAGGCAACTTAACAATCTACTCTAAACTATGACCTCTAATTTCACCTTAGCAAAACCTATGCAAGAAAGTAATCTATCTAAATGTGCAACTACAATTTTGCTAATGTGTTGCTATCTCTACCGCAAAATAGTCTAGCAACCTAGATTCTAACCCGATCAACTAGCCTAACAACTAAGCTAGGAAAGTAAAGCACATAACCTAGGTAACAATATAAATGTGGAAGGTAAAGACGAGGTAGAGATGCAAACTCCCGTCGATGACTCCGGTATTTTTACCGAGGTATCAAGAGACACGCAAGTATTTAAAGCCCTCAAGTCGAAACTAGCCATTGCGGCTGAGATCCTCTTCTCTGCGTTGTCACCGGACAGGGCGGTGCCAGGCACCGGATAGGGCGATGACCGCCACGTGGACTAGTCGTTGCTCATTGATAGATCGACCGTTGGGGTACTATTCATCGGGGCGGTGCACCGCCACCCTGAGGGCGGTGTCCGAGTCCCCCTTTGCTGCTCTCTGGAATTTTAGGGCGGTGGCACCGCCACCCCATGTCGGTGAGCAGTGTGGTGGACACGTGAAAGGACCTAGGATGCCGCCTAGAGGGGGGTGAATAGGCGTTTCTGATAATTAACACCTTTAAATGCGGAAACGATAAGTAAAGAGAGTTTCCAAAATGGAAACTCCAAATAACGAGTAGTACCACCCCTCACAAGTTAGCCACAGAGTATATAAAAGATACTAAAAGAATCTAGGAGCCAAACACCTGCAACCAAAAAAGTTAGAACACAATACAATTCAGTTTGGCGCAGGGGCTAATACCGGACGTGTCCGGTAGGTATACCGGACGTGTCCGGTATTCACGACTTCAGTGGAACAGCCCCGAATTTGCTCCTTTTGATTTCTATCTTCAATCCAAACTACAGGAAACTATTAGAGATAGTAATACACACAGAGTATCTGCAGAATAGCTAGAGCAACACAAATATCAAATAAAATGCGAATTGAGACACGATATTTGTTTTACCAAAGTTCGGACTCGTTTGAGTCCTACTCTCCGTTGAGGGGGCTGCGAGCGACCCAGCGAAGGTCAGCCCTAGAGGATACCACGAAGGTCACTCTAGCCAGAGTCTTTTCCAACTCCTTTTCCTCCTTCCACTAAATGATTCCAAGGCGGCGGAATCGACCGTTACAAACTTTCCGAAGCAACCACAATCTCTCGGTTGCTCTCCGGTGACGCCTAGCCATCTAGGACCAAAGAGTCCAAGAGTAACAAATGCAAATCACGAGATTGACAATATGCACAAGTGCTCAAGTGGTGGCTTGCTCTCTTTTTCAAATTTTCTCTTAACCCACAAATTGATTTTGCAATTTGGATCACACACTCACTAAGAGAGGGTTTAGGAGAGTTGGCAAGGCTCAAAAACGTGTGTCTATCTCAGCAGAATCAGCAGCCTCCAAAGGTGGAGGCTTGGGGGTATTTATAGCCCCCTTGAAAAACTAGCCGTTTTATAGCCGTTGCAATACCGGACACGTCCGGTATTCATACCGGACACGTCCGGTATGACTCATACTGCGCCAACGGTAACTAAGTTACAGTGAAGTTGTGAGGCGTCGGAACTCCCGAAGAACGCCGGGACTTCCGACCGTCGGAACTCCTGACTCAAGTCGGAACCCCCGACCCTCAGTAATTTTGAAAAACATGTAACCGAGTTAAAGTTTGTGAGGTGTCAGAACTCCCGACATATGTCGGAACTCCCGACCGTCAGAACTCCCGACTTACGTCGGAACTCCCGACCCTCACGGCTTTTGAAAACTAGCCGTTGGCTTCTGGTCATCCATACCGGACACGTCCGGTATGAATACCGGACACGTCCGGTATGACCAGGACAGTGAACCCTCCAAGTCAGATGAAGTGCGACACGTCGGAACTCCCGACCCATGCCGGGACTCCCGACCGTCGGAACTCCCGACCTACGTCGGAACTCCCGACTAACCAACCCGAGAACAACAAATTTACAGCTGCTGGACAAATACCGGACACGTCCGGTATGAATACCGGACACGTCCGGTATTGCCAGACCAGCAACAAATCAGTTAGCTCTTTTGTCGCTCAAATTCTCAAAACTCACATGGGTTGGCTTGAGCACTTATGAAACATTATCTATCAACATGATGCATCCCTCTTAATAGTACGGCATACCTATTAAACTCAAGATAAACGGAAATATGAATTTGTACCACTTGAGTTGTTCTTTTGAATTGATGCCGTCCCTTCCAATCTTCATCAAGTAAGGGTGCTAACATGTTGATGTTGATCTTTTCACTTGAGCATAGCCATCTTGAGCATGTGACTTGATTCCATTCATCAAGTTTGAATAATCCCAAATGTATCAAGTCACTTCCATCAAATACTTCATTATAGATTTGATCCTTCACATCAATATGACCATCTTAGCTTGATTAGTACCTCAACTAAATGCAAGTACTTTCTTCTTCACCCTAGCTAGGTTCTTCGGCCGCCAAGCCGTCGCTTGCCCTTCACCCTTGCTTAGTACCTCGAAGCCTTTCCTTGCTATCTTCACCATCTCAAGCCATCAAGTCACATCTTGTGTTGAATCATCCATTCATATGTATTGTTATCTTTTTTATTTTAATTTAGCAAGCTTCAAATATGAGACCATTCCATATGCAATCTCTTATGTCTCATTAACTAATAATCATGAGCTTGCTTTCACATAGTACATGGAAATCCCACAAGAAATAAGCCTTCACATGAATTCCATTTGCATTGTTGTCTTGTGCTTGAACTAGATTGTTTATACAACAACACATCATTTTGGCTTTCATTAAGTACCTGTGAGATAACCTATTACCTGTTCACACTTAGCAAACGGGTTAGTCCTTTAATCACGTTGTCATTCAATCATCCAAAACCCACTAAAGGGCTAGATGCACTTTCAATCTCCCCCTTTTTGGTGATTGATAACAACTTGATTAAAGCTTACAAAATGATATAAACATTTAAACTTTTGGGTTCAATGATTTATGAGAGGCTCCCCCTTAATATGTGCTTATGATTAGAATCCACAAAATGACCTCAAATATCAATTGCACATACTAAAACAAATAGGAGACTCCCCCTAAATCAATGCATCCGTGGGGTGCATGTGTGTGTGACAAAGAGAAACTGTGATGCATATGACAAGATATATCATACAAGAATAAATATAAAGGCATCACATCAAATATTTTCATTCTAGCATGCATTGTCCTTATGAAAAATAAATATGACACAAGTAATTCACACATAGCACTCATTACAAATTTTTTTCTCAAGTCCAGAAACCACTGATATATATAGATAAAGATCATGTCTCAAGAGATACATAGATAAAGCATAAGTAAGTCTCATCTCTCACATGATACAATCTATCTTAAATCCAAGATACATCAATGAAGCTCAAAAACAAACTACAGCCTGCAGTACATATCTTCAGGTATAAAGATAAGGAAATGAAACTATCCTGAAGCTTTAATCAGTCTCTCTCCCCCTTTGTCATCTATCACCACAAAGGTCCAACAATGACATACTAAGGACAAAGGGGCTACAAGCTGTCACGGAAAGCTGAGATCACTCATCATCATCATCTCGACCAGCATCCTCATCATCTGAGCGTGCAACACCAGCTGGACGAGAACCACCCGCACCAGACGGGTCATAGCCACTAGACCCGTAGAAGCCACCACCACCTGTCAGGTCACTCCACCAATCTGTAGCATAGTCGTCTGCAGTGCTGGGACGTGGCTGAGAGTGAGTAGGCACACGAGCCTGAAGTGGTAGAGTGTCAGGGTGCTCAGGTGCCTGCTGCTGCTGCTGTCGCTGTATGAACTCAACATACTCTCTATCATATCTAGCCTGCTGCTGCTCCTCAGTCTCAGGCTCACTAGCTGCCTCATTTGATAGAGGAGACCTAGGAGGATCAAGCTCAAGATTAGAAGCAATTTGCTTCAAAGTCCGAGTGTCCTTCCTCCTAGCGTCCCTCTCCTTCTACTGCCTAGTCTGGATGTCATGGCACATCCCAAATATGGAGCTGAAAAGCCTGCGGATAGGCGAGGGAGGACTGCCATGGCGTGAAGTAGAATGTGAAGGAGCACGTGGTGAAGGTGAAGCTCTTGCTGGTGCACCACTCCTAGGTGCATCTGCCTCTAGTGCTGCGGCTGCTCCTCCTAGTCCTGCTGGAGGTAACCCTGTCTTAGGCAGATCTGCAATAATCTTCAGGGCCTTGTGAATCTTATCATACTCGAATGTGTGCCCTGTCACCTGCTCAATCATATGCATGATATAAGGAGCAAAACCATAGCCCTTGAGGGGCCTCTCTCCAACACTCCTGATCTCGGACCAAATAAAGTCAAACACGCTGAAGGGCCGAGCATCAGGTGCCATCCTGTGGAGTAGGTTCCTGGAGTAATCAGCAATGGTGCCCTTGTCTCCACCCTTGCAGTCAATAGTCTTCCTGAACATCCTGTCCAGGTACCTGTAGGTAGGGTGAAGACCTAGAACCTTCCCCATAGCTCCTCTCTTACCACCAGGAGGATACATATATGCGAGCTGCTCAGGGGGTAACACCTGCTCGGTGTGGATCCTGTCCCTCTGGAGATCATCCTTAGAGAAGCCAAGGTGGGCGGCAAATACATCATAGTCAAAACTGTACCACTGGCCCTCAAGCATCGAGTGCATCCGCCTCTCATCCTCCTCAACAAACAGAGTAGCATAGAACTGAGCTACTACCTCTGTGTTCCAGCCATGCTGAAACTCCATGATCTCATAAACTCCTGTGCTCTGGCAGATGGCAATAGCATGATCAACTGAGGCCTTCTGCAACTCTCTCATATATTGCCAGTCAATCCACTGAGACCTGGCAATTACTGGGTTCCTGGTAAGAATCACACTGGAGTAGAAGTCCAAGTGAAAGGCTGTCTGGAAGCGGTGATCGTACTGAACCTTAGGTAAGCTCCTCGGATCAACCCTTCGCTCATCTCTAGCCTTCCTGGTCATACCCTTTCCTCTGTAATCAACCCTGGAAACATAGGAGGGTACATTGGGCAGACGTGTCTCAAGGAGACCATAGTGCATCCCCTGACCAGGCTGATGCTAAACTGGAGGAACTGGTTCCTCCTCCTCAATCTCCTGCTCCTCATCTGAGCTGTCACCATCTGATCCTCTATCAGTGCTCTTCCTCTTTCTTTCATCTCTAGACTCCACTCTGAACACATCAGTGTCTGTGTCAGAAGAAGAGCTCCTGGACCCCTCTGCATACTGAGCTGCTGCACTAGAGGTAGCCCTGGTGGACCTCCTGCTAGTCGGCTAAAATCTAGGATACATATCCTGTCTCGCCTTCTTGTACTTCTCAAGTGCTGGATCATGCCTGTGCTTGGACCTCGGCTCCTGTCGTCCACTCATGGCTATTGTCCTGTATCCAAAGATTTTCATAGAATTTTAGATACATGCCCATAGCTTATTCTTGAATTGTAATTAGACATAGATTCTTTTATCCAAGGTTTTACAATCACCTTGACACACCATTGTCACAAGGTTTGCAAAACATAGATACAGAAGAAACTGTGCCTAATAAACAATTCTAGGATAGCATTGAATCAAAGGAAGCAGAGAGCCTGCTCTGCTGTGTCATACCGGACACGTCCGGTATGGGCGACCAGCAACCCTAACCAGGGTTCCTTGATTCAAACCAACACGGATTAATACCAAACTTTGGGCATTGCTTCTCCATCACCAATGCAGCATAATCACTGAAGGAATTTTAAAATCATGCATTGACCATGTAGATCGGACGAGGTCCGTGATTAGGGTACCTTAAGAGAAGAGAAGAGAGAGCGATGTGAAATCCAAATCCACGGGCTTTCAATCCTTGATCCAAGCCTTCTCCAATGCAATCTCCCTCTCTCTCTTTTCCTTGGTGAAATCCTTAGTCGCCCTAGGTGGGAAGAAGGGCGTCGGCTGGTTTGTTTGGAAGGAGACAGACAAGTCTGGGCCGAAGGGGTACTTCTGTTTTTATAGTCCCGCTCATACTGGACACGTCCGGTATACACGGGCTGGCCCAATTTATTCCAAAATGTGTTTTCTCTCTTCCAATCCCCTTTTCTGTTATTTCTTAGTCCAAAAAGGTATATAATGTTGATCCAATCCGAGTATCATCACTTTCCTTATCCAATGCCATAAAATGATTTTCTCTTTTCCAAATATATGGCATAATCAATAATTTGCTTGCTTGAGAGAGATAAAGTGAGATAAAGTAGATTGTGGACTTAAGAAAACCATGTCATGTGTGATTAGCCGATCAAACAATCAAGGAGAGCTATAATCACCACATGACAGGGCTAGGTCGCAAAGACCAAGATTCAAATAGTTTTTCAAATTCACACCACCTACACATGCTAGTTATGGGTTTTGAAAAACATCTCTCCTATGTCACACAAATGCACATTCTAACATGTAAAGAGCCTTAGATGCACTTACAATACATGTATGTAAAAACATACCTTTGCCTTGAGCCCACAAGAATACCACTAAGAAGATACATGGCATGACAATCTTTATGTTGACCTTGATTGCCAAGTAATCATGCTTGATATAAATTCAATTTTTCATCCAAAGGACTACAAAGAGTGCTAGATAAATTTGTTAGTCCACAATGGTGCAAAATAGAAATTTAGCTCCCCCTAAATAAGTGCTTCAAGTATTTTGAATGACTTTCAACAAGCACTTTTATTCTTTTAAGAATTTGGGAGTCAATTTTCTATTTTGACCATAAACTAAATAAAAATTGCCATATTTAAAATTAAGTTTAAGAGATGCTCACAATCCACTTAGATTTGATAAAACACAAGCTTCTGAGTATGTTAGGGATATATGAAAAATGTATGGATCGAATACTCAGTTGCAACACAATTAGTGTTCTGGTCCATGCAATACCGGACATGTCCGGTAGTATACCGGACACGTCCGGAATACACAGGACGGAAACACTAACTTTCTATCCCTGGCCATACCGGACACGTCCGGAAGTAATACCGGACACGTCCGATAGGTGTAGGATAGAACCAATTAATTCACTGCAAGTAATTTTAGCTCTAGTATTTATTGTAAACTTGCATCTCAACAAATGAGTTGCTTTACTAGAGAGCCGTTAAAAGCATCATATGGCAAAGTAGAATTCCTTTTAATTGAATCTTATTAGCCACTTTCATTATTTCACAAATGTACCTATTTGTGAACTATAGAACACGAAACAAACAAAGTGGCTATCCTACAAGGTTTAGGTACTTGTTACCAATGGTGAGGATGAAATCTATGATATGTTCATTGAATTATCTTCGGGTCAACCATATAAGAGATTATGATGAGAATTGGTTGATAGATTGAGTGAATATTGTCAATTTGCTTGCTCAACCACCCCGAAGCCTTCATCTCATCACCAAGTACCTACATCATTAACCTAAGCACAATTTGGTACCCAACTCTTGTTGGGTCCTTTTGAGTTAGTCAATAAGTGCTTAGGCACCCAAATGGCTTTAGCATTAGTTTGTGGTGAACACATCACCTTACTAGTGCTCACTCCATTTGTGGTCTTCCTAAGCATATCATTATAAACAAATGTGTTTGGCTTAGGAGTTTTACCATTTGGGCATTCATGGCTTAGATGCCCCTTTCTTCTACAAGCATAGCATATGCGGCCTTTGTGTGCTCTATGCTTGCTTTGCTTGTATGGACATCTATCAACCTTGTGGCCCATCTCATTGCACCCATAGCATCTTCTAGTTGCAACTTGGGCTTCCTTTCTTGCTTCTTTGTACATTGGGCATTTCTTGGTAGGATGCCCCAATTTCTTGCTCATGAGACAAGCACTTTGTCCATGACTCTTCACTTGCTTGGCCTCCTTGGTAGAAGCCTTTTGATTGGCGGCTTCAACCTTGTCGGCCCAACTCTTGTGTGGACACATAGCCCACTCATGTCCATACAATCCACAACCATAGCACATCATTTTTCCATGTTTCTTGCTCTTGGTTGTGTTGGCCTTGCTTGAGATGTGATACTTTTGTTGGGCTTTGGAGGAAGCAAGGTTTGAACCCTTCTCAAGCTTTTTCACCATGTTATCACGGTTATCTTGAGAAGGTTGTCCTTTCTCCTTACCCTTCAACCGAATCACATCTTTCTTTAATCTTTGCACTTCTTCTTTGAGCTCTATGTTTTCTATAAGATTTAGCTCAATCGAAGATTAGCTTGCTTGAGTAGCACATTCATTAGTACAAGAAATATTTAATTGAGATGGTGTACTAGTGAGCGGATGTATGAGAGGTTGAGAGAATTTTACCGATGTAATCACAACCTCATGAGCCACCTCAAGCATGATGCTTGATTCTACTACTTCCTCATGAGAGCACTTTAGATGAACATAATTTGCTTGTAGCTCATTATACTTGCTTGATAGTTCATCTAGCCTTGCCTTGAGCTCAAAGTTTTCCTTCTCTAGTTGTGAAACACTAGAAGAGGAGTTAGTAACTAAAGCATGCTCAATTGACAATTTTTCATACCTCTCATTTATTGCCTTTAGCTCTTGCAATTTGGAGATGAGAAACTTTTCTTGATTTTGAAGCGATTGCTCTTGCTTCTCAATCTCTTCTTCAAGCTCATCATTCTTTTCAACTATCTTCATGATGATGAACTTGTCTTTATGGTTGAGATGATCAAGGTTGTAGTTGTCTTCAAGTTGAACATCACTCTTATCTTGATCATCTACTTATGCTTTCTCCTTTTCTTGATCTTTCTTGTTATTCTTCTTCTTGCTTTTCTTGGCCATCAGACACAAGTGATGAGTATCATAAGATATTGAGGTTGGCTCATCACTTGTTCGCCGCCGGGCTTGAGCATCGTTGCAAACAGCAGCTTGCTGGTCTGCTGCCTCGGCCATACCGGACACGTCCGGTAGGCATACCGGACACGTCTGGTATGTGCAGGCAGACAGCTGGTCATGTGCTGCTTGCACTTCTTGCTCCAGCTCGGCGCTCTTGAGGTCTTGTGAGGCTTCTTCGCTGTATGATGACACAATGGACATACTTTCCATTGACTCGATCTCAAGTGCATCATCATATTTGGATTTTCCATACAAATCAAAAAGTTTAGTCCAAATGAGATGAGCACTCTCCGGAGGTGGTTGTCCATTGAAGATTGCCTCATCTTGAACCTCTACACTCAATGTACTCAAAATAATATTAATAGCTCAAGCATTGAGTTGCACGCATATCTCTTCCTCTTTTGATAAATTTTTGTAGTTGCTCCAATCAACTATAGAAAGAGGTATGCTTGCATCCACAATATGCTCAACAAGAGGACTAATATCTCTAAAAGCATTGAGTACATGTATTGACCAAGGTAGAAAGTTTGAACCATCATTTTGGAGAAGCACCGGCTCCGACTTGATAGGCGTCGACATCCTTTTCTCACGGCGGTGAAGCTTTAGGTGAGAACCTCTCTCTGATACCAATTGAAAGGACCTAGGATGCCGCCTAGAGGGGGGGCTAAATAGGCGTTTCTGATAATTAACACCTTTAAATGCGGAAACGATAAGTAAAGAGAGTTTCCAAAATGGAAACTCCAAATAACGAGTAGTACCACCCCTCACAAGTTAGCCACAGAGTATATAAAAGATACTAAAAGAATCTAGGAGCCAAACACCTGCAACCAAAAAGTTAGAACACAATACAATTCAGTTTGGCGTAGGGGCTAATACCGGACATGTCCGGTAGGTATACCGGACGTGTCCGGTATTCACGACTTCAGTGGAACAGCCCCGAATTTGCTCCTTTTGATTTCTATCTTCAATCCAAACTGCAGGAAACTATTAGAGATAGTAATACACACAGAGTATCTACAGAATAGCTAGAGCAACACAAATATCAAATGAAATGCGAATTGAGACACGATATTTGTTTTACCGAAGTTCGGACTCGTTTGAGTCCTACTCTCCGTTGAGGGGGCTGCGGGCGACCCAGCGAAGGTCAGCCCTAGAGGATACCACGAAGGTCACTCTAGCCGGAGTCTTTTCCAACTCCTTTTCCTCCTTCCACTAAATGATTCCGAGGCGGCGGAATCGACCGTTACAAACTTTCTGAAGCAACCACAATCTCTCGGTTGCTCTCCGGCGACGCCTAGCCATCTAGGACCGAAGAGTCCAAGAGTAACAAATGCAAATCACGAGATTGACAATATGCACAAGTGCTCAAGTGGTGGCTTGCTCTCTTTTTCAAATTTTCTCTTAACCCACAAATTGATTTTGCAATTTGGATCACACACTCACTAAGAGAGAGTTTAGGAGAGTTGGCAAGGCTCAAAAACGTGTGTCTTTCTCAGCAGAATCAGCAGCCTCCAAAGGTGGAGGCTTGGGGGTATTTATAGCCCCCTTGAAAAACTAGCCGTTTTATAGCCGTTGCAATACCGGACACGTCCGGTATTCATACCGGACACGTCCGGTATGACTCATACTGCGCCAACGGTAACTAAGTTACAGTGAAGTTGTGAGGCGTCGGAACTCCCGAAGAACGCCGGGACTTCCGACCGTCGGAACTCCTGACTCAAGTTGGAACCCCCGACCCTCAGTAATTTTGAAAAACATGTAACCGAGTTAAAGTTAGTGAGGTGTCGGAACTCCCGACATATGTCGGAACTCCCGACCGTCGGAACTCCCAACCCTCACGGCTTTTGAAAACTAGCCGTTGGCTTCTGGTCATCCATACCGGACACGTCCGGTATGAATACCGGACACGTCCGGTATGACCAGGACGGTGAACCCTCTAAGTCAGATGAAGTGCGACACGTCGGAACTCCCGACCCATGCCGGGACTCCCGACCGTCGGAACTCCCGACCTACGTCGGAACTCCTGACTAACCAACCCGAGAACAACAAATTTACAGCTGCTGGACAAATACCGGACACGTCCGGTATAAATACCGGACACGTCCGGTATTGCCAGACTAGCAACAAATCAGTTAGCTCTTTTGTCGCTCAAATTCTCAAAACTCATATGGGTTGGCTTGAGCACTTATGAAACATTATCTATCAACATGATGCATCCCTCTTAATAGTACGGCATACCTATTAAACTCAAGATAAACGGAAATATGAATTTGTACCACTTGAGTTGTTCTTTTGAATTGATGCCGTCCCTTCCAATCTTCATCAAGTAAGGGTGCTAACATGTTGATGTTGATCTTTTCACTTGAGCATAGCCATCTTGAGCATGTGACTTGATTCCATTCATCAAGTTTGAATAATCCCAAATGTATCAAGTCACTTCCATCAAATACTTCATTATAGATTTGATCCTTCACATCAATATGACCATCTTAGCTTGATTAGTACCTCAACTAAATGTAAGTACTTTCTTCTTCACCCTAGCTAGGTTCTTCGGCCGCCAAGCCGTCGCTTGCCCTTCACCCTTGCTTAGTACCTCGAAGCCTTTCCTTGCTATCTTCACCATCTCAAGCCATCAAGTCACATCTTGTGTTGAATCATCCATTCATATGTATTGTTATCTTTTTTATTTTAATTTAGCAAGCTTCAAATATGAGACCATTCCATATGCAATCCCTTATGTCTCATTAACTAATAATCATGAGCTTGCTTTCACATAGTACATGGAAATCCCACAAGAAATAAGCCTTCAAATGAATTCCATTTGCATTGTTGTTTTGTGCTTGAACTAGATTGTTTATACAACAACACATCATTTTGGCTTTCATTAAGTACCTGTGAGATAACCTATTACCTGTTCACACTTAGCAAACGGGTTAGTCCTTTAATCATGTTGTCATTCAATCATCCAAAACCCACTAAAGGGCTAGATGCACTTTCAACATGTTGCTGTCCGGTGCCCCCGTCTCCTTCCAGCTACAGTAGCCCTCTGTTTGGTGGCACCGCTACCCCCTAGCGGTGCACCGCCATGCCTAGGGCGGTGCCCCCTCTTGCTGTTTCTTCGCGTTTCTTCGTCGGGGTTTTGTCATCTTCGCATCTTGGACTCCTTGCTTCTCTCCTAAGCTGTCAACACCTCCTCCAATGTCTTCTCTTGAGTGTTGATCAATTTCTTCACGTTCCAAAGTTGGTCCAAGTCCGCGTTGCATCCTATTGAACTATAAAATAGACACTAGCAAACACATTAGTCTAATTTGGTTCTGTTGATCATCAAACACCAAAATCCAAAGTAAATGGACCTAGGGTCCATTTTCCTTACGATTACTATGTATTCCCTCCATCTAACAAAGAATGGAAATCTTGTTTTCTAATAAGGAGTCAAACAATCCAAATTTAACTGAATATATAAAGCAATAAATAAAATATTAATATTTATGATGAGTAATAAATATCACTAAATTAACCATGAAATCTATTTTCATAGTAAAATTTGAAGGTACAAATGTTGATATTATTTTCTATAAAGCTAAGTTAAGTTTGGAAACATTTAACTTCTTGGTAAGCCTGATTTTTCTTTTTTTTCTTATGGAGGGAGTATAGCTACTAATTAACCAGGATTGGACATGCCCCTTGTCTGAGATGTTAAATTGTGCTATTGAAACATATATTTTCCTAGTTTAGAAAAGTTTGTGTAATAGCTATACCGTTTGAGATGGTTCATTGAAGGGCCATAAAAAGTTATTTAGGGCTATATATATATATCATATATATATATATATCTTTATCTATAATGGCTCCATTCTTACGCGCTCACTCTAAAGAAAGAAAACATCTCTACATTGAATACGAGTGTTGGTAAACAAGAGAAATTGGATGCTATTTACATGTTTAAGATTGAGGTTTCACAATAATTGCCATTTACTCCATAGTCAATTCTGGTGCTAGATGTATACTCCTAGAGAAACAATTTGAAAATGATTAAAAGAGGCAAAATGGCATGTTAATCAAGGGGTGTGTGTGTGTGTGTGTGATCTAAGCGGTATTTTTTGTGAAGTTAAACTTGAGCATGGCAATTTTGCAAAAATGCACTCTTGAAAATGGCAAATGACTAATTTTCTTGGGAATATAGAAATTTTGTGAGAACTATTTTAATTTGGTGACTACTCCCTCCGCCTTGTAATATAATTCCAAAAATTCTAAGATAATTTAAGAAAATACTCAAATGACGCATGCACCTATGAATTAGACCCAATTAAGGAGTCTCCCTTCAAACTATGTTTCTATTTTTAACAATTTTTGCTAAATTTAGATATGGGCACCACGTATAATACATTATATTTCAGTACAGATTTTATAAGTCATAATTTCAAGACAAAGGGAGTACTTTCTTTTAAAGAATAATGTTCCGACCTTTAACATCAATGACGCATAGACATGTGTTTGACGAGTATGGTGTTGACAAATCCCTGACGGCTGAAGTCACAACTGCAGGCTGATGTCGGAAACTCCGTTTGGTCAACACATCATGCATGCTCTTATTGCACGCCCATTTGTTGCTAAGGTTAGCAATGAATGAAGTCCATGAGCTATGACAAAAAAAAAACTAATCAAGATGATAAATGCAAGGAAAGAGAGATTAAGAAGCTAACCTGCAAAGAAAGGAGATATATTCATAGGAGAAAATGAAAGTTCAATCAACTGTATAAGGAAACTAATTAGCTGGAAGACTTTTATAGTTAGAAAAGAACACAACACAATAGTGCTAAATAAAGATTGTGCCTCACAATTCACATATGATCTTTCGTTGGTTCACAGTGATTTACCAGAATCAGTGTCGTTTGGTTAGTATAATCCATGACAAAATCCTAGAGTTCAATCACGATTAAGGGCAAATCCAGGCCCAATGAAATGATGCTGATTAGAGCAATCACATGTACAGGAGCGCAGCAGCGCTAATTACGGACGGCGGCGATTCGATTTGATTGGAATTGGAATGAACATGCATGATGATGCGATCATTCCCCGGCTTCTTTCTTTTTTGCTCATGGTCATGGGCTGGGTCGGCATGGGCCGCCGAATAAATTAAGTACCACATCGGTTTCAGCAGTCCAGCCAGTGGAGTTGACCAGCGAAAGACCGACCGTCGACACTTGATGGCTGCAAAAGTTGAAATCATGGCACGGGTTGCTGAATTTTGGTTGACGAAAAACACTGTTCTAATTAAATTGTTGCGAGAGAAAAATACTATTCTGACTGAAAAAATAAATCGAATATGGGATAAGCTGAACGAGCCATAATCACCCTATTAGTACTAATTTATACCAGTACTAGTATTAACCAACGGTGATTAGTATAGTATAATAGTAACTCTAGAAGATTAGGGAACAGTGTAGTATATTTAAATTTTAAAAATAAAAATAAAATAGAAAACAGGTCGCCGGACGCCAACTAGCGTTGGTCTGGTCCCCGCCGGTCGCTGTCGGTTTCAACCGGATCCTCGTTAAAAGAAGCGAGGGGTTAAAAAAACAACGGCAGAGAAGAAGAGAAGGTCCCAAGCATGGAACATCTAATCCATCCATCTCTGCACAAGATTTTTTTTTATATATATATAGGGGAAAAAGAGAGAAAAGCAAAATCAGCACAAAAGCAAAGGGCACACTTGCTATGCTAGGAGTAGTAGTTTTAACCTAAACCACCACCTTGATTCTTGTGACAGGGGCAGGAGATGATAGGCTAAAACGGAAAAGGGAGCACAGGATACCGTTGCTATTGATTTCTTAGCCACTCAACGTCATCAGGAGACTGTCATGAAAAAAAATATTAATTCTGTTGAGGGGCACAAGGTAGGAGGAAATAAGCAACTACTAATTACTTGTGTTGTGTCCTCTCACTCTCTAGGGAGAGAATAGATAATTTCCATAGGGTTTCGGATATACACTAAGCACATAGTATCTGGACATGATGTATATCTATATGCATAGCAAATGCAGCGTATCTAGAAAAGCCAAAACGTCTTATAATTTGGAACGGCGGGAGTACATCTTATCGTGTTTAAATAGGTGGCACATAGATCATCGTTTCACCAATCTAAACTGATTGACTCTCTCCAGACACAGAAGACAACCGTCACGTCAGTAGTAAAAGTATGGATTGACTCATCCTAGAAATGGAAGATAACACACGTGGCATCGTGTTTAAACAATGAGCATGTGCAAAAAGGGTAAGACCGTCTTTCTCAACAGATCCACAGGATTCGTTACAAAAGCTTCGCACCGATTAACTTGCTCTAGAAACGGAAGATAACCACCATGTCCGTTTCGAAAAATACAATTCACATCATTGATAATTCTTCCGAGATAGAGATCATTATTGTCGTACATATAAAAAAGGATTCACCCGATCTTCTACAAATATCTATACCGATTGACTCGCTCTAGAAATGGAAGACAACTGCCACATCAGTGGTTCGTTAAAAAAGTATACACGGATTGACTCACTCTAGAAACCGAAGACAACGTACGTGGTATCGTGTTTAAACAGGGAGCATGTGCGAAAGGGCATAACTGTCTTTCAACAGATCCACGGGTTCATTACCCCGATTGACTCGCTCTAGAAACGGAAACAACCGTCGTGTCCGTTCGAAAAATCCAATTCACGCCGTTGATAAATCTCCCAAGATAGAGGTCACTATTGTCGTATATATAAAAAGGGTTCACACGATCCGCTACACAATGTTTACACCGATTGATTCGCCTACAAACGGAAGACAATCACAACACCAGTTCGAAAAATATAATTCACACGGTTGATAAAACTTTCGAGATAGAGACATTCATTGTCGTATAAAAAACCCAAGTACCTTTAAACACCTAATGGCCCCGTTCGGCTTGCTGAAACCTGACTAAATTGGCTGAAAAACACTGTTCTGACTGAATTGTTGTGAGAGAAAAATACTGTTCCGACTAAAAAATAAGCTGAATAGTACGGATTATAAGGTAAGCCGAACAGGGGCCAATGTCTTTCCCTCCAACGTTCTCATTTGCATTGAATCAAACACCAACTGCAAAGTGAGGCCAAAATTCGGCAAAACTCAAACAACCAGCCAAGATGAATGACTAAGCAAAAAAAAAAAAAAAAAAACAGTAGGAGAGAGAAAAAGGGGATGACGAGACCATGGTCAAGCGGCCAGCGGTGGGGTCACGAGCTCCACCCCTCCTCGCGGGCCCACCACCCACAGTGACACCACCCCCTCCGTCCGTCCGGAACAGTAACCCCTCACGCCGGCCACCTCCCGCCCCTCTCACTGACAACCGAGGCCCACCCTCGTGACCTACCTGTCATCCACTCTCCCGCCACCCCCCGCTGCAAACCATCTCCTCCCGCCGCAACGGAACTGTACAGAACCCCTACCAAGAAAGACGAGACTACCCCCGCGAGCCACCCGGATTAACGCGGGCGTGCCACGCCGCGGGGCACGGCGCACGAGGTTTCTCCCCCCCGCCAGCCAGCTCCAGCGCCAGGCCGAGCACCGCACGCCACCGCTTCCGTTTCCACCCCCCGGCCGTCCCAGAGATTTACGGCCCACTGCCACTCCCCGTCTCCTCCTACTCCTCGCTCCTGTCGCGCGGCTCCCTCGCCTCGCCTACCCCACCCCTTCTTCCGCTTCCTCCTCGCGAGCGTGTCTCGCGCTATTAATGTAGCGGCGGCGACAGGGAGTCGAGTTCGGCGCGGCGGTGGGACGACGAGACGGCGCGTGAGGAGGAGTGGAGGACCAGGCGCTCCGCCGCTCCGGGCTCTTGCGTCCGTCGTTCGTCGTAGAAGGCGGTAGGATTCTGCAGCTGCTCTAATCCCTCCCCATCTCTTAGCGATGTTGCTGCTTGGGTTTTTGTTCATTTTTCTCGGCTGGATTCTCGCTTCCTGGTTCTGTGTGCTTGGTCTCGTCCCCGTCGCCAGATTTTTCTTTTTTTTTTTCCTTTTTTTATATTATCCCAACAAAAGCCTTCTCGCGCGTCGATTCTGGAATAGGGAGCGAAATTCTCCCGCTTGATTTTGGTTGCCGGGATTTTTTTCACCGCTCGTGGATGCATTTCGCGCTTGCGTCTTCGTTTTGTTCCTCCCAGTCCCCAGGCGGGGTTTTGGTGTAAAATTCCCGGGATTGCTCGGAACCAAGCAAGGCGCGGGATTCTCGTCTCTTTTCCGCTCGGTTTCCTCGGGAGGCCGTTCGCATGGCAATGCTGCTTGCCGAGGGAAGATCGTAAAGGAGATTCCTTTGTCGAGATTTTCTTTCCCAGTCTGCATTTCGGTGCCCCGACCGGACCGGTGCTCCGTCCACCGGCCGCCGGGAGGACGGATTGCCTGTTGCTTCAACCGCGTGTGTGTTCACGGCGCAATGCCTGAATTTTGTTTTTGTTCCGTGGTACCCTTGTCAAGTCTTGTTCCATTCCATGACACGCTGGTTTGGTTTGCATCGCAGGATTCGTCGGTGGAGGCAGCAGCAGTCGGCAGCAAGATGATTGATGGGAGGCGGCATTCGGTGGACATCCCCGTCTCGAGGGCCCTGGTGGCCATCATGCGGTCCAGATCCCTGAGGGACCCGGACACCAACTCGCTGGCCAAGTTCTCCGCCAAGAAGACAATCTGGGAGGGCTGCTCCCTCGACGAGGAAGAGCCGGAGGGGGCGAACAACAACAAGACCACCTACGGCAGGCACAGCTTCAGCTACAACGCGTACGATCACCTCCAGCGGAGGAGGGAGGAGTTCGGGGACAGCCTCAGGTCGGGGCGGCTCGCCGACTCGCCCATCAACATCATCAAGGCCAATGCCATGGCCAAGGCGGTGCTCCACAACCAGAGCTGTTGCTCGGCCATCTCCGGGATGTCGAGGAGCGCAAAGGATAGGGGTTTTGGTTTGGTGCCTGGTGGGGAGGAGCTTGGCCGGAGGGGGGAGGCCAGCACGTTCCAGGAGAGCTCCAGGAGTTTGCTTCAGAAGTACCGCCCCAGATCTTTCTCCGAGCTTGTTGGGCACGGTGTTATTGCTCAGTCTCTTTCGGGTGCTGTTTTGAAAGGGAAGCTTGCTCCTATCTATCTCTTCCATGGTCCGCACGGCGTGGGCAAGACGTCCACGGCTAGAACGTTTGCAGCAGCGCTCAATTGCCGTTCCCCTGGCGGGAACCAGCCATGTGGGCGCTGTGACGAGTGCGTGGCCATATTCTCGGGAAGCAGCAGCAGTGTGGTAGAGATTGATGCTTCCAAACTTGATTGCAAATCTAGGGTCGCGGCCTTGCTCAGGAATGCCTGTGAAGTCCCTGCCTCTTCACACTTCAAGGTTATGATTGTTGATGATTGCCAGCACATGGACAAGGAGGGATGGTACTCCATCTACAATAGCCTTGAAGGGATTCCTGAGAGCACAATCTTTGTTATGATCACATCCGATATTGATAAGCTACCAAACAATTCCATAGGGTGGTGCCAGAGCTACAGGTTTTGCAAGATAGATGATGCAGAGATTGCCCGCAGGCTGATCAAGATTTGTACAAAAGAAGGCATGGAATTCGAAGCTGAGGCACTGAACCTTCTTGCTCGCAAGGCTAACGGCTCCATTCGAGATGCAATTCAAATGCTTGACCAGCTAACTCTACTTGGAAAGAGGATCAGCAAATCAGTTACACATGAGCTGGTAGGTTGATTACTCTGGTTTTCTTTCCTGAAAAGGAGTTACGACAATCTACAATTTTTAACCGTTTTTTTTTTGAAACGGTCAATTTGTCGGCACCTGAACTTCATTGTTTTCCTTCCCTTTTTGTTACCACAATCTACGGTTTTAACCCTTTTCCATTGGAAACCGTCAATTTGTCGGCACCTGAACTTTCTTTGTTTTTCCTTCCCTTTTTCCAGATAGGTGATGTCTCAGACGAGGAATTGCTTGATCTTCTCAATCTGGCCATGTCATCAGATGCTGCTACAATTGTGAGGAGGGCCAGGGAGCTTTTGAGCTCAAAAGTCGACCCTATGCAGTTATTAGCTCAGCTTGCAAATCTTATCATGGATATTTTAGCTGGGAAGCACCCCTCAGATTCTTCAGAAGTTAGAAGAGTTACTGGAAAACATACATGTATGCTCTCTTTCTTCTTAAGCTTGAAAATCATGTATCTACATATTAAATGTCCTCAGATCTTGTATGCTGTTGTTGATAAGCTTTGCAGAAGCGCAAGATATTGTATCATTTCTACTGAATACTCTTGCAGTCTTGCTGGAGATAAGATTATGTTTTTCGCTGATGTGTTAGCCGCATAATGTTGTGTCCTATAATACGATGCATTCCAAAAAAATTTAGACAACTTAAGGGAATACTCAAATATGATGCATGTACCCATGGATTAAACCCAATTAAGGAGTTCCTTTTCAAATTATGGTTTCCTGTTTAGCAAACTTTGTTAAATCTGAGCATGGGCACCATATAGAATGCACTTATATTTCAAGTCATAATGAAGTGTATTCCAGGACGGAGGGAGTATTTACACTCACAGTGTATACCTGTTTACTGTTTCAATCTCTTTCTAACATTCTATCAATTTCGCAGCTGCTGATGTGGATGTACACAAACTTAGGAATGCATTGGAAATACTCTCTGAAACTGAAAAGCAATTAAAGACCACAAAAAACCAGTCTACCTGGCTTACTGCTGCACTGTTACAGTTTAATATGAGGGAACCCTACTGTCTAGATGATACTGCAGTTTCAAGCATGTTTACTGAAAGTCAGACAGGTAATTAATATTGTCTGCCCCCTTAATTTAATCTCTCCTGAATGTTGAAATATTTGAGAGTAAAAAGCACTGTGAAGTGGAACTATGTCAATATCACTTTATCAGTATGTCTGTTTACTGATAAGCGAGCTGTACTTTTGTGCAGATGATGGGACTGCAGTACTGAAAGATGAGAGCTTAGATACAAGTTCCCATCTTTGTTCCCAGAACAAAGTTAGTTCTCTAGACATGAATTTGGGAGATCCAGATGTATTGGAGACAATATGGATGAAAGCTCTTGAAAACTGTTCATCCCCTCCGCTTCAAAATCTACTACAGAAGGATGGGAAGTTGTCATCTCTCTATACAACCCAAGGTGATTTGCTCTGTGTGTGGGATCTCTTTCTTCTGTTTTATTGGAGACAGATCTGTTTGTCACTGAGTAGTGTGTCCCTACTTCCTGTAATTGTTGTTTGCTGTGGGCCACCTTAACACACCTTTCCAGACAGTTGCTCAGTGCTACATTTCAGAAAGCACATGTTTGTCTGGACATATGCAAGCAATAGGTATACTTGTTGATAAGCTAGTGTTGTCTTCCTAATGGGGGTGCATCTTGCATTACTAGGCATCAAATATTGCCTGCCAATTTGGACTGCATACATTCAGTTAGCATCACTGTGTTCCTGACTAAGGATATTCTACACGTCAGATTTCATTCTTTTTTGCTCTGAATTGTAGGTGTGGCAGTTGCTGAGCTACAGTTCTGCCATCCTGAGGTTGTCCCAACATCAGAGAGCTTCTGGAAGCCACTATGCGCATCTCTGCAGAATTTGCTGAGGTGCAACGTCGACATCCGAATCAACCTTTCTCCTATCTCCAGCAACAGGGCTGGATCCAAGGACTCATCAGTCAGCCTTGTCATGGAATCAAGAGAAGACCGTGAGGCGCTGGACCCAGTCACCTCAAACTGCAGAACCGTCGTATCATCCAGAAGAGACTGCCCTTCCCCACTTGTGGCGCAGGCCAAGGAGAAGCCAACCCACATCCTGGGGTGCCTCCATGGCGGTGCAGATGGCGACACAGTGGATACCGAGCCGAGGATCCTGAGCTACCAGAAGATCTCTGTCGTCCCTGCAGCGTCCACCCCAGGAAACGCTCCCCTGAAAGCCACCGCTGGAGACACATCAAAGGTTGATGAAGGCAGAGTTCGTCCTGGCTGCTGCTCGCACCTTCTACCCTGTGGTGCTTGTGCTCCCCATCAGAAGTCCCGGATGCGGGAGAAACGCCGAGCCAAGCTGTTCAGCTGCTGCTTCTGCAAGATCAGACCGGACTGCAAAACAAAGGCGGAAGCAGGGTAGTTTGCAGCAGGCCAGGAACAGAGCAGCCCTCTGCAGTTCAAGCTGGAGATGGGCAGTAGAACAAAGGCTGGGCTATGCTGATTGCCATTTGGCTGAACCTGACATTATGGTTGTCCATTCTTTCTAGTCTTCTATCATGTTTTCTGGTTTGGCTCTGGTGGTCGAATCAGTTCAGACTTCAGACTGTCAAAAGTGTGTCCATCTCTTGACTGTAGCTTGCCTCCGATGGGGGGAGATACTGGTCAAAGACACAGCAGATGTGCATCGCTAACATAAAAGATGTTCTATAGTCGGAGATGCTTAAACTTTCCTGGTAGCATGACCCTGTTTGTAGTTGTGCGTTGGATTTTTCTTTTGCCGGTTTCTACTGTTTTCGTGAAATCATGATCCAAATTAAGGGACCAGCAAACATTGACAAGCATCACGGGGCTCAGGGCGGCTGCCACTGCCGGCGATGCTTGCTGCCGAGCCCCGCCCACCTCTGCTGATCTCCTCGCCTGCCTCCGCGAGATGGGCAGATGGCGCTCGCCGCCAACTCGTCGGATGATCGAGGTGGCGAGTGTGGGCCGCTGTGGATGTCGCCGCGGATGCAAAGGCTACATCAGCAACGGCTGCAAAGGCTAGGGCAGCTGCGTGGGCCATGGAGTTTCTTGATTTCTTTGAAAAAAAAAAATCTATTTTACCTCAATGAATCATCAACTTTAAAACAAGACATCTTACTCCATAAACTCCCAAAACCGTTAACTTACCTGGTTTTGGAGTGGTTTCTGTTCAAGTGACTGATTTTGGAGTTGTTTTGAAGACGATTTTATTCTTTCTTTAGTTAAAAAAATCTGGTAGCACTTGATAAGGTTTTTAAATCACAAAAATATCTCTGAACTCTTAAAAATTTCAGAAAAAAATCTAGAGATAGATTGGGATATGATAAATCCAAATAAAATATTTAGAGCGAAATGAGCTACTTCTGAATCAAAATAGTGGTAAAGAAACAGAAGAACCCAAGGAACTAGAAGAGCCAAGAGAAACAAAACCTCCCCTATTTCGCTTGAACTTTCCTTGTAGTATAATCATATTTATAGACAGATGGTTAAACTTTCATGATAGCATAACCATATTTATAGTTTGTTATTAGATGGTGCGCTTTTATTTTAACCCCCACCCCAAAAGAAATAGAAATAAATTCACCGTATAAATCAACTAAAACAAAAAAAGGAAATAAGTAACATAGAATTAGAACAAAAGAGATCAAGGAGGAAGTAAAAAGCCAAATCTGATGGTTACCTTCTCTTCTCCGGCGATCTCTATCTCCGTTGACCTCCTTGATCTCCATCTTTGTTGACCTCCTCGACCTTTGGTGAGCTTTGATCCATATTAGGGTTTCAAGGTGTCGGGTTCATAAACCCGGGGTCCCTCGGGAACCGGCTTCCACGCCAGGGCTCGGCCCAGGAGGACGGCCTTTTTTTTCTTCTGGAGCGGCCCAAGAGTCTAAATTCAACAGACCGGAGCACTCGCTTCAGGCCCTGGCCGCCTTCGGCCCATCTTTCCGACCGGAGCACTAGGTCAGGCTCAGGCCAACTCCGAACGGCCTCTCCGATCGGAGCGCTAGCGTCACGCTCCGGCCGCCTTCGCACGACCTCCACTCGGAAAGCCTGACCCGAGGACCGCCTCCGACTCCGACCCCGTGTCTCCGACCGGGGTTCATAGAAAACCCTGCCCATCGCTATTCTCCGACTAGCGCGCCAGAACCGACTGGGGCCATCCGACCGGGAACGCCCGCTTGGAAAGAACCAGAAGGTGTACGAAGGAAGGCAAGACAGGGCTCGCAAGTCAAACCACGGCACCTAGGGACCATACCCTGTGGAACAATACTTTACAACCGCCCTGCCACAAACAGTATTGTAGGCGCCAACAATTACCTCTACAGTATTGTAGGCGCAGGTCAAAACACCCGTACGGTAAGACCCCCATGTGCCTCTGGGCATCAGCAGTATTGTGGGCGCCGGAATTCACCGTACCAGGTGAACGTGGTAAAGCCATGCCTCCAGTCGGCGAGACATCATTTTTGCAGGTACCGACGTCCTCCAGTCTTGAAGAAAGCAGCTCAACCTCCCACATGTACCTGACATTCTACAATGACATCAACAGTATTGCGGGCACCCACCATTATCCCGTCCCCATCGACGTGGGCAACAAGGCTTAGAAACATCCGTACTCTCTCTCCCTTTCACTTGTAAAGCCAGAATGTGCTCCCTCCAAACACAGGCAGTTAACCCAAGTCGACTTCTTCAAGATCAGGTTCATTAGATCGATAACTCGCAACCCCTCAAGCACACGCTTGGACACTTCGTTCATAGCATAGCTCCTGTCGATCTCGGCCCTTCCGACCGGAACGACCGGACACCCCATCTCTCTCTCTCTCTCTCGTTTGTAACCCCACTACAGACTTCGAGCACCTGGGCTCAGGAATAAAGTCACCGACCGACCCACACTGGACGTAGGGCACGTTGCCTGAACCAGTATAAATCCTGTGTCATTGAGTGCTAGGCCACCTCTGATCACAACGTGCAGCAAAACTATAAATATTTACTAGTTGGTCACTTTTTGTACCGACAGTTGGCGCCGTCTATGGGGAAGACGCTGTACTGAAAGGATCAAGATGCCCAAGAGGGGGGTGAATTGGGCTAATTCTAAATTTTCTTACAATAATTAAATCCTACGGTTAGCCCAATTAACCCCTTGTGCCTAGAAAGTGTTTCTATTAATCTAACGCACAACAGACTTGCAACCTATGTTCCAAACTTACTCTAGCATGGCAATTCTATGAATGTAAAGACAAGTATTGAATTGCTCAAAGTAAATGCTCAAAGTAAATAGAGAGAGAGAGAGGAACGAGGCGATGTTTTGCCGAGGTATCGGAGAGTCGCCACACCCCACTAGTCCTCGTTGGAGCACCCACGCAAGTGTGTAGCTCCCCTTGATCCGCGCAAGGATCAAGTGCTCTCTATGGGTTGATTCTTCGACACTCCGTCCCGGTGAATCACCCAAAACCGCTCACAACTTAAGTTGGGTCACCCACAAGCTCTGCCGGGTCATCACTAAGCTCCCAATCACCACCAAGCCGTCTAGGTGATGGCGATCACCAAGAGTAACAAGCACGAACTCTCACTTGACCACGCGAAGCCTAATGAGAAGATGGATGCACACTTTGCTACTCTTGATTCACTAATGAGGCTACTCTCTTGGATTCTCAAATCTCAATCACCTCACTAGGACCTTGCTCTTCTTGGCACTCACAAACGTGTTTCTCAGCTGTTGGAATGAGCAAAAGTAACTCCACACACGAGTGGAGCTTCTATTTATAAGGCAGCCTGAAAAACGAACCGTTATGAGCTTCTGCGGGGTGACCGGACGCTCTGGTCATGTTGACCGGACGCTCCGGTCAGTTCAACCCGCATTCTAGTGTTTAAGTGTTGATCGGACACTGGCAGGGTCCGATCACCACTGACCGAACGCGTCCGGTCGCATTAAACCCTCATTGGAACCTTACTGTACTCGACCGGACGCTGAACCCCCAGAGTCCGGTCAGTACTGACCGGACATGTCCGGTCGCAGATATTCCTTTCTAGAACCTTACTGGAGTCGACCGGACGCTGGACCTCAGCGTCCGGTCACTTGACCACTCCAGCGTCCGGTCGCACCGAATGCAATCTTCTTGGTCAAATGAACTGATCGGACCCTGCAGCCAGCGTCCGGTCGCATCGAAGCCAGCGTCCGGTCAGCATTTGACCCTCCATTCACTTCCAACTCTCGATCATATGTGAATGAAGTTTGCTCCAAAGGATCTTAGGCATATTTAGGAGCTACCTAGTGCTAGTTCTAACAAGTGTGCACCACACCTAACTCACTAGACTCACCTAGGTCAAGCTACTCATCCATACCCCCCCTTAATAGTATGGCCAAAGGAAAAACAAAGTCCTAAACTACTCTAAGTGTCTCTCCAACTCCAATCGACACTTAGAACTAGTCATCCTTAACCTTGTCGTCCATCCTTTGAAACCGAAACGATTTCCATCGTAGGGGCATGACCACCTCGATTGCCCAATTGATCTCCATTACCATGACCTAACTCAATTGCCTCTGCAAAACACACGTTAGTCATAGTAATCTTGTATTGTCATTAATCACCGAAATCCAACTAGGGGCCTAGATGCTTTCATGTACGTTCAACACTTTTTGGGTAATTGGATGGCCCATTCTTCTACCACCCCCCGCCGTGGCGGGCTCGGGCGATACGATTCGCTTCGGCTCGATGGAATTTCCTGCACTCTCGCCCAGCCGGGATGCGGGTTCCACCCGTCTTCGAGCCTTCCCAGGCCTTCCGCTTTGGAAGCCTGGACTTCGTCGCCGATCGGCTTGGCATACTCCACGTCCGCGAGGAGGCGCACGTTCCGGCACCCGTCGAAGGGGCGCCCTCCATCGACTCCGGGACACTGTGACATCGACGGCGCGACATCTGCGCTTCTATCTGAGCAAACTCTTTGCTCAAACCCCACTATAAGTAATATGCATACCGTTACTTACTCTTCATTTACTATCCCCAATCGAGCACCCGGAGAGACTGTGTCATCCACGCTGCAAACACCGCACGATCGGTTCCCCTATGGCCTCACGTCCTCTGCGGATACGTACGCTCGGGGACTCCGAAGGGTGCTGGCACCTTTCCCCCTCACATCCAAATTCATGGGAATGGCAGGCCATGCTCCTGCCGCTTCCCACGAACCCTTGGATGGTGAGGGCATGAGCGATGATTCCAGCGTCGATGACGTGGCACCATGCCACCGTCTGTCCCAGGAGTGCGCCATGGCGGACGCTCTGGGACAGCCACTGGTGGTTGTGGAATCTGCACAGACTCACACCCCTTCGGACCCACATGTGGAGGCCCTCACGTCTACGCAAGCGCATGCTGAGGAATTGCGACAACGGCGGCAGAACTAGCCGCCGCCTGCGTCGGCTCGGTCGGCCCAGCACGTCGCGCCCCATGCACACGGCCTGGCGGGTGGCGCCTGGGGTCGTGCTCGTCAGGTCCAACACGACATCATGAACGAGGGAAACGATGTCCCACAGTTCGCTCGGGCTGGCCAGAATATCACTGCTGCAGCGATGCTTCTACGTGGTGTTCCCGAGCCCGTCAACCCTCAGGAGCGGGCAGTCTATCGAAACCTCCAGGTTTTAGTAGAAGCCGCCGCCGTCCAACAGGTGGAAAGCTTCGCGTCATGACTCCGACGCGTGCCCTCTCTCCCCACTAGGGGAATGGGGATGCGCTAGATGGATCGCTCTGTTCGCTCACTGCTATAGCCGACAGGACTAGCTCAAAGTGCGGTAGTCGGGCCACGGTCTGACCGAGCGCCTGCTCTGCACCTACCATCGGTACACGAGCGGCCCGATTCGCACTAGGACGCCCGTAGCACCATTAGCGACCGGCATCGGTCCCAACATAATAATGCTATCCACCATATGGTGGTAGGTGCCACGAATCCTGGCCAAACCATCAAGGGAACAGGCGAAACACGCCCCAGGCACAGTCGCTGGCCGGACGACCGGAGCCCTAGCCCCAAGGGCCCAGGGCCTCGGGCCTTCAGCCGGCGCATCCAGAAAGCACCATTCCCGCAACATTTTCGGCCACCCACCAACATCACCAAATATACTGGGGAGACAAATCCAGGCATTTGGCTCAAAGACTTTCGGCTCGCTTGTTGGGCTGGAGGAGTGGATGATGACCTCTTCATCATTCAATATCTTCCCATTTGCGTGGGGGAACATGTTTGGGCATGGCTCGAATTCCTTCCACACGACAGCATCCGCGACTGGGCGGACTTCAAGAGGGTCTTCGTCGGGAATTTCCAGGGGACATACGTCCGACCGGGGAACTCTTGGGACCTCAAGAGCTGTCAGCAAGAGCCCAGCGAGTCCCTTGTGGGATTACATCCAGTAGGTTCTCCCAGTGATGCAACTCCCTCCCTGACAGTCGTTGACGTAGACATCATCAGCGCATTCCTCTTCGGAACGAACTGCGAGTCCCTTATCCATAAGCTTGGCTGCTTGAAACCCCGTACCACCCGCTGACCTACTTAACGTAGCCACCAACCACGCCTCTAGTGAGGAGGCAGTCGAAGCAGTCTTGAGCAGAGGCCAGGACAAGGTCAAAGCCAAACGCATGGACCCGAACGAAGGCCCCTCCATGCAAAGGGGCAAGAAAAATAAAAAGGATCGATGTCGGTCGGACAGTGCCCCAGCTGGTCGCCACGACCGATCACACAGTCAAGCAGCCCCATCAGGGACTGCCTGACCACTTCAACAAACTCATGGACAGACCATGCCCCAACCACGCCTACTCTATCAAACACCTCTACAAGGAGTGTGAGCTCCTCAAACATTTCCTCCAATAGGCCGGTGGGCCAAAGGAGGGAGATGGCAAAGAGGCAACACCCAAGAAGAGAGGTACGATAGACAAAGACGCAGATGACTTCCCCGACGCTGACGAATGTATCATGATCTTTGGCTGGATCCGATGCCATGTGGACCAAGCGATAGCATAAGGTTCGCTATCAAGAGGCATGCGCCTGTCGAGTTGGCCATCCCCTCTTTCCTCAGCTGGTCAGAGTCTCCGATCACCTACGATCAGAGGGACCATCCCTCCCACGTCATAAGACCAGGACGCTATCCGCTCATCGTCGACCCCATCGTCCACAAGAAGTGGCTTACGAAGGTGCTGATGGACGGCGACAGCTGGCCTCAACATCCTGTACATCGACACCCTCGATGCCATGCGCATCCCTCGATCGGAACTCCTGTCCGACAGGCTCCCCCTTCCATGGGGTAATCCTAGGAGCGCAGGCATACCCGCTCGGGCAGATCGATCTACCCATCATGTTCGGACAGCCGAACCAACTTCTGCTCGGAGGTCCTCACCTTTGAGGTGGTGGACTTTCCAGGGTCCTACCATGCCATCTTGGGGCAGGCCATGCTACGCGAGATTCATGGCAATCCCCAACTACACCTACCTCAAGCTGAAGATGCCAGGACCAAATGGCGTCATCACTATTAGCAACGTGTTCTCGCATGCCTTTACGTGTGACCGCGAACACTACGAGCTCGCCACTGCGGTCGTCAACTCGTCCGAACTCCCGTGGCTCGGGGAGTCGTTGGTCCCGGCAGCCCCGAACTGTAGCCAACCAACTTCCTCATCGGCCTTCCGCTCGCTCGAAGAAACCAAGACGGTGGGAATCGACCCCACCAACCCAACCAAGACAGTTCGGATCGGGACCCAGCTCCCGGCCAAATAGGAATGCGAGCTCATTGACTTCCTACACGACAACCGTGATGTCTTCGCATGGTAGCCATCAGACGTGCTGGGGGTACCCCGGGAGGTCACCGAGCACGCACTATGCCTTACCCTAGGCTCTAAGCCTGTGAAAGCTCTAGTTTGGTTTTGGTGAATTGATGAAACCCTAAGTGCTAACCTAGTTTATCAAGTGATCATGAGATAGGTAGCACACTCCAAGTTGTGAAGCAAACAAAGATCATAGCATGATGATGATGACACCATGATGATCAAGTGCTTAGACTTGGAAAGAAGAAAGAGAAAAACAAAAAGCTCAAGGCAAAGGTATAAATATAGGAGCTATTTTTATTTTGGTGATCAAGACACTTAGAGAGTGTGATCACATTTAGGTTTGATAGCCGTACTATTAAGAGGGGTGAAACTCGAATCAGAATGCGGTTATCAAAGTGCCACTAGATGCTCTAACTCATTGCATATGCATTTAGGATCTAGTGGAGTGCTAACATCCTTGAAAATGTTTAGTGAAAATATGCTAACATATGTGCACAAGGTGATACACTTGGTGGTTGGCACATTTGAGCAAGGGTGAAGAAGTTAAAGGTGAAATAGAGTTGGTCGCAATGACACTGGCGTCGATCAACTGACCGGACGTTGGGTCACTATGCGACCGAACGCTGAAGGGCTGCGTCCGGTCATGTTGTCGGTCGGCACAGTGCTTAGGGTTAAGCACCGAAAGCTAGGATATGTCCGGTCAAGCTTGACCGGACGTGTTTGGTCGGCTAAATCATGTTTTGGACCCTTACTATAAACGATCGGACACTGAGGGTCCAGCGTTTGGTCAGCTCTATCGGAGCATCTGGTCAACTTGTCGACCATTGAGATCAAATGTTCACTGTTGAACGCAGGGGGCATGTGGATGCCATCGGGCGACCAGACGTTGAGGTGCAGCATCCGGTCAGGTGGATCGGAACGTCCGATCAGCTCGTGTTATGCCCAGTGAAGGGGTATAACGGCTCTATTCCATGGGGGCTTCTATTTAAGCCCCATGGCCAGTTGTAGCTCACATCTTTGGCCATTTTCATTGATATAGCAACCTTGTGAGCTTAGCCAAAGTCCTCCCACTCATCTCCATCATTGATTCATCATCATAGTGAGATTGGGAGAGAATCCAAGTGCATTGCTTGAGTGATTGCATTTAGAGGCACTTGGTGTTCGTGTTTCGCTATGGATTTCGCTTGTTACTCTTGGTGGTTGCCACCACCTAGATGGCTTGGAGCAGCGAGGATCATTGAGCGGAGGGTGGTGATTGTCTCTGGCTCTGATCATGGTGATTGTGAGGGGTTCTTGACCTTTCCCTGGTAGAGAGCCAAAAGGTACTCTAGTGGATTGCTCGTGGCTTGTGTGATCCTCATCTTGTATTGGTTGTGCGGCACCCTATTGAGGGTTTGGTGTGTTAAGCCAATTAGCGCGTGAACCTCTAAGTGAGTGAATCGCCACAACGAGGACTAGCTTGCCGGCAAGCAAGTGAACCTCGATAAAAATCATTGTGTTCATCATTGATTCTGAGGTAATTGGTCTTCATTGTTATTCATCCTTATGATTGATTGGTTCATTCATCTTCACGGCGATATAATCTTCTTGATCACTCTCTTTACATTATCGCAAACTAGTTGACAAGCTCTTTAGTGTAACTAGTTGTGAGAGCTTGCTTGCTTGTTTGGTGTGGCTCTTTAGTTAGCCTTTGAGAGCACACTAATATAGAGTAGTGTCATACCTCTTGTGTGAATCGACACTATCAAACTAGAATTGTGGCAGGTGGCTTGCATTTTGAGTAGGCTAGCGCAACACTTGCTTCGCCTTATAATTATCTAACCATTTTGTTAAGTGTTGTTGTAGAAATTTTATTAGGCTATTCACCCCCCTCTAGCCATTAGGACCTTTCAAGTGGTATCAGAGCCGAGGTCACCGTTATTTGAGGCTTAACAACCTTTGGTGTTAAAATGGCTCAAATCAACAACACCAAGAAGCCACCCCAATTTGATGGCTCCAACTATCCCTATTGGAAGGCTAAGATGACAATTTATATCAAGTCAATCAATAGGAAGGTTTAGAAGGTGGTAGAAACAAAAATTGAGATTAAAGATCTGGAGAATCCCACCGTGGCCGAAGAAGTACTTCTCTAAAACAATGACTTTGCTTTAAGTGCTATTCATGATGCAATTGATGAAAGAATATTTGAGCAAGTCAAAAATATTGAGATGGCTCATGAGGCATGGAAGAAGTTGGAAGAATCATTTGAGGGCACTCAAGCCATGAAGGGTGCAAAGGCTTACATTCTCAAAGAAAAGTTTACAAGCTTCAAGACGAAGGATGATGAGAGTGTGCTAGAGATGTTCCATAGGCTTCAAGTGCTTATCAATGATCTCAAAGCACTTGGAGAAGAAGTGAAGGATAAGGACTTCTCCCACAAGTTCTTGAGATGCTTACCCTCAAGATTTGGTATATTGGTCACTATTCTAGCGAGGAGTGGTTTGGACACCATGACACCAAACCAAGTATTGGGAGATATAATGACCGATGATACTTATAGAGATGATGATGATAAGGAAGAAAAGAAGGAGAAGAAAGATGAGAAGAAGGATGAGAAGAAGAAGAGCGTGGCATTCAAAGCCACATCATCCAAGGGCAAAGCAAAGCAAGAAACATCAAGTGAAGAAGATAAATCATGGGATGATGATGATGATGATGAGAAGATGGCTCTATTTGTTAAGAGATTTGGCAAGTTCATGGTGAAGAAGGGCTACCATGCTAGAAGAAAGAACTCTTCATCCAAGAACAAAGAAGAGTCAAGAAGGTGCTTCAAGTGTGGAAGCAAAGATCATCTTGTTGCTCAATGCCCATACAATAGTGACAATGATGATGACAATAAGAAGAACAAGAAGAAGGACAAGAAGGAAAAGAAAGAGAAGAAGGACAAGATGGCCTTCAAGAAAAAGAAGGGTGGTTCATATGTAGTCACTTGGGATAGTGATGCTTCCTCAAGTGATGATGATGATGATAGTGATGATCACAAGACCACCAAGAAGAAGGTTCTTGCAAGCATTGCCATCAATGAGAAGCCTTCTCTCTTCAAATCTTCATCATGCTTCATGGCTAAGGCCACTAAGGTATAATCTTGTGATGATGAACGTGATGAAGAACATGTTGATGACAATGAATATGAAAATGAAAATGATAGTGATAGTGATAATGATGAACCTACTAAGGATGAATTATTTGACATGCTAGAAGATGCTAAAGAACACTTTGACATTAAGAGAAGGGAATGCAAGAGCTTGAATAAGGAGGTAAAATCCCTTAAGCAAGCCCTTGATGAGCTCAAAGCAACTCATGAGAAGCTAGAGGAAGCCCATGAAAAACTTGGCAAAGCTCACAAAAAGCTTGAAAAAGCTCATTCTTCTTCGCTTAAAGAGCACAATAAAAAGAATCATGTTGAAACTTGTAATGTAGGTTTAACTTGTGATATAATTGATGAATCACTATCTATGCATATCATTATTGCTCCTACTAACCCTTATTGTAGAACTTCCACTTCTACCTCATCTAGTAGTGATGGCTTCACTTGTGATGCCTCACTAGTGGTTGAGAATGAGAACCTCAAGAAGGAGGTCACTATGCTCACTCACACCTTAGCTAAAGCTTATGGTGGTGAGGACCGCTTGCTTATGTGCTTGGGTAGCAAAAGAGCTTCTCTCTACAAAGAGGGATTGGGCTATACCCCCAAGAAAGGCAAAGCGGCATTTGCTCATCACAAGACTAGTTTTGTGAAGAACAATAGTCGATTTTGCACTAGTTGCAAGCAAATTGGTCATAAAGAGCAAGAATGCAAAAACAAGAGCAAAAATGCTAATGTATCCTCCATTAAGCTTGATTCATGCTATATGCTTACTAAGGGTATAAATGGTGTGAAGGCTAAGTTCATTGGTAAACCATGGATGGGCTCAAAGAAGAAAGCCATTTGGGTACCAAAGAGCCTAGTGACTAACCTTCAAGGACCCAAGCAAATTTGGGTACCTAAAAAGAATTGATCTTCTTTTGTAGGTCAATTACAAAGCCGGAGTAAGGCATTGGGTTCTTGATAGTGGGTGCACTCAACACATGACCGGTGATGCAAGAATGTTCAACTCAATCAACACCAATGGCAATGATGGTTATGATAGTATCACATTTGGTGATAATGGCAAAGGCAAGGTCAAAGGGCTTGATAAGATTGCAATATCCAATGACATGAGCATATCCAATGTGTTGCTAGTAGAGAGCTTGAACTTCAATTTGCTATCCATGGCACAATTATGTGATCTTGGATTCAAATGCATATTTGGGGTAGATGATGTAGAGATCATAAGTGTAGATGGCTCTAACTTGATCTTCAAAGGCTTTAGATTTGAGAATCTATACTTGGTTGATTTCAATGCTAGTGAAGCTAGATTATCTACATGCTTGTTCACTAAGTCTAGCATGGGTTGGTTATGACATAGAAGGCTTGGTCATGTTGGAATGAAACAATTGAATAGATTGATTAAGCATGACTTAGTTAAAGGCTTGAAAGATGTTGTGTTTGAAAAGGATAAGCTTTGTAGCTCTTGTCAAGCTGACAAACAAGTTGGAAACACCCATCCTAAGAAAAGCATGATGAGCACTAGTAAAGCATTTGAGTTATTGCACATGGATTTGTTTGGGCCAACACAATACACTAGTATCGGTGGAAACAAATATGGCTTTATGGTAGTGGATGACTACACTAGATACATATAGGTATTCTTTCTAGTGGACAAAACTAATGTGTTTGCAACATTCAAATTATTTGTCAAGGGCATTCACAATAAGTTTGAAACAACCATCAAGAGAGTTAGAAGTGACAATGGTAGTGAGTTCAAGAACACTAGAATTGATGAGTTATGTGATGAATTTGGAATTAGACATCAACTCTCGGCCAAGTACACACCCTAATCAAATGGCCTTGTTGAGAGGAAGAATAGAACACTTATTGATATAGTAAGGTCTATGCTTAGTGAGTACAATGTGAGTCAATATTTTTGGGCTGAAGCTATCAACACGGCTTGCTATTGTAGCAACCGCCTCTATTGTCACCGATTGAAAGAAAAGACACCATATGAGCTCTTGAATGGTAGAAAGCCCAACATTGCATATTTTTGGGTCTTTGGTTGCAAATGCTATATCTTGAAGAAAGGCACAAGATTGGGCAAGTTTGACAAGAAATGTGATGAAGGATTCCTACTTAGCTATTCCACCACAAGCAAAGCATATAGAGTTTGGAATTTGGATAATGGTACTCTTAAGGAAATTCATGATGTTGAATTTGATGAAACCAAGGGTTCACAAGAAGAGAATGAGAACTTGGAAGATGTTAGAGGCATTCAACTTTCAAATGCCATGAAGAACATGGATGTTGGTGAATTGAGGCCTAAGCAAGTGAATGATGATGAAGATGATCAAGTGCAAGTGCTCTCTAACTCAAATGTGCAAGATGATACAAATCAAGTTAGTGAAAGTGGATCTCATGACAATGAACAAGATCAAGTGGCTAGTACATCATCTCAACCAAATGATCAAGCAAGTGCAAGCAATCAAGTTCTAATCCTCCAACCAACCAATGTTGCAAGAGATCATCCATTGGACACTATCATTGGTGATATTTCAAGAGATGTACAAACAAGATCAAGATTGGCATCATTTTATGAACACTTCTCATTTGTGTCATCCATTGAACCAAAGAAGATAGATGAAGCCTTGAAGGATGTTGATTGGGTAAATGCTATGCATGAAGAATTGAATAACTTGACAAGAAATCAAGTATGGGAGTTGGTAGAAAGACCAAAGGGACACAATGTGATTGGAACCAAATGGGTCTTTATAAACAAGCAAGATCAAGATGGGATAGTAGTAAGGAACAAAGCAAGATGGTAGCACAAGGCTATACTCAAGTTAAAGGTCTTGACTTTGGAGAAACATATGCCTTGGTTGCTAGATTGGAAGCAATTAGAATCTTGCTAGCCTATGCTTGTGCCCACAACATTAAGCTCTATCAAATGGATGTCAAGAGTGCATTCCTCAATGGCTACATCAATGAAGAAGTATATGTTGAGCAACCTCCTGGTTTTGAAGATGATAAGAAGCCCAACCATGTGTACAAGTTGAAGAAGGCATTGTATGGCTTAAAGCAAGCACCTAGAGCATGGTATGAGAGATTGAGGGACTTCCTCCTCTCTAAAGGGTTCACAATGGGCAAGGTTGACACCACTCTTTTCATCAAGAAGATTGGAAAATATCTATTTGTATTACAAATCTATGTTGATGACATCATATTTGGATCAACAAATCAAGAATTTTGTGATGAGTTTGGAAAGATGATGGCTAATGAGTTTGAGATGTCCATGATTAGAGAGTTGAGTTACTTCCTTGGTCTTCAAATCAAGCAATTGAAGAATGGTACATTTGTGAGTCAAGGCAAGTACATCAAGGACATGATCAAGAAGTTTGGCATGATTGATAGCAAAGTCATTAGCACACCAATGGGAACCAATGGCAACTTGGATAGTGATGCAAGTGGAAATATGGTGGACCAAAAGTTGTATCGGTCCATGATTGGAAGCCTATTCTATGTGACTGCATCAAGGTCAGATGTCATGTTTAGTGTATGCATGTGTGCAAGATTTCAAGCCTCACCAAGAGAAAGTCATTTGAAGGCTACAAAGAGAATATTGAGATACTTGAAGCATACACAAAATGTTGGTTTGTGGTATCCCAAAGGAGCAAAGTTTGAGCTAGTTGGTTACTCCGACTCGGATTATGCGGGATGCAAGGTTGAAAGGAACAGCACCTCGGGCACATGCCAATTGTTTGGAAGATCACTTGTTTCATGGTCATCAAAGAAGCAAAATAGTGTTGCATTATCAACCACTGAAGCCGAATACATATCCGCCGGTAGTTGTTGTGCATAAGTACTTTGGATGAAGGCCACTTTGAGTGACTTTGGAATCAAGTTCAAGAAAGTGCCATTGCTATGTGACAATGAGAGTGCAATCAAGCTAACCAACAATCTGGTTCAACATGCAAGAACAAAGCACATCGATGTCCGCCACCATTTCATAAGAGATCACCAATAAAAAGGGGACATTTGCATTGAGAGTGTAGGCACTGAAGATCAACTTGCCAACATATTCACCAAGCTATTGGATGAGAAAAGGTTTTGCAAGCTAAGGAATGAGTTGAACATATTGGATTTCTCAAATATGTGTTGATGCACCCCCACTCATATGACATGCCTCTCCTTCGAGCAATCTAAGGTAAAAGTTGATTGGCATGGCATACATCCTTGCTAAGGACATGTTTAGTGCATCTAGTCATATTTTTAATCTTATTAGGACCTTTCAAGTAGTTCTATTTTATTAGGCTCATTCATGAAAATCAAATGATTTTGATGTCTATATGGTATCACTATTGCTTCTATGCTTGACTTGATCTAGTGATGACATATGATATGTTTATGGGCTTGTAAACCTAGTGTTTGATCTAGAAAATGAGCTATAAGTGTTTAACTCAACATGGTACAAGATAGCCCTGATTTGGAGGTGTGAAGAAGCTTGTCCTTGGATCAAGCCTGAGTTAAATATCTTTGGCAAATGATCTAGATTAGACCAAACTTGGGAAAATGATCCTCACCCCATTGATTGACATTGATAATCTCGACCCTACAAGTAATACTATCTATATTTAGAACCTTTGTGGTCATTGATGACAAAGGGGGAGAGAAACAAAGATAGAGTTGCAAAGATAGTGAAAAAGGGGAAGAAATATCATAAAGGGAGAGAAACATAAAGATATCATCATATATGACATAGGGGAGAGAGATATGACAAAGGAAAGGGATCAACTAAAATTTTGAGCACACAAGTAGGGGGAGCAAGCTCATGAACTTGTTTGGTGCATTTGAATGTGCATTTCATATGTTTGCTTGCATGGCACTAGTATTAAATTTAAACATCCATGCTTGTGTGATGTATGCTAGTTGTAGGTTTGAATGATGAAATGAAAACTAGCATGTATAGAATATCTAGTGATTTCACTTCCAAATATTTCTAAGTGGTATTGAGCTAACCATGGTGCTAAGGATGGTATATTGGTGCACTCCGATTGGTATCATCACTTCAAAGGTCCATCTCTTATACCTTAGCATCATATGGTAGACATTGACTCCTACATTTCCTATCTAAGCATATGTGCAAGCTACAATCCAAACTCTTAGCACATATGTAGGGGGAGCAATTGCTACCATTTGGGGTTCATGAAACTTGTCCATATCCTTTTACACATGGTAAATATGCTTGGGCAAGCAACATGGATTCAATTAAATTTTATTTCATATCTTTGTATAAGGGTTGTCATCAATTACCAAAAAGGGGGAGATTAAAAGCTCTAGTTTGGTTTTGGTGAATTGATGAAACCCTAAGTGCTAACCTAGTTTATCAAGTGATCATGAGATAGGTAGCACACTCCAAGTTGCGAAGCAAACAAAGATCATAGCATGATGATGATGGCACCATGATGATCAAGTGCTTGGACTTGGAAAGAAGAAAGAGAAAAACAAAAAGCTCAAGGCAAAGGTATAAACCATAGGAGCTATTTTGTTTTGGTGATCAAGACACTTAGAGAGTGTGATCACATTTAGGTTTGATAGCCATACTATTAAGAGGGGTGAAACTCGTATTGGAATGCGGTTATCAAAGTGCCACTAGATGCTCTAACTTATTGCATATGCATTTAGGATCTAGTGGAGTGCTAACACCCTTGAAAATGTTTGTGAAAATATGCTAACACATGTGCACAAGGTGATACACTTGGTGGTTGGCACATTTGAGTAAGGGTGAAGAAGTTAAAGGTGAAATGGAGTTGGTCGCAATGACACTGGCGTCGGTCAACTGACCGGAAGCTGGGTCACTCTGCGACCGGACGCTGAAGGGCTACGTCCGATCATGTTGTCGGTCGACACAGTGCTTAGGGTTAAGCACCGGACGCTAGGCTATGTCCGGTCAAGCTTGACCAGACGTGTCCGGTTGGTTAAATCATGTTTTGGACCCTTACTGTAAACGACCGGACGCTGAGGGTCCAGCGTCCGATCAGCTCTGTCAGAGCGTCTGGTCAACTTGTCGACCGTTGAGATCAAACATTCACTGTTGAACGCAGGGGACACGTGGACGCCATCGGGCGACCGGACACTGAGGGGCAGCGTCCGGTCAGGTGGACCGGAGCGTCCTGGTCGGACCGTGTTATGCCCAGTGAAGGGGTATAACGGCTCTATTCCGTGGGGGCTTCTATTTAAGCCCCATGGCCGACTATAGCTCACATCTTTGGCCATTTTCATTGACATAGCAACCTTGTGAGCTTAGCCAAAGTCCTCCCACTCATCTCCATCATTGATTTATCATCATAGTGAGATTGGGAGAGAATCTAAGTGCATTGCTTGAGTGATTGCATCTAGAGGCACTTGGTGTTCGTGTTTCGTTGCGGATTTTGCTTGTTACTCTTGGTGGTTGCCGCCACCTAGATGGCTTGGAGCAACGAGGATCATTGAGCGGAGGGTGGTGATTGTCTCTGGCTCCGATCATGGTGATTGTGAGGGGTTCTTGACCTTTCCTCGACAGAGAGCCATAAGGAACTCTAGTGGATTGCTCATGGCTTGTGTGATCCTCATCTTGTGTTGGTTGTGCGGCACCCTATTAAGGGTTTGGCGTGTGAAGCCAATTAGCGTGTGAACCTCCAAGTGAGTGAATCGCCACAACGAGGACTAGCTTGCCGACAAGCAAGTGAACCTCAGTAAAAATCATTGTGTTCATCATTGATTTCGAGGTGATTGGTCTTCATTGTTATTCATCCTTTTGATTGATTGGTTCATTCATCTTCACGGCGGTATAATCTTCTTAATCACTCTCTTTACATTATCGCAAACTAGTTGACAATCTCTTTAGTATAACTAGTTGTGAGAGCTTGCTTGCTTGTTTGGTGTGGTTCTTTAGTTAGCCTTTGAGAGCACACTAACATAGAGTAGTGTCATACCTCTTGTGTGAATCGATACTATCAAACTAGAATTATGGTAGGTGGCTTGTATTTTGAGTAGGCTAGCGCAACACTTGCTTCGCCTCATAATTATCTAACCATTTTATTAAGTGTTGTTGTAGAAATTTTATTAGGCTATTCACCCCCCTCTAGCCATTAGGACCTTTCAGCCCACCAAACAACGCCTGCGTCGCTTCGACGACGAAAGGCGTAGGGCCATAGGTGAGGAAATCGCCAAACTCCTGGCAGCCGGGTTCATCAGGGAGGTCTTCCATTCCGACTGGCTCGCCAATCCCGTCCTGGTCAGAAAGAAGACCCGGAAGTGGAGAATGTGCGTCGATTATACTGGACTTAACAAAGCATGCCCGAAGGATCATTTCCCATTACCACGCATAGACCAAATAGTTGACTCCACCTCGGGTTGTGAAATCCTCTCCTTTCTAGATGCCTACTCAGGCTATCACCAGATCGCGATGAAAGAGTCCGATCAGCTCGCAACCTCATTCATCACCCCGTATGGTTCATACTGCTACATGACCATGCCTTTCGGCCTGAAGAACGCTGGCGCCACCTACCAAAGGTGCATGCAGCAATGCTTCGCCGACCAAATCGACCCGCTCGACCAGCCCGATCAGGCTGAGCGGCCGAAACCAACAATCACCGTCTATGTTGATGACATAGTGGTCAAAACGGCTCAAGCTTCCTGACCTAATCACAAACTTAGCCACGACGTTCATAAACCTCCGAAGGTTCAACATCAAACTGAATCCCGAAAAGTGTGTTTTCGGGGTTCCAAGGCGGAAACTGCTTGGATACATCGTATCCGAGCGCGGCATCGAAGCCAACCCCAAAAAGATCATGGCCATCTCCAACATGGGCCCCATACGCAATGTCAAGGGCGTGTAGAGGCTCACCGGTTGCCTAGCTGCCCTAAGCCGCTTCATCTCCTGGCTTGGAGAATGGGGGATGCTGCTCTACATGCTCCTCAAAACGACGGACGCCTTTGTCTGGACTGAGGAAGCCCAACAGGCTCTCGAAAGCCTCAAAACGTCCCTAACGTCGGCCCCAATCCTCATCGCTCCCAAGCAGGGAGAACCCCTCCTCTTTTATGTCGTGGCAAGTAACCATGTGGTGAGCGCCTCCCTAGTCATAGAGAGGGAGGAACTGGGACACCAGCTCAAAGTGCAGCGACCCATATACTTCATCGAAGAAGTGCTTACCGACCCCAAGGTCTGGTACCCCCAGGTGCAGAAACTCCTATACGCCGTACTAATGGCGACCAGGAAGCTCCTACACTACTTCACTGACCAAGAAGTCACGATCGTCACTTCATACCCACGAATACTAGACAATGTACTTCGACGGGTCCATAATGGCGCCCGGCTCGGGAGCTGGAGTGGTTCTGATATCCCTAAATGGGAGTAGGCTCCGTTACGCCATCTGCCTCCACTTCTCAGCTTCAAACAACGCTGCAAAATACGAGGCCCTTATCAACGGACTCCACATCGCCATCGAGCTTGACGCTATGTGACTCTACGTACGTGGCAACTCAGAACTAGTCGTTGATCAGGTCATGCAGGAGTCCTCCTACAAAAGCCCCCTCATGACGACATACTGCCAAGAGGTGCGCAAGCTCAAGGACAAATTCTAGAGGATTGAACTGCATCACGTCCCTTGAAGGGACAACGATGCTGCCAATTTCCTCACAAAACTGGCCGCCAGGCGGGATCCGCCCCAAGCAGGGTCTTCATCAACGACATCCATGAGCCGTCTGCTCGCATCTTGGAAGGTCCAACCCGGATGCACCCCGACGCCCAGCCGGTGCTTGGGGGCTCTGACCCCGATGCCCAACTAGTGCTTAGGGGCTCCGATCCTAGTACCTCTACGCCACCCACGAGCGTCACCGTATTGACGTCCAGTCAAACTGATTGGCGAGTACCACTACTCGCCTACACCCTCGAAGAGGTTCTCATGTCCTGAAAGGACGGAGGCCTGATGAATCGCTCGATGCGCCAAGACCTTCGTCGCACTCGGTGACGAGCTCTACAAACAGAGCCCATCAGGGGTACTCATGAAGTGTATCCTCACTAGCCAAGGGAGGGATCTCCTCCTCGAGGTTCATGCTAGCATTTGTGGGCATCACGCGGCCCCATGGTCGCTGGTTGGAAAAGCCTTCTACCAAGATTTTTACTGGCCCACCGCACTACGAGATGCAGAGGAAGTCGTTCGCAGGTGTGAGGGATGCCAGTTCTACGCCCGGCAAACCCATTTGCCGGCACAAGAGCTCCAAACCATCCCTATCACCTGGCCATTCGTGGTTTGGGGCCTCGACATGGTAGGACCCCTCAAAAAGGCCCCAGGCGGTTTCACTCACCTACTCATAGCGGTCGACAAATTCACCAAGTGGATAGAGGCCAAACCCATCACCAACATCCGATCAGAGGAGGCAATCAAATTCTTCCTTGACATCATCTACCGATTCGGCATTCCCAACTATATCATCACTGACCACGGGACTAACTTCACTAGAAAAAAGTTCCTAAACTTCAGCGACGGATACGACATCAGGATCGACTGGGCCTCGGTCGGACATCCATGAACTAACGGTCAGGTCAAACGTGCCAATGGCATGGTCCTCCAAGGACTTAAGTCACGCATCTTTGACCGACTCAACAAATACGCCGGGGGATGGGTTACGGAGGTCCCAGCGATCCTCTGGAGCCTAAGAACGACCCCAAACCGATCTATGGGATTTGCACCCTTTTTCCTAGCCTATGGAGCCGAGGTAGTGTTGCCCTCCGACCTCGACCACGGTGCACCAAGAGTGAAGGCTTTCAACCACGACCGAGCCGCAGAGGCCCAACAACATGCAGTCGACCTACTCGAAGAGGCCCGTGAAGCAACCGTCATCCGCTCTGCTCGCTACCAACAAACCCTCCGCAGGTACCATGAAAGGAAGATCAGAGGAAGGATTCTCGAAGTTGGCGACCTCGTACTCCAGAGGACCCAATCAATGAAGGAAAAAACACAAGCTCTCTCCACCATGGGAAGGACCCTATATGGTAACTGAAGTAGTCTGACCGGGCACCTATCGACTAGAGGACAACAACGGCAACCTTCTCAACAACACCTGGAACATTGAACAGCTACGTCGTTTTCCCCTAAATTTGGTCTAAACCACTTTTTAGTTAGAACATGCTCCCGTAAGAGCACCCCTGCCCAAAACACTTTCAGCCCAGGTCGCTCGGGGGCTCCATAAGGGTACAATATTAAAATATTACCTCTTTTTTTACTATCGCACAATAAAACAACTGTGTCCCCAAACAGAAACACATTCCATTCCCTGTGTTTACCTTACGTAACTCTGTTCTTACTCCCAACCAAACGCACCTCGCCTTTCCTACGGTTACGAACAGCTGAGCCTCATGGGCCATGCCCCGGGCTCACTAAGGTCGCAGCCTACGGAACAAATGGGCAGGTACGAGAAAGAAAGGATAAAAAACAAAAGTTATGCTAAGATAAACACAGGGAACGAATATCATGGTTCTGTCACAAGGACAGCATGGATGTGTTCATTAATACAAAACTGTTCACATGAGGGCTAACCCACGATTGACAAGCGTAGGTACCGGTCGGACATTTCCGACTGGAGCTCTTCGAACCCCGTCACTCCAGTCGTGCAGGCACCACCACACAAAATCTCCACCGAGAGACCAACCGCCCCCCTGAGTCGATCGAATCGCTCAGTATCCACACCTGAGATACAGGTAGGAAGCGAAGGGGCGCCCCATGTGGGCCACGCCGACTTTGTCTCGAATGATGAGCAGGGTCCCGGTCGGACATTTCTGACTAAAGCTCTCTAAACCCTGTCTCTTAGGTCATCAAGGTGAGCATGTGTTCATTAATACAAAACTATTCACACGAGGGCTAACCCATGATTGACAAGCGTAGGTACCGGTCGGACGTTTCTGACTGGAGCTCTTCGAACCCCGTCACTCCAGTCGTCAAGGTAAAACACTATCAAAGCCCCTCTATTTCAATTTAAAACATTCATACATCCATACGCGCATTTCATTCCATACGCCTGAATCCCCCGGATGGTTAGGGCACGAACCACCCGGGGGCTCAGGAACTAAGCATCGCACGTGCAGCGAAATGCATTAGAACGCTCCGTGTTGAGCCACGAATCGGCGGCTTGCCTCATTCGACATGAGCAACCAAACAGAGCCAGGGGAGAAAACCATAGATGAGCACTGTGCGGCCTTCGCCCGGTCTAGCAAGTCGGGTCATCTCAACCTTCTCGTTCGATCCTGAACCTCTCGCCAAGCCCATAGAATCTCCATCGAGAGGAGGCCATTAGGCCACCCGGGTCAGTCTCCGGAATGACCTAGGCATCTGCTGGGCTATAGGTAAAGGAGTAGTGGAACACCACAAGAGGGCTATGCTGACTCCATCACGAACGACGGACCTGGATTCTGCTCGATCACACCCATTAGCGAGCTCACCGAGCTAGTCTTCGAGCCCGAGTGATTGGGACAGGTGATGAAACTTAGCCCCTCTGGTTGTGAGGAACTAGATGGGGTATCATAAAATGACTCACACCAACCCCCACAAAGGCCCGACTAGGGCTCGGGGGCTCAAATGCCAAGGGACCGTGACTCCAAACTCGCGTCGACAAGATTGGTGACATCTGGCTATGGCTCTTGGGACCACGACTCTGAACTTGCGTCGACGGGATAGGCGACATCCGGCTATGGCTCTTGGGACCGCGACTCTGAACTCGCGTCGACTGGATCGGCAACATCTGGCTACGGCTCTTGGGACCGTGACTCCGAACTCGCGTCGATGGGATAGGCCACATCTGGCTACGTCTCTTGGGACCGTGACTCCAAACTCACGTCGACTAGATCGGCGACATCCGGCTACGGCTCTTGGGACCACGACTCCGAACTCACGTCGATGGGATAGGCGACATCCGGCTATGGCTCTTGGGATCGTGACTCCGAACTCGCGTCGACTGGATCAGCGACATCCGACTACGGCTCTTGAGATTGCGACCCCGAACTCGCGTAATGGCTTCACTAACTAAAACTAACTCTCTCGATCCACGGCGAGCACCGACACCGGGGTCTACTCGCGACTCCACCTTACCCGATCCCACAGCGCGCACCGACGCCAAAGATCAAACTCTGTTGCATCCAAAACTAAGCTATCTCTGTTCACGGTGAGCACTGACGCCGGGATCAGTAAGTTCTGTCTCAATCCAATCTCCGCGCTTAAAAACACCTCGGCTGCACAACGATGCCATGGTTAAGCAAAATTACGTTGATAAACTCTGAAACACCCCCAGCCGATTTGACACGAACCGCCTGGGGGCTCGGGGGCTACACCCACGGGTGCGCTCGTGCGCACCCGCTGGCAAGACAAAAATCCTCCGGATGATTCTGCTCAAATCACCCGGGGCTCGGGGGCTCCTGTCGGGTTCATAAACCCGGGGTCCCTCGGGGACCGGCTTCCATGCCAGGGCTCGGCCTTTTTTTCTTCTAGACTAGCCCAAGAGTCTAAATTCAACAGACCGGAGCACTCGCTTCAGGCCTTGGCCGCCTTTGGCCCATCTTTCTGACCGGAGCACTAGCTCAGGCTCAGGCCAACTCCTAACAGCCTCTTCGATCGGAGCGCTAGCGTCAGGCTCCGGCCGCCTTCGCACGGCCTCCACTCAGAAAGCCTGACCCAAGGACCGCCTTCGACTTCGACCCCATGTCTCTGACTGGGGTTCATAGAAAACCCTGCCCATAGCTATTCTCTAACTGGCGCGCCAGAACCGATTAGGGCCATCCGACCGGGAACGCCCGCTCGGAAAGAACCAGAAGGCGTATGAAGGAAGGCAAGACAGGGATCGCAAGTCAAACCATGGCACCAGGGAGTCTTGGGCGTCACCCCCCTGAACACGCCCCCTAATGGGCCCAAACACGATACACGGTCCAACGGACCAAAAGACGGTGTCGCAGCACCCTGGCAGATTCTGGATGCTGAGTTGTTTCGATGATTTCCATTGATTCTGAAGGTCTTTTGACGTGAGACCACTTGGATTGGCTTCCTTATCAAATTAGCTTTCCAACCATATGTGGATCGTCAAAAATGGAGTCCTAGATGTGTCGTGAGTGACCAGTTTAAGGCAGACTGGTCCTAGAGGCCGAGGCAGACTCGAACTTGAGTTATTTTGGGCCTCCACCTCGGGACTCGAACCGAATTAGCCTCGGACCTCCTTCTTGACTTGGACACCCTTGCTGGCCTCCTACCCCTCCATACCATGCGCCAAACATGGTCATATGCATGGGTGTCATGTCCTCATCACATGTTGTTGCTCGGACGCCTCCAGAGACGGCCATCTCTTCGGCTCCTCCCTACACGTGCAGGAGCGTCTACTTTCTGCATTATGGGTGGTCGGCGGCGGCTCCTTAGCGATGCTTTGTTCTTCCTACACGCACATGGGCTCCGCGCTCCACGTTATGGTTAATAGGCTAGCTAGGGCTGGAGACTCAGCTACACACTAACTGTTCGGGCGGTTTGTATTAAATATAAATACATCTTCACACCAACTGATCGTCGAGCTGCATATGCTATTTCATCACCATTGCTGATTTTTCTCTGGAGTTCATATATTTTTACATCATGTACTACCCGTTCTACATATTTGTATTGCAAGATCATCGTCTAGGTGATCGGACCACCTGGTGCTTGGACTTCTCCACCGATCAACTGGTCGGACCGCTTGGTTCATAGACTCCGTCGTCGACCAGTTGATCGGACTGTTTGCCGGTCGCTTCTACTCAATGCTCACTTCGTCGCCGACCAGTTGACCAGACTGTTCGTCGCTCGTGCTTCATCGCTAGCTACGCCGGTTATTCCTCAGCACTCGAATTCTTCGTGCTCGGGGACTAAGTGGGCACACTTCACCCCACTTCACCTTGTCGGTGCTCGGACATCACCAGCTATGCCGAGGACTCCTCGGTGCTCGGACATCGCCAGCTACGCTGGAGACTCCTTGGAGCACGGACGTCGCCAGCTACGCCGAGGACTCCTTGGTGCTCGGACATCGCCAGCAACGCCGAGGACTCCTTGGTGCTCGAACATCACCAGCTACGCCGGGAACTCCTCAGTGCTCGGACATCGTCAGCTACGCCGAGGACTCCTTGGAGCTCGAAAGTCGCCAGCTACGCTAGGGCCTCCTCGGTGCTCGGACATCGCCAGCTACGCCGGGGACTCCTCGGTGCTCGGACATCGCTAGCTACGCTGGAGACTCCTCGGTGCTCGGACATCGCTAGCTACGCTGGAGACTCCTCGGTGCTTAGACGTCGCCAGCTACGCCGAGGACTCCTCGGTGCTCGGACATCGCCAGCTACGCCGGGGACTCCTCGGCGCTCGAACATCGCCAGCTACGTCGGGGACTCCTCGGTGCTCGGACGTCGCCAGCTACGCCTCATCGGTGTGCTATCAAGCTGCTCCATGCTGTTCGGATCAGGGTGCTGATCTTGGACAGCACGTCTAGAGTCTTGATACGCGCATGTCAGACGACGTCGGTAAGCTTTCAGACTTCTTTTTCTTTGACCCTACTACAAGATTCATTCTTCATCTTTCAGTAGGCTCAGGGACTAAGTGGGCACACTTAACCTTGCGGTGAATGTGCGCTTTTCGATTCGAGGCTCTGCCCGTGGACTGGTTGCCTGCTCGGCTAGTCTTTTGCCTTTCTTCTACTTTTTGACCCTGGCACCATGTGACTACGTCACCTACTGTCAGGCTCGGGGACTAGCTGTGAGGGTATGGCCTCCGGTATCCACAAGACAAGACATGGGTCGCACCATCAGAGGTGGTCTAGCCCACAAGATCAAGGCGTGCACGACACTGATCGACGTGCATCGCAAGACATTGTATAATACCAAATAGGATACTTTCCTTGTAACCCTACCCCTCCAGAGTATATAAGGAGAGGCAGGGGTCCCCTAATCGACATGGTCATCCAGATCAATACAATACACCATACACCAAAGACATATGACGTAGGGTATTACGTCGATCAGATGGCCCGAACCTATCTAAATCGCTGTCTCTGCGCCTTGTGTCACCATCCGGTTCCTGATTACGCGCACCCCCACCGACAAATCTACCATCGCGGGATACCTCTCGGTGGACTGCCGAGCATCTTTTGTCGACAGGGAGGGTAGAGATGGAGTGGCGGGGGTGGGCAGCGCGATGATGGTAGGGCTGAGTGGCCTAGTGGAGGGCGGAGGTGGAACACCGGGGGGGGCAAGGGGGGAGCGAGAGAGGAGGGAAAGGGGAGGAGCGGGGTGGGATGAGAGACGAAGCGGGTGGGCTATGGTTTGCTCCCTTTATTTTATAATATTTTCTACTGCCATTATAAAATCATTATGAAGGACAAGCCTGACGCAATGGTGAGAAACCTTCCCACTAAGCCAAAGGTTATAGGTTTGACGCGAGGCTTGCCTCGGTTATTCTTCCCGAGACCCACTCATGTGGGAGCCGCCAGGGCCAGCACTGGGACTGTCCTTTTCATGAAATCATTATCCAAATCAAGGGAGAATAATTCATCATCTCGATGAAATGAATAATTCATCATTGCCCGATAAAAAATGAGTCCTAAATACTTGGTCAAAACCTTTCCAAAAACTATTAGGTATGAAAAAAAATACACTAACAGCTTTCTTTTTTCCGGAAAACATACACGTTGGCATTGCCGTACATGCCGACTTGACACAACTTACCGCCTTGGCCAGCCATCCCCAACACCCTACCTCACACCTAAAACTTTCAAAACTGAATTTTCATTACCTGCTGCACATCCAAGTATTCTTAGATCTAAGCATAGTGACCGCAGTTCTGGCGAACCTCCTATGCGGCGATAGCGGCGGCCAAGCCATGGCTGAACATCTCCATCATCATAACTCACTCACCCCATAAACTCCCAAATCGAATCTCCATTGCCTACTCCTTATATCTAAAAATAGTGTCTGGATATCCAATTCTGGTGAACCTCTAGGTGGCGACAATGGCAAGCAGTCGGTGATAAAAGGGAGTGCGAAGGAAAAAAAAAGAAAAAGAAAACAGCGCCAAGGCCGCCACCACCACCGATGCAATATGTATCATGCGCATACTACGATAGATTGAGAGTTACAGTAGTATACACAAGCAGGATACATTGGGAGTTAGGATAATTCAAGCGTGGTAGATTGGGAGTTTAAGAATTAGGTGCACGCTAGATTCGAAGCTAGAATGAGGCATAGTTGGAATATGTTTTTATGCTCTAATAACCCTGCTTGTTGCGCCGTTTAGAGCTCGGGCATTCTGGAAGAGACAGATTCATTTTTCACAAAGCATATTTCAAATTTATGCCTAAAACCCTTCAAATTTTTGAGTTGCAGCATGAAATTTAAAACGACACCAGAACGGAGTAAACTCATGGTGTCTCCGAATCCAAGTCCATGAGCACTCGTCGCATCATAAAACAAAGAAAACATCGAAGATACAGTGCCAGTCCAGACTCCAGACTGGGCGGCCCGCGGCTCATACTCGCAATCCAGGCATTCACCAGACCACATCATTTCCACAAGAATAACAGTAGCAATCACAATCCAACAACCATCCAATGTCATAGGAAAGCTGCTACAGCCTATGAGATGGCACAAAATCGTAGCAGATCCGGAGGCGACGCTTCCTCCCCTGCAGGTTATTAGAGTTGAAAGGGCAGGAAAGCACGATTACATCTAAATAAGAAAGAAACAGCCATAATGCAGGCGGAACATGGCAGACAGAACTTTTACAACATGGTCTTTTTTTCTCTTCTCTGTTTTCGCTTGATGTAAAAAGGGTCTATGGGGAGTTAAAATGAAATGAAACAAGAACAGCATGAGCATGTCATCAGATGCGAGATCTAGACACACAAGCCACCACCACCACCGCAACAAGGAGGGGTCGCTCCGCTACCTACGCGCAAGCGCAAAGACAAACGACGAAAACACAGCCAAACTGGGTCCGCTGAGCCACATTATGGCCTGCGGCTGCGCCTGCCTTCTGCTTCAGCTTCGTACTTCTCTGCCCAGCTGTTCAAGCTGAAGATGCAAAACCGAACCCGGGCAGGAGCCATCCACTCTTCTTCGCGTGCTCCACATAGGAAAGGAACTTCTCCCTGGCATCAGGAATGTCCAGAGCCAGGTCGTCGAGCCCATCTCTGACCCTTGAGAACCCCTTGGTCATCTGGTTGATGGTTATGATCCCTTCACCAAAGCACTCCTGCAGCAGGCTCAGGGTCCTCACATTCTTCTTCTCCATTGCCATCACGAGCGCCTTCTTGACAACTTCATGGTTGAAGAAAGACATACCCAGCTCACGGATGCAGTTGCATGCTTCCCCTAAATCACCTCCACTCTCGTACTCCTCCAGGAGCTTTGTTATCTTGTCCTTGGCATCCTCGACAGCCCATCCGGTTCCACCACCCCAGCACCTCAAAAGCCTCTCACCAGCATGACGGGCTGACGCAAGGGAGCGTGCCATGTTCAATGTTTCAGCCCCGCTGCAGTTTGGTGGAAGCTTGCTGCTAATCTCATCCAAGTTTAGAGGTGCAAGAACATCATCAATCACAGCCCTGGCTAGGAACAATCCCAGCTCATCTGAGGCATCCAATATATCCAGTGCGGTGTCTTCTGCAGATTCAAGGAGCATTATGAATCCCTTGGCGATGTCTTCAGACGAGAACAGCTCCATGCTTAATGAGGATAGAAGAACTGATGCCATCTCTTTCTCCCTGTTCTTGCGGTCCATAGCAATTGTAATGAGCTTCTTGATGAAGATTGGATTATATTCTGGATAACCAAGCTCTTTCACACTACGGATAACCTCTGTTGTATCATCAGAGAGAAAGTATTCGTGTATTATAGATACAGCCTCCCTCTTGTACCTTGCCAGCTTCTCATGTTCATCTTCAACGCTTCCGTTGACACCTGACTTAACACATATGAAGAATCTAGCCATCCCTCAGAAATGGCTTTTGATACCAACAGCTGAAATTCAGACTTTGCAGATGGTATATCAAGAATGAGATCATCAAGACTCTCAGCTACACGATAGAATCCTTTCATAATCTGACTAGAGCTTATTAAACATTCTTCAGATGCTTCCTTCAGAAGTTTGACAATAAGAGCTTCAGCAGCTGGACTCTCCATTCCAAGAGTAAGAGCTCGCTTCACCACCTCATGATGAAAAAAGGGCACTGCCAGCTCTCTAATGCACCTACAATGCCTCAGCTGTATCACCATTTCTAATGTATTCCTTTAGAAGATCAGCAATCCTCTTCTTCACCTCTTCTACCGTGATGTGAGTTGAACCACCCCATCGTCGCTCAATTAACTTCTGCAGTGGTGGGGTGCTGAAAGATAGCTTTTCTCTGCGATTTGTACAACCTGCATACCCTTTGAAGATCCTGAGAGACTCACTTTTGCCTTGCTAAGGAAAGCAGGTGGCAGAATGTCATCAACAACTGCACGTGCAATGAAAAGCGCGAGCACATCAACCACATCAGGTATGTCAACAGCCAGGTCATCAACAGCCTCTAATAGCAGCACAAAACCCAGTCTGATTTGAGTTGAACTGACCACGTTGCCATAAAGATATGATAGAAGCACTGATGCCATCTCTTTCTCCTTGTCATGCCTGTCCATTGCTGTGGAAACAAGCTTCTTGACAAAGTAACGGTGGAAATCATCATAACCCAATTCTTTAAGATCAGAAGCAGCTAATTTCACATCACCATTGCTGAAATATTCCTCAATTAACGGGACAACAGCTTTCTTGTAGTCTTCTAGTGGGGTTGAAACAGGGGCTTCAACTAACTCATATGGTTCCTGAGTCGCAAAAAGCGATCAACATCGATGTACATGTATGGTTGCATACTAACCACTTGAGACAAATAAAAGGTGATCTACAATAGTTGCTGAGATTGAACATTTGACACTCAATTGTTTGTAGCAGAGTGAAGAATAAATGGGTCAAGACCATCAATAGTCATTACCTCACCACTGTCATAGTTTGGATCATTTCGGTCAAGGCATGCCTCTGCGTCAGTATCAATTAGTTTGCCCCAAGACCCTTTGCCACCAGCTCCATCTGCAATAGAAACCTCAGCAAGTCAATTAGGATACAGTAGAACATAGATATATTTCACATTTTTCTATCTTCGAAAGTTTGAAACATGGTAATACTAATCTTAGGTATAACTCACAATAGTATTTATTAAGCTATTGTAATTACATAGAGCCTAAGCCCAACTATGTGTACACTTAGATCATAGGTAGTAAGTCAGCAATCTCATGCATAAAAAAATTCCCAAGAACTAAACAACTGACACTCCATAGCATGCAACAGTATCAGAAGACACATAAGTTTTCACAATAGTATAGTCAAAATTACACATTGCACACTTGCATTTCATATCTTTGCACAACACACATGGCAATCACATGTTGTCAAAAGATAGTCGGCCACATGCTATAAATGCTACACGGAGGCTGCATAACATTTGGCCATCCCTAATATGATAAACTAGATTTAACACGTGGATGGATCCTTTTCTTGTTTCTTAAAGTTGCAAGGGCTGCAATAATCAGAATAAAGCTAAAGGAACATGAACCTCCAAAGTACACCTGGCAACTGGTATTCAATAACAGTAAATTGTGTCAATACATATCCTGCTTTCACATAAGAGATATAACCATATGCATTCAGGGTAGACCTGGAAGCAAACATGCTTCTAAACATATCCCTAATACACCATGTGAATACAAAACAAATTAAGGAAACCATGACAGAGAGACAAAAAGATAAGATCGCATTCTAACCAAAGTTTCTAAACAAAAAAGGAAACTGTTGAAAGTAAGGCCATAACAGCACTGCAGACTATTTTTTCGACGTGCATACATATCCGTTTAGGTAGTTGGAATGTAGGGTCACTTACAGGTAAGTTAAGAGAATTAGTTGATACCGCGACTAGGAGGCGTGTAAATATATTATGCGTTCAAGAGACTAAATGGAAGGGTCAAAAGGCGAAGGAGGTGGACAATACAGGTTTCAAGCTTTGGTACACAAGTACAGTCGCGAATAGAAATGGAGTAGGTGTTTTGATTGATAAGAGCCTCAAGAATGGTGTGGTGGGAGTGAGAAGGCAAGGAGATAGGATTATCTTAGTCAAGCTTGTCGTTGGTGATATGGTCTTGAACGTAATTAGTGTGTATGCCCCCCAAGTAGGCCTCGACGAGAGTGCTAAGAGACAGTTCTGGGAAGACTTAGATGGCCTGGTTAGAGCTATACCTAGTAGTGAGAAGCTTTTTATAGGAGATCTTAATGGGCATGTAGGTACTACAAGCGCAGGTTTCGAGGCACTTCATGGAGGTTTTGGGTATGGTAGTAGGAATCAGGAGGGGGAGGAAGTTCTGGACTTCGCGGTAGCTTTTGACCTGATGATAGCCAACACTTTCTTTAGAAAGAGAGAATCTCATCTAGTGACCTTCAGTAGCGGACAACACTGTAGCCAGATTGACTTTGTCCTCGCAAGAAGAAAGGACAAACGAGCATGCTTGGATTGCAAGGTGATACCAGGGGAGTGTGTTGTTTCTCAACATAAGCTTTTGGTGGCAGATTTTCGTTTTCAGGTGCGTGCCCGTAGGGATAAACAAGCTAAGATTGAAAGAACAAAGTGGTGGAAACTGAAAGGGGAGACGTCAGAGGTATTTAGGGAAAGGGTTATCAAAGAGGGCTCTTGGAAGGAAGAAGACGACATAAACAATATGTGGGACAAGATGGCAACCAACATTCGGAAGGTAGCCTCAGAGGTGTGTGGAGTAACCAAAGGAAGGGGACGCGAGGCTAAAAATACTTGGTGGTGGAACGAGGAAGTCCAAAGGGCTATTAAGGAGAAGAAAGAATGCTATAGACGCTTGTACCAAGACAGGAGTGTGGACAACATAGAAAAGTACAAGGTGGCAAAGAAGACTGCAAAGCGAGCTGTAAGTGTGGCAAAGGGTAGAGCGTACGAGGATCTTTACCAACATTTGAGTACGAAGGAAGGAGAGAAGGACATTTATAGGATGGCTAGGGTTCGTGAGAGAAAGACACGGGACTTCAACCAAGTTAAGTGCATTAAGGATGAAAGAGAGCATCTCTTGGTAAAGGAGGATGAGATCCGACATCGATGGCAAGAGTATTTTGACAAATTGTTCAATGGTGAGAATATGGACACAACCTTTCAGTTGGATGACTCTTTTGATGACACCAATAGGAGCTTTGTGCAGAGAATCCAAGAATCTGAGGTCAGAGAGGCGTTGAAAAGGATGAAAGGAGGTAAGGCGATGGGACCGGATGGTATCCCAATCGAGGTGTGGAGATGCCTCGGGGACATAGCTGTAGTATGGTTAACCAAGCTGTTCAACCATATTTTTCGATCGAACAAGATGCCTGATGAGTGGATAAGAAGTATATTGGTACCGATTTACAAGAATAAAGGGGATATTCAAAGTTGTACAAATTACCGGGGAATTAAGTTGATGAGCCATACTATGAAGCTATGGGAGAGAGTTATCGAGCATCGCTTGAGAGCAATAACGCGGGTCTCTATGAACCAATTTGGTTTCATGCCCGGAAGGTCAACCATGGAAGTCATTTTCTTAATAAGACAAGTTATGGAGCGGTATAGGGAGAAGAAGGACCTACACATGGTTTTTATTAACTTGGAGAAGGCTTATGATAAAATACCAAGGAATGTTATGTGGTGAGCTTTGGACAAACATAAAGTCCCAACGAAGTACGTCGGGCTCATTAAGGACATGTACAACAATGTTGTGACTAGAGTTCGAACAAGTGATGTAGACACGGATGACTTCCCGATTAGGATAGGACTACATCAAGGGTCAGCTTTGAGCCCTTATTTGTTTGCTTTAGTGATGGATGAGGTCACAAGGGACATATAAGGAGACATCCCTTGGTGTATGCTTTTCGCGGACGATGTAGTGCTAGTTGATGAAAGCCGGACAGGAGTGAATCAGAAACTGGAGTTATGGCGGGAGACTTTGGAGTCGAAAGGTTTTAGACTTAGTAGAACTAAAACTGAGTATATGAGATGTGACTTCAGCACTACTACTCGGGAGGAGGAAGATGTTAGTTTGGAAGGTCAAGTAGTGCCTAGGAAGGATACCTTTCGATATTTAGGATCAATGCTACAGAGGGACGGGGATATTGATGAAGATGTTAGCCATAGAATCAAAGCAGGGTGGATGAAGTGGCGGCAAGCGTCTGGTGTCCTATGTGACAAAAGGGTACCACAGAAGCTAAAAGGCAAGTTTTATAGGACGACAATTAAACCTGCTATGTTGTATGGTGCAGAATGTTGGCCTACGAAAAGACGACATATTCAACAGCTAAGTGTCGCGGAAATGCGTATGTTGCGTTGGATTTGCGATCATACAAGAAGGGATCGAGTTCGGAACGATGATATACGTGAGAGATTAGGGGTAGCGCCAATTGAAGAAAAGCTTGTCCAACACCGGTTGAGATGGTTTGGACATGTGCAACGGAGACCTCCAGATGCACCGGTGCATAGTGGAATCGTAAGTCAGGATAGTAACGTGAAGACTTGGGTAGAGGCAATAAAAGGAGAATTGAAAGGATGGAATATACCCAAAGACTTAGCCTTAGATAGGAGTGCTTGGAAGACAGCTATTCACGTGCCTGAACCTTGATTGCTTCTGTTGGGTTTCAACTCTAGCCTACCCCAACTTGTTTGGGACTTAAATGCTTTGTTGTTGTTGTTGTGTGCATACATAGTTGGCAGCATCAAGGATGCAGCTATTTCAAAGCAATGCAATACTGTGTACTGGTGAAAACATGAATTGACAATTAAATAAAGGCAATAGAAGCACATGCTCCGACTTTCCAACATGCAGGTTGCACACACACATGCTTAGACAGCCCAAATATCGTCAGTTAAAATTGCCAACTGAAAGGAACAGAACAATTCTAACTTAATAGGTTCAAGCAATCATGCTGAAGGATGCTCTACTGAACCCCCATTAGGAGTTCAGGACACAATTTGCCACACAGGATGATAGGTGATTGATAAATAATAAACAAATGAAGTAGCCGTACTTCATAAAACAAATCACATACAGCGCGCCCTACATGGTACCCACAGGAGGCACTTGAAGTGGTCCCTTGAATTAGCAGCTGGCTTGTGGAAGATGATTCACATCATACCCGCCCACAGGACAATTCTGTGGTTCACTCAACTGAAAGCTGGTTATCAGAACCAAGGGCACAATGTGCACCGTCAATTTTACGTTACCACATTCTGACCTAAGAACAGTTTTTACGGTTACACAGATATACGACAAAAAGAAGGGCGGGCCTGGTGCAAGCGGTAGAGTCTTACCGCCTGTGACCGGAAGGTCCCGGGTTCGAGTCGCGGTCTCCTCGCATTGCACAGGCGAGGGTAAGGCTTGCCACTGACACCCTTCCCCAGACCCCGCACAGAGCGGGAGCTCTCTGCACTGGGTACGCCCTTTTACAGATATACGACAAAAGAGTACGGTGGCGACAAAAATAGCTAAAAGGCTGGCGAATGAAGACAGAACAAACATAGTACCTAAAATGAACTGACCTTTCAACAGAAATCACTACACAGCCAAATATACAAATGTCATGGTCCAACTAAATCATTCCCTTATGGGTGGTTCAACCACCAGCTAATCCCCTGACTGGAAGTTAACCCGGACACGGAAGAGCCATTATGCACCATGTATGCAAAGCTAACCGTCTACGTAACAAGCATGTAGATATAGCACATAATATTTTAAACAAAGTGCTTATATACTTAACCAACCTACAACAACAATTTCAGTTGGGCAGATAGATAAGCAGCTAGAAAAGCAATCCATGTTTCTACACAATAAATTGCATCAATGCTACATTTCCGCTTTAATTACCATCTCCAAACCCAAGCTATGCAGTCTCAACACAACAAGAGCCCACCATCCATGGTGGCCCCAATTTCATGAGCCACAGACTAGCTAGCAGGACACTAGAAATCCAGAGCTATAGGCAACAAGGAGACCCCACAAAAAAGTATATCCCTAATAAACAAGGAGAGCTATATGAAGCAGAGCTGCTGAACCTACATTCGTAGCAACATAAGCAAAAACATCATGACGCCACAATTAGCATTACACCCTAATCAACGCAAACAAGGCAGCAAATTAATAATAGCAGCACATCATTCACACAAACCAGCCTATCCTATCCTATGCTATCCTAAACAAACAAGCAAGGTACTAAACATAGCAGGCGTGAATAGATCGAGCAGCCAGCGCCACCTCACCTTTCTTCACCTTGATGGTCTTCCCGGAATGCGACCGGCGCACGTGCCTGGGCCCACCTCCCCCTCCCCCACCCCCTCCGCCCCTCCCGCCAGCAGCGGCGGCGGCCGCTGCAGCGGCGGCGGCGCGCTTCTGCTCCAGCATCTGCTGCTCGTAGTGCTGCAGCAGCACGGAGGTGGTCCCCCCCGTGGGCGAGCGCGGGGAGGCGAGCGACTGCGTCTCCGCGTTCTGCACCGCGATCCGCAGCTCCTCCCGCTGGTCCTGCGTCAGGAACCCCCCGTCCTTCCTCGGCGACGTCATCCCTCCCAGCCCTCCTCCTCCTCCAGCACCTCCCCAGCACCCACCACCGTCGTCACCACCTGCAGCAGAAAAAAACAACAACGTAGCAGCGGCACCGCTCGCGTCAGCGAAGCCGGAATGGAGGGAGGCGCGGTTTGAGCGAGGCGGAGGAGGAAGGGAGGGTTTCTCCCGCCCGTACCTAGGGTTTCGGCCGCGGATCGAGCCGGCGGCCCCGAACCCGTGCGCGAGATTTGCGTGCGAGCGAGTGTGTTTGGATAATTTTTTTTTCTCTCTCTCTCCCCACTCTCCTGCTGCTGGTCTCGTTTTGTTTCTCCCTCTCCGGGTAGAGAGAGAAACGGGGGGCGGCGACGCGAGTGTGACGGGAAGGGATAGAGACTTAGAGAGGGAGGTGAGGCGTGGCATTTTATACGAAGGCGGCGGCACGTCGCCCGTCGCGACCCCGCACGTCATTGAGCCTGCTCTGTGGGCCTCCACGGCCCGCTGGTCTGGTCCGGGCCGGCCGGCCGTCGCGGATCCCTATCCAGGGGCGATGTCCGCGCGGCCGGCTCGGAGCAGCAGGGAATACCAACGGCTCACTGACACGTGGGAGGGATTGGCTCTGGGCCCCGCGAGTCGGTGAGGGAGGAGGAAGGGTGTGTTGTTGGGCCGCTGCTGCTGCCTCGGGACGTGCGGCGTTTGGACCGGGCCGGCGTGGGAGTTAGGGTTTTGCTGCTGGGGAGGGAACGATTGGGTTGGGGTTGGAGCGGGGAGATCGGGATCGTCTGTGGCCAACGGAACGGAACGGGTGGTGTGGACAGGCGGTTGCCGTTAGGGGACACTTGGCGGGCTGTGATTGGTGGTGGTGCTGTGGATAAGGCGAAGCAGAGGCGGATGAGAATGACGCGTAGGATTTAAGTAAGGTTCAGTCATCAACTCATCATCATCATCAGAGTATAAGAGCTGACAAACCCATGTGTCAGAGACTCATGGTTTTGCTTCGGCTTTCAGAGCAGCCGGCCCCTCTTTTTCGGCACACATGTTATATTCGTATAGCTGATAAATCATGGCTGAAAGTACTGTGGCTGATTTATTATGAGAGAAAAATAATATTCGTTGACTGAAAAGATACGACTTATAACCCAAGTGAACCTGGCATGTTTGTCGGAGTAGAAAACGTTTCGTGCTTTCAGCACACAGAAAGAATCGATTCTGGTGACGGTTGTCTTTTTTTTAATAAAAAGGATGACGATTGATTTAAAATATCATTTTATTCTGGACTTAGTGTTGACGGTGTGGCTCATTTGACAAGATAAGTAGAATGAATGAAGGTGGTTTGTTTGTTACGCTTGCCTTGAACTTATCCAAAACCAGGGGTCGCTTGTCGGCAACTTGAAAGCGCTAGCGTTCCATGGACAAGGCATTTCTTGGTCGCTCTCTCTTTTCGATCAGCAGTTTGCCTCGACCCAAAACGTCTCTCTCTCTCTCTATAACTTACAAGAAGAAAGAGATATTTTTATTTGGACATTGCATTCACCAGGTAGCTTTTCTGTGTAAATTTTTGTATGTTGCGTTAATTAACAATGGGGTCAGAGTGTCACAAGATTTATGGCAGATCAAAATTCCTACAAAAATTAAAATATTTTTGTGGTATCTAAAAAGAGGTGTCATTTTAACCAAGGACAACCTTGCCCACCGTAAATAGAATGGTGACAAAAGATGCTGCTTCTGTCACTGCCCAGAAACCATTCAACACATCTTTTTTCAATGTTATTATGCAAATTCCTATGACGCGCTGTACACTTAATGTTTGGGATATCACCCCCATAGCATAGAGGATTTATTTGTTAATTGGTCTAAAGTGGGTGGTAATATACATAATTTGTTATTATTAACAGCGGCATCAGCCTTATGTTGGATAATTTGGATAACAAAAAAATGAAGTGGTTTTTGACAAGTGTAGACCGAAAACTTTTTGCAGGTATTATTCATGGGAACCCATTGGCTAAGGCAATGGGCAAGACTGCAGTGGCATGATGATCTTCGAGACCAATTGACCCTTGCTGGACAACATTTGGAGACGTCGGCATTGCATTTTTTTAGTTCCAATGGGTGGTTGTCATCTAGGTTTATGGGTCTATAGTAGTCAGGATCTGCTTCACGTTTTGTTATCCTCGAGTCTGGTTGTAGACTCGTTTTGTTCTTGTGCGTCGGCGGCCTAAACTTTTTAATAATTAGCATGATTCTACCCTGGTGTAGATAAAGCCGGATATAAACTATCCTTTATATATATATATATATATATATATATATATATATATATATATATATATATATATATATATATATATATATACTACCCTGTAGCTGGCTATAAAATAACTTATTCTGTAGCCACTTTGAGTTACGATAATTACTATATTAATTTACGATATTACAGTAACTTCTTACTAAGTGGTTTACTATAACGTTATGGTAAATATCTCCATGTGTTATAGTAACCCAACTATCGTAAATTAATATATAAAAGAGTTAAATGCATGGGTGATCCATCAACTTGCGCTCTAGTTTCACTTAGGTCCATCAACTCTGAAAGTAGGTTTTTAGGTCTATAATCTTTGTTAGTGGCGTATTCCTAGCCCATACCCCATTTATTTCCATTTTTTAACAGACGTGGCACCTCACACACGCATGCATGTGCATGCATGATGCATGCACGTCGGCGTCTTCCCGCAGCTGGACAACTCTTGCGGGTTTTGCTTGTAAGCATGAAGACCTTGCTGACAGGGTGGCTGGGTACGCATAACGACGCGGGGGCGCGGCGGCTGGCGAGGCGCACGAGCATGACGACCTTGCTGAGGCCGAGGCGGCGGACGTCGCGGCTGCCAGGAAGGTGGAGGCGTTCGAGGAGATGAAGGGCGTGGTCGGGGCGCTCTAGGTCAAGACGACGAGCGCGCGGTCCGTCACGGGGGCGGCGTCCCCCACGGCAGCCACCAGCGCCGGCGTGCGGCCGGCCGCAAGCAGGTGCGGCGCGTTGGCGGGCACGATGGAGAGGTTCAGGAGCGCGCGCAGCGCGTCATGGCGCGCCTGCTCGGTGGAGGAGCACGTGGCGGACTGGAACGCGCGCACGTGGAATGGCGCGGCGCCGGACGCGTCGATGACGGGCTTGTTAGCCTGGAGTGCGCTGAGGCAGAGGAAGTTGGCGACCACGGCCTCCGTCAGCGCGTCGGACGCGCCGCCGCCCACAATGCGGAGCATCTTGTGGACCGCGCGCGGCTTGCACGAATGCCGCAGCCTGCGCGCACACGCGGCTCGGGGCGACGATGCTCACGTTTGCGGCGCGGATGCCCACATCGCCGGAGCCGGAGGCCGGTCGTGGCGCCGCCGCCGAGCCCAAGGGGCGCGACGTGCACCCGCGGCTGTGGCAGGCGTGCGCGGGCTCCATGTGCGCCGTGCCGCCCGTCGGCGCCGACATCTACTACTTCCCGCAGGGCCACGCCGAGCACGCCGGCGCCGCCGCCGTGGTCCTACGCGCCGCTGGTGCCTGGCTCCCTGGATGCCTGCAGCAGCAGCAGCGGAGCTTATGGAGGAATTTGCTAGTTGTCCGCCTCAGCGACGAGGAAGACACGCTCGCCGACGCCGCGCTTCATCACGTCCACGTCCTTGAACTACTGGCGGGGCTTGTCGTTGTCCCCGTCGTAGGCGGTGGCGACGGCGTTGGCCTCCGTGGACGAGTACAGGATCGCGGTGCGCACGCGGTTCGGCTGTTGTAGCACCTGATCCGAATCTCTCCACATCGAGTTTTGTTTTATACTTACAAAGATTACTTACCGTAATGTACTTGTGGGAAAGGTACTCATTCAATCATATGATGCTCTAGCTAGTAGCAGCAGCAGTAGTAGAAAGGAACACGACTGACGACGACACGCGATCTAGCTAGCTTACCTCCGGCGGCGCAGGCGGAGGCGTCGGTGGTGACGTTGCATCGCCTAGCGAGGACCAGGCCCTGCTCGGGCGCCACGCCGAACGCCCGCAGCGCGGCCCTATTGAGCAGCATGGAGCACAGGCACGCCGTCTCGTTGGCCGCCGCGTCCCGGAGCGGCCCGCAGCACGCCGCCGCGGGCGCCGCCGTGGACGTGGAGTTGAGGTACCCCGCGCACGGAACCAGCTTCGCCGCGCACAACGGCATCGCCCCTGAGCCTGAGCCGGAGCCGGACGTCCCCTGCGCGTACGTGGATGGAGCCAGCGCCAGGCAGGCCACGGCCACGGCGGCCAGGAGGCGGGGCGGCGCTCTGCTGCATTGTATGCTCTGTGCAGCTGTGCTTGCGGGCGAGTGACACGGAGGGAGTGGAGTGATCGGTGCTGCGGGCGGGGTGCGCGAGATGCAGGTGGGAGTTTATGGCGGTGCGGTCGGCTGTGGCCTCGGGTCCGCCGGGCCGGTTGGTGGCGTGCCAGCGAGGCGGCGGAGATGCGACGACAGGTGGGTGGTTGGCGGGACGCCCGTGGGCCGGAATCTTGCGCTGTCTGTCCGAGGCTGCGGCCGGCCTGACGCCCGCACGCTCCCCGCCCCCGAGGTTGGATGTGGTGGGCCGACGTGTATGCATCATGCATGCACATGCATGCGTGTGAGGTGCCACGTCAGTTAAAAAATTGAAACAAATAGGATATGTGTTATGAATACGTCACTAACAAAGATTATAGACCTAAAAATCCACTTTCAGAGTTGATGGACCTAAGTGAAACTAGAGCGCAAGTTGATGGATCACCCATGCATTTAACTCTATATAAAATTATCGTAAATAGAGGTGGCTACAGAATAACTTATTTTGTAGCTGGCTACTGAATATATATATCATTTTTATCATAGGCTGCTTCGTTATGTTCCAAGTATAATTAAGTTGATATCTAATTACTTTTGAGAGGTGGACCTTTCGTCTTTGCTTTTACTCTTATTTTTAATTGACCTAGTTTTGTATAGATTTAAATTCTATTGCATCACAAACAATGTGTAGATATGAGACGAAAACTGTCCAATTCAAAATGTTTTGGTAAACTGCTCCCTCTGACCGGTTAAACATCGATGGCATGATAGAAAGCAAGTTTCGTCCTTAGCAAAAAAAAAAAAAAAAATGCTGGTTCCATGCTAGCTGGAGCAAATCTTAACACGGCTACAGGCCCGGGCACATGAATTGCGGGCCAAACTTGGTGTGGTTGACATGAAAAATAACAGGAAAAATCATGGCAGAACTTTCCACAAGTGCCAGATCTTGTCACATTTATAGACCAGAGACTAAGACCCCCATTGGAATGCATGAATTTCATACGAATCATAAAGAAATTTCACATGAATCAGTTTATTTTTAGAAATGAAAAAATTCCCAGCGTTCCAAAGGGGCTTAAACTAGAATCATAATTAATGGCGCAATGAACTCAAGTGGAACATGCGGTAGCTTAGCTATCTTGAGGTACTATGCTGTATTTTTTTTCTCTTCCACTCCACTTAAGAGAAACATATATTTCAATTCTAGAAAGATAAATTCAGTAGTTAAACTGGTTCACATAATTATTCTCCTATAATGATACAGAAAGATAGATAGCCTTGTTTGACTGGGGATAGTGTTAACAGTAGCTGATCCGGCACCTGAAGAGATCTATGGTTGTGGTGGTTTCTTTGTTAATCTTGCCTAATCCAAAAACAGGGGCTGCTCTGCTTTCAGCCTACATAAAGGCATCAACCAGGCAAACCAAGGCTTTTCACAAAATGGAGAAACAAAAAAAAAATAAATTCTTTTGTGATCGGAACACACACTCGATTAACCAAAATGGTTAGCCAAATCGGTAGCAACCAGACTCAACCCAAAGCCTGGAATAAATGACTGTATTTCTCCATAAATCTAGCTAAACAAAACTCTGAGAATGCGTGTGTATGTGATTGTGTCAAAAGAAGGAAGAAAAAAGAAGCAGTCCAGTCATCGGCACAGCTCCACCAGCAGACAAGAACAACGCTTGCGATGGTATCGTGTCCAGAGCACCGCCAGATTTTTTTTTTCAGTTTCTCCATGATCTGAGCTTCTGTTCTTGCCCTATTCATCATCACTGTTTTGTTTATTAGAAATATAAGCAAAGAAAACATCACTCTATATATAAAGCTATATGCATCATCCTGTGCTGAATCTGGATCACTGAAAACACTCATCAGTTAACCATCTCAAACAAGCAAGAATATCACCCAACCTTACCGGCTTGTTTTTTTTTTTCTTTCTCAGATCAAAAAGGAAAAAGGAGGAGAACATCACATTAGAAGATACTATGAAAATCCAAAGGACAAAAATATATAGTGAACGATGGAACCAATATACGGCCCAGTAGTCCAGCCTCATTAGCCCACACCAGCAGACCACCTCACAAAAATTACCTATGCTGAATGATGATCCTCCTTTTGCAAACTAAGCACTGCACCTCAAGATCAAAACAACAACATCACGGTACCTTTTTAACATATAAGGAGACTAGAATCAGAGAGCAGAAGTAATGATGGGTAAATGGAATCAAACCAAAAGATACACCAAATTCCCAAAGATAAAACTATCACTCCTTCAGTTATTAGCTCCTGGGAAGGCAAATCAGTAAATACACCTGGATTAGACCATGGTCACACAATCTTCGAACTGTCTTCATATAAGAGTAACATATCCATAAGTAAACAGAAAGCAATATACGTTTTCAAGGTGCCATAACCCAATCAACAATTCCAAAAGCGAACCAGAAAGCCATGTCTTTCCTCGGCAATAACAGGCCAGCAACCACCAGTATGAGTTTATAAGACTTCTGTCCAAAGGCAACCAGAACTTGTCAATAGAAATTGTAGAAACATCCCAATTCAACGTAACTACACAGTTTCCCTAATAACCATGTGACACTAAGTAAACATTAGCTGCCTTATAATGACTATGTAGGAAAAAGAGTTGCACAGCGCCACAGCCGTGGACAATCTGAATACTGGAAGTAGCAGGCCAACGACACCATAGTGGCATGGAAACCATTGTAAGCTGCAACACAAAATCGCATAGAATGGTCAGTGAATAACATACAAAAGGCAAAATATCATAGAACTAATGATGTGACAGTCAAAATATAAGATAGAGGAAGCAGAATACATCGATTGGGTAAGATGTGCGGTGAGCACAGCTAACAGTAACAAAATGAAATGACAGGCACCGTTTTGCCTCTTGTGCCCATACACCAGCAGCTAAATTTAACCTATGAATATGTAAACGATATCATCCATACCTGCTTCAAATAACTGAGTATTTTTTAGTTGGAGCAGATTTGGGTAGATTGGGAACCTGGTTGACACAATCCTCAAGGACACGTTTCAACTCTGCTTTTGCCTTCTTCACACAAGACTCTGAGTGGCCCTCGATAAACAGGTACAGTTTGCGCTCATTGGCACCAGCAACTTTTCCTTGAGCAATATATGTTCCCCTTATAGTGATAGCAACACCACCTTCCTGAATAGGACCCAGTGTGTCTTTGTGAGTGATCCTCCAGCGAGCATACTGTGGGAAATCATTAATCTCAAGCTCAGCCTCGTAGTGGTCAGGAACCGCATGGCGCTGTATCCGTGCCAAAGCCTCAAGAGCATGAAGCCTAGCTTCATCATTTGCGCTCGGATCACCCACCGCCTGCACGTCCAGGTCATCTCCTGCCTTATGTACCTCTTCCTCGTCAAAATCTGAATCTGACTTCTCCTCCTCATATCCATATTCCCTTGCCTGAGCCTTCTTTGTGGACTTCCGCGCTTCATCCTCTTCCTCATTGAACTTGAAACCGCTTCCACCATAACCAGTACCATGGGTCCGCTCTGTTCCCTGCTTCACCTTTGCCATAAACCGATCAGCTAAGGCTTTCAGGTCCTCTGGAACAGTCTGTTCAGAGAGCTCCAATGCCTTCACAAGGTCTGGCGCATACCGCTCCTCTTCCTCGGAAATAAAAGTCACAGCAGAGCCCTTCCTACCAGCACGGCCTGTTCGCCCAACACGATGAACATAGTCCTCATAGTGGTTAGGGACATCATAATTGACAACCAATTCAAGTTCTTTCACATCTAAACCCCTAGCAGCAACGCTAGTAGCAATCAGCAAGCTGCAGATATTGCTCTTGAAATCAGCAACAGTTGATTCACGATCAGCTTGGTCTTTACCACCATGTAGAGACAGGCACTGGTATCCATGCTGGAACAAGTTTTTAAGCAGAGAATCGCATTTATCTTGAGTGTGGACAAAAACAAGAATCTTCCCCTTATCACACCACTTCCCAAGCAACTCTAACAGCCTCAAGAACCTCTCACTTTCTGGTCGCACCTCGACTACTTGTGTGATGTCTTTGTTCACCACACTCCTCCCACCCACCTGAATCTCAACGGGTTTGATCAGCACCTTGCGCGCCAGCATCTCTACCTGCCTTGGAAAAGTGGCTGAGAAAAGCACTGTCTGCCTATCTCGCCGAGTGTTTTGAATTATCCTAGTAATCTGAGGCTCAAAACCCATGTCGAACATTCTATCAGCTTCATCCATCACCAAGAATGTCACTCTCCGAAGGTTAGTGATTTTCCCATTGCTAGTACAGAGGATATCGATCATCCTTCCTGGTGTGCAAACGACAATTTCAGCACCTCGTTTCAGTTCACTGATCTGCTGGGCAACCCCTGAACCTCCATAGACAGCAACACAACTAATGCCAAGCATCTTAGAGAACTTCTTAATGTCCGAGTGTATCTGCACCACAAGCTCCCTTGTAGGAGCCACAATGAGCCCAACAGGACCATCTCCAGGAGCAACAGGTGGCTGGTCTTTGACATGCCTGAGCATCGGAAGGAGAAACGCAAGTGTTTTGCCAGATCCAGTTTTTGCAACACCAATGCAATCACGGCCACTCATGATGACCGGCAGCGCTTGCGCTTGTATAGGCATGGGTTTCTCGAAACCAAGCTTCTTGATGGTGTCAAGGAGCTTGCTAGTCTGCCCACTCTGTAACCATGTCTTAATTGGCTTGGGCACATCTTTCCCGTGCACCTTGAGCTCCAATTCCTTCCGGTAAATGGACACTTCCTCGGATGTCATCTCCCTGATGTCCTTCGCCTCTATGTAGAAATTCTTCCGGAACGGCTGGTAGTCAATCTTGGAATGGTCCACAACAGCCAGCTTCTCCACCTTTGTCTTCTTGACGCGCTTCATGAACTCCTCATCGTCCTCATCCTCCAATCCAGCAACACCATCACCATCATCGCCATAATCCGAGTCTGAGTCATCCCCTTGCATGATTCTCCCCATCGCCATCTTCAACCCTTTCTTACCCCCAGTACTGACAGCAACCTCCCTTACACCGTCCACTGATGCTGGATTGCTCTCCAGCTTAGCGACCTCCGGCAGCACCATGGTGTTCATGAACGCGTCAAGCGGGTCAATCTCTTCCTCCTCTACATCAGTAGGGCCACTGGTACCATTACCCCCATTGTTGCAATCAACATCCATGACACTGCTTCCGCCCAAATCCGTGCCAGCCTCTTCCTCGTCAGACTCGTCGCCCTCCAAGGTCCATTTCTTCCCCGCCCCGGCACCGCCGCCCGCCTCGGCCTCGGGCCCGGTGGCACCCTGCAGCTCGCGGCGCTTCACCTGCCAGTCCTTGACGCGGATGCGGCGGCGCTCCATCTCGTCGTCGAGCCGCTGCTGCTCGGCCCCCATGCCCCCCTCCTGGTCCCTGGTAGCGGGCGCCGCCTCCGGGTCCGCGTCCCGGCGGTGGTGGTGCGAGGACACGCGGCGGCGCTTGCGGTCGCGGCCGCCGTCCTCGTCCTCCTCGTCCGCATTCCGCCGCTTCGGCCTCTCCCTATCTCTCCTCTTCTCGCGCCACCGCGCCCGCTCCCTCTCCTCGCGGTCCCGGTCCTTCTCCCCACTGTGGCGGCGATCCCGGCCCCGGTCCCGATCGAAGTCCCTGTCGTCGCGACGGTTGCGGGAGGAGGAGCGCTCGCGGTGCCTGTCGCGGTGGTGGCGGGAGGAGGAGCGATCGTGGTCCCGGTCCCGGTCCAGGTCGCGGTCGTTATCATCGCCGGAGCCCACATGGTGTCGGGCTGTCGGCGGCGGTCGGAAGGTTCGGGAAGCGAAACCCCAGGCGCCGGTCGACGTGTTCCCGAGTTTGGAGACGTGATTTTTGTTTCGCGATTTATTAGCACGAGATGTTTTATTATTATTATTATCTGTTATTTGGGCATGATTAGTATTTATTAGGGTACGTTTGATGCATGGGACTTTGTAAGCTTAATTTTTTAACGAAATTTGTAAAAAAATTGAATTCTAACTAAGTCCCATAGACATCTATTAAGTTATTCTTAGCGAAGAGTTTTGTGGGGTTGTTTTTAACATTGTCACATCGTATAAAATGAAATGAAATTTGAATAAAACATACATTCTTTTAATTCTAGTTCTAGTGTTTCATACACGTTAATTTCATGACTCGTATAAAGTTGTTAATCGTGCCAAGGACGAAACTAATTTCTTCTCTCCTATTAAAAATGTTACAATGTCATAAAAATACCAACCACATGTGGTGGACTATTAAATGCAGATAAAACTCACGTAAAACTCCCACTCACACGGACCTTTTCACCTTACTCTCATTAGATGGGTTTATCCATAATAAACTACTAAAGGTATGAATTAAAAAAATAGTCTATATATTAGTATGTACATTTTTCTATGGTCGAAGACTATTTCTTAAGTTACTCATCTAATGATCTAAATATGCCGTTAATTTGGTTTCAAAGTCGATAAGTCGATTCAGTTGTGATTGCTGGGTGAGCCATAGGGGCCCGATTTGGCGTGATATACTACTTTTAAAGTCCCATTTAATTAGTTAGGGTCTATTTGGTGATGGCACAACTCCTCCTTAAGTGCTCTTCCGAAGAAGCCAGTACATTTAGGCCTACTTTGGAAGTAAAAGGAGCAAAACCTAGGGATAAAAAGCCCTCACTAGGAGCTAAGATGATATCTCCATGGATTACCCACCTAGAGAAAAGTTCGGGATTTCAGAGGAATTGGAATTTCCAAATTAGGCCTCGAGGAGAAGCGCGAAAGGGCTCCTCTTAAAAAAATTATTTGGTTCGGCCTCTCCGCCAGAAGCTATTCAAACATGCCCTTTTATAATTTCTTATGCACAAGAGAATGCTGAAACGATGTTTTTTTTGTCCCTGAAAAATGTTGTTTAGGTAGCTTCTAGCCCTTTGAAGCAATTGAGTTCCTCATGTCAGCCGGTCGCGAGGCTGCACGCCTGCACATTGTCGCGAGGTGCTCAGAGTCCTCGACGATTCTAGCGTCGTCGTAGACAGCCTTGTGAAACTAACGCTAATACCCCAAGAGCTTAGCGTAGATTAGGCAGAAAAAGCATTTGCTCATATCACATATCGTCATAGTTTCAAAACAAGCATCAAATTAGAATATGAAATTGGAGAAACTCTAGATCATTGTCCAAATTGAAGCTTTGACAAGTCACACTAGAGCATCAATTTTGAGTAGGGCGGTGGCGAGGTTGAGCTCTCTCTTAGGAATTCCATACATACTATTATCATCCCTAAGGCAAAACCAGGACTCACGACGCGAAGTGCTGAGCTCTCCCAGCGGGATTCTCTCGTCGGCCGTCGAGGCCTCGGCCTCCTGGCTGGCCGCTTCCACCATCCGTTCGTGGCCGCCCTCCTCAACGACCTGGCCTCGCCATGGATTCTCCATGGTGGCCCGCCGGATGACCAGGTTCACGACTTCGATAGCAATGTGCAACGCTTGAGTTTGCCATCCAAGTAAGTCTCCCCCCTGCAGACGTACCCTGATTCTGCCTCCTTGTGTTTTTGTGCTCATGGCTCTTCAGGGGCTTTCCTTTGGCCCGGGACTCTAGGTCCAGAATGATGTTGAACATCTTTTGGGCCTCCCGATCTCCTCCTCTGTTCTTGGTCCTTCCTCCTTTGCGCTGGTTGTTGCTTTTGGAAGATGCAGGTTTCGTCTTGACCTCAATGCTGTGAGCTCCATTCTTCAAGCCACCATTGGTGGTATGGCTCAGCATTTCCATGTCTCCATGCTTTCTGAGCGCACTTTCAAGATTTTCGTTTCCTCTAAGAGGGTTGGGTTTTACATCTCTGATCTTCGTTCCTTCTCGTGTGAGCTGTTCTCCCTTGAGTTCTTTCTTTGGGGCAATGGTGGCCCAAACTGGAGGCGCGAGCTTGCTCTCTACCAAGATGAAGAGGCTCGCTCATGGAAGCCTGCCCCAGTCGTTCTGCTGCCCCCGCTCATGCCGCTCGCACCTCTGTTTTTAATCGCCAGGGCAAGTCGTTTGCTGATGTTGTTAAATCAGCGCCTGCCCCTCCGCTTTCGGAAGCTAACAGCATCCCTATGGGGCCGCCCAAGCAGCGCTCTATTCTTGGCCAACGTTCTGTGTTCCATCGTCTTCAACCTCCGCTCGGCGGGCGCGTCCATGGCGTCCTGGCAGCCCAATCTTCTGAAGATTTTGTTGGGGACAGGGCCCCAACACCCTTCTGCCTCCGTTGCTTATCCCAGGGCCATTATAGAGCGGCCTGCCGTAGGCCAATCAGGTGCCACGCTTGCCATAATTGGGGTCATACCGCAGTCAATTGCCGTTCTGGGAAAATTTTCAAACCGGGGCAAGTTACTGGCAACAGTAAAAGCTTGGCAGCCAATCGCTCTCCATTTGGTTGGTTAAATGCCGCCGCGGCCGGGCCATCCTCGTCAAGTCCGCCAGTCTTCAAATCCTTTGCGGAAAAGGAAAATTGGCTCCGTGACATCGAAATATCGCGATTTCCGTAAAATATCGTTGAAAGACATCGGTACCATAAAATACCACTGAAAGGTGTATACGTAAACTAAAAGTATCATTCTGTTAGATTTAAGCGTTAGGTCTGTTAACTTAGACCAAAATACCCCCAAACCGGTAAGCTCTAAAAACATAAGAATCAAGCCCCAAACTGGTACAGGAGCTCTAAAAACATAAGAATAAAGTATAGGGCATGAACTGACAGTATTTTAACACATACAAGTCACCATATGCACTAAATATTAACCAAGCATATGAAAAATATTCTGGTTCAACACATGGACTAATATTGATCAACACATCTTGTAAGCACATGGCCAAATAGGTTCACAGTACAGGAACCATATTGGTCTGGTCCAACATATGCAGAACAACACATGCCCAAAATTGGTTCACTACGTGACTTTTTCATACAGCAACAGTTCAATAAAATGATTCAGGATCACACTAGCCTAGTTTATAATGACCCTCCTAGCAGTGCCTCCTGGTGATATATCCAGTTGTGCTACCATTCGTCTTGTTATTGGCCCTGGACTCATTGGTGTGTCTGGTGGTCTTGTTGGTGTAGAAACAGAAGTTGCCATCCTTCTTGTTGTTGGCCCTAGACTAACTGGTGCTTGGATGGCTAAGGAAGTAGAGGGGCTAGCTGTAGCTGTACCAGGTGATTGAGTGACTAAAGAAGTAGAGGTTATTCCCGTATCATTCTTTGAAGTACCACCTTCTCCCTTTCTTTTTTCTACATAACAACAATGTAATCAAGTCATTTTGCATGTAGGGTAATTCAACTAGAATATGAAACTTGAAGTTCAACTTACCTAGGTTCAACATCAAGTTTAGTAGGGGGCTCAGAAGTAGAGGTTCCTGTAGCATTCTTCTTGAACTTTTTGGAAGCATTCTTGCATTTTGAAGTACCACATCCTCCCTTTCTTTACTACAGAACAGCAATGTAATCAAATCATTTTGCATGTGAAAAAAAAGAAATCGATTATGTGGTACATCTTCTATCATGGGCAGTCAGCTGGGCTTATGGTCCCGGACGGCAGTATGTCTTGATTTCAGTTTGGGTTAGTCATGTCTGTATGAAAGCAGGTTAGCAAGCTATCAATGAGTTTTTATTGTGGTAATGCTCTCAGCTATTAGCAAATTGTAACTTGTGTGGGGAACACGACTTTCTTCTAATAGGCTACTTTAAGCACGTTTAGTGAATGTCTGAAATATTTTATCTGAAGCACCTGCACTAGGTTGGTTTCATTAAGGACTGGTAGCATGTATGAATCATTATTTCTAGTTGGCGTGCAACTCTGTTTCTCCAGGTAAGAACTCTGAAAAATGTGCACGTGTCGACAGATCAGAGCCTCGAGGATCAGAGCAAAACTAAGGGCATGTGTTTCTGTAGTGTACTGCACATTGCCATGCATGATAGCAGGTTAGTCACTAACATGATCCTTGCTTGATTTGTCAATGAAGTAACAGATTCTCATATGCATCAGCAGAAATGAATCAATAACTCAATTGCAGAAATCTTTTCCCATATGTGTTCTGATCATCTCATAAGCTTGATTAGTCTTATTAGTAAAAGCATCACAAAGGGCTAGCTATAATGTATGCATGGAACCTTTCAACTGCAGTTAGCTTGCTTTGTTAAGTTTATTAAACAGTTCAGACCCCCTTCCTATTGGCATTAAATTCCTTTGCTTTGTTCTGTTTACCAAGCTGCTTCAGGTGTCGATCTATAGCATGTTGTTTAGTACTCAATTACACATGAACACTAAACAACATGGAAAATTGGTACGGTGGTACTATCATTTTTCTAATAATATCAGTGATATACTCTGCAGCATGGAAGTTTTTCCTAAGCAACCACATGAACTAAAACTTGTATCCTACTGCAAGTTTGAAGAAGTAGAGGTTCAACTTACCTAGGTGCAACAGCAAGTTTAGTAGGGGGCTCAGAAGAAGTAGAGGTTCCTGTAGCATTCTTCTTGGACTTTTTGGAAGCATTCTTGCAGTTTGAAGTACTTGGTTTTTCTTTCCTTTTCCTACATAATAGCAAGGTAATCAACAATTATACTCAGAAGGAATTGGTATTGTACTAAGTGATAGGAGCATAAAATTAATTTACCTAGATTTAGTAGGTATTGGTTGTGGTAATTCAACACCAAGTTCAGTAGGGGGCTCACGACAACCCTTCTCAATGTGCCCAAAGTTGAAGCATCTTTTGCATTGGTAAGGACCCCTTTTTCCTAGCTCACCCTTACTCTTCAGCCTTTTCACTCTTGGCCTACCCGCGGACCTTTCAAGCTTTGGAGGCAACATTTGAAACCTGAGATCAATAATAGGCCACTGTGACTTGCCAACCATTGGGTTCACCTCAAACTGATAAGTAGCCTTGAAACAATGAACTGAGTAGTAGACTAGTAGTCATGAACATAGTCATCAAGTTTTATTTGTCTCAAGGAACCTATAAAGGCAATAACATGTGTACAAGGTTTACCAAAAATATGCCATTGCCCACATGAACATGTCTTGCTTTCAAGATCCACAACATGTCTCCAAGGATAGTTATCCTCAGCCTTGAGACCACCACTCCCCTTAACTATGTACTTCAAGTTTCTACTCTTCATTGTTAGCTCATTTATAACACTAGGGAGAATGGACCCTTCAAGTTTGTTAGCTATATGCTGCCTCATAGCTATCTTTTCCATGATCATACCCCTAATTGTGTCCACGAGGACATCCACAGGGAACCCTTTGGTCTCTTTAATCCAGTTGTTGAAGGACTCTGATATGTTGTTATTTGTAACAGAACCGACCAATTATACGAAATTAAGTAAGAAAATCATCCGCCAGAGCAGACGATTTAGCAAACTTAAGCCCGTATAACCCGGTAGTCCGTGAAATCATGAAGGATTTCAAACCAACTCACATACCAGCCAATATCATAATAAGTTTAGCGGTCACCATCACATATTACATAAAAGTTCGCATCTCAGATACATCAGAGTTTAAACATAGTTATTACAAAATGAGTTCAAATAGAAGTAGCGGAAGCCATTTGTTCAAAACCACACACACTCACACGGAGTTCAAATACAGTGCCAGCTAATGATCATCTCCAACAAAAGCATCAGATGAGACGTAAGGAATGACCATGCCCATGGTCCTAAGCATCACCCATCGCAGGATAAAGGCAATTGATACAGTAGCCGTAATACATCTGCCCGTCTGCAACAAGTGGGAATAAAACCCTGAGTACGAGAAGGTACTCAGCTAGACTTACCCGACATAACCGAAAATAAGTGACACCAAGGATTATGAAGGGCTTTATAGTAGGGTAGCTGACTCATTTGCAAAAAGAAGCATTTTTAGCATTTCAAGAACCTTTCCAAAAGCATTATTGTCAAGTTAATTATTATTAACCTGTCGACTATATTTGCACCTATACTAGAGCAAGCATGTGATTAAGCAAATAATGATAACCAATGATCATTAACAACTTTCATAATGTCATATTCATTATAACTGTCCAAGTGTTCCATCAACATTACTACGATGAAGTCACTCAAGTCAAGTGCTCACTATCCAGGAGCGATGGCGATTCGAATCGATTCCTAACCAGCTGGTGATTTATTCCTTACACAAACCTCACTCACCCGCTAAAGTGAGGTATCGGTCACCGAGTCAACTATCTAGGAAAATCTCGAGTTTGCCAGGAACCACATGTACCCAGGGGGCCGACCGACTGCTCTTTGGTCTTATCATCATGCCCCCGTGTCCTACCACACCTGCTCCGGTATAGTGCACTGCGGGCAATCTTCTCGGCCCAAATAATCTCCTAGCTTCGCGGTCGAAAGGTACTTTATTTGGCCAGCTAAATGTAAGGCATGCATTCAACATGACTCGAGGCCCAACAACGGTCGGTCCTTAATTGACACAGACGGAAAGCATTATAGTCCAAAACTCTGTAAGTCTCCGTTCGATCTCAACCTCAAATTAACACTTCGTTATACCATGACTACATAGTTATCCAAGCAGATCCAGGTAACCACCTATAGCTCATAGGTGACAGGAAATCACCCAACTTCTACTGGTCTAAGCCAGCTAAGCATTGACTCGACTGCGGATACCAGGGTAACAAGGATATAGTATAACAAAGGTAGACAAGGTATAATGCAGCAACGATTGCAAACAACTCCTGAACGTAATGCATCAATTAAAGTAAAGCATTTAATTAATAATTGCAAACCGGGGAGAAAAATGCTTTGGGGCTTGCCTCTCTTGAAGGAGCTCGGGCGGTGATCGGGGCACTCCGAAAGTTCCTCAACGTCCTCCTCGTCTGCTTCGATCACTTCCTGCGGCTGCACCTCAAGCTGCTCCTCGGGCTCCTCGGGTATGACGACTGGGCTCTCGGTTTGCGATCCTGTATGATGCAGGTGCGTAAGTGCTTATGCAAAAGGTGCATTGGATGAAATGAACACAATGGATATGCTTGAATGCAAGGTAGTCAACATCATCCAAAAAACATGTACTACAAGCATATGTCATCTACTGCATTCTCTTCTACTACTAATATGCTAAGTCAACACATCTCATTAAATGCTTCAAAGATACACCAAAGCTTCACTAATTTCTTAATCATGCATAAAGCAACATTTGATTAAACCCTAATTAATAATAGGTTTAAATAGCAACATCTATTTTTATAGCTTAGAAAAATCTTAGAAAATTACCATAGCACAGTACTACCCTAAGTAGTCTACCATCAGATTTTTATGGCATTTGGATAAGTGGAATAGCCTACACAAAAATGACAAGCTTGGACCTAATTATGAGCATGAAAATACTTTGTATTATGAAAAGTGTCAAACAACAGATTTAGTATTTTTCCTAGGTTCTAAACAGTAAATAACCACTGTACAAAAATTATCACATGCATGTTTTATACAAATTTTGCTCTCTAGCAAAAATAACAAAAATCAGCTATTAAAGGCACTTGAACTACACCTCACAATTTTTCTACAGGACATGCATGGCATATATTTTTCCTAGGAAGTACATTACACAAGAAGAGTAACAAACTTGGAAGCATATTTTTCTGATACATATAGGTTTTACTACACATTTTACAAGATATCAGTAATATCAAGAATTAATTAAAGCTCTACAGAAAAGTATCTCAAAAATGACATGCAAAAATTTTATCATGTAGATCTGGTGACAAGGAACACAATGAAATTTGTTTCAACAAATTTGGATCCAAAATGAGTACACAAACATTTTCTAAAGTATTTCTCTTCCCAAATAATAAAAGAAAAACCGAAAATAATTTTTCTATTACTACTGGGCCGGCCCATGGGAACGACTGGCCCACGGCCGCTTTCGGCCTGCGCAAATGAGCGAAGGGGAAGGGCAACGGCCCGGCTCGGGGCTCCGGCCCAAGGCCGACCTGGACCAGCTCGGCCGAGGTGCGACGCCACGCCACGTCGGCGTTCCAGGCGCCACAGCGGTGCGGCCGCTACCAGCAGGCCGGCGGCCATTGCCGACCATGACCGGCAAACAGGCGTGAGCGCTGGGTCCGCAAGAAGATGGCGAACCCAAGTGGGTTACCCAAGGGGATGGAGAAGGGACGGAAGAAGCCCTTCCACGACGAGGTCAAGCGCGGCGGTGCCATGACCGACGGCGGCGAAAACACGCAAGGCCGCTATACCTTGCTCAAATGGTGTCCTTGCAGCGAGCACCAGGTGCCGGGGAGTGAGGCGGAGCGACGTGTGCTCGATTGCGGGCAATGGTGGACCACCGGTGGCCAATTTTTGCCGGCGGGGCTGTGGTGGCGATGGCGGCGCGAGCAGAGCTTGGTGCGGGGCGAGGCAGAGACGCAGCGCGGGAGAGAAAATGAGGAGTGCAGGGAGAAGCAGAGCTGTGGTGGCTTGAAAACGGCAAGGCGCGCTTGCTTGCGGGGGCCATGGGACGCCACCCGGCCGGCGTCGCCGGCATGCGCTCGCCACGCGGCGCGGCGTGCCTGACGCGGTCGGACGTGTACGCGCGCACAGGGGAAGAAGGAAGCCAGCGCGCGAGGTGGGCTGGGCCGAGGTGAAGGCGCGGCGCGGGGTGGATCATTGGGCCGGCTTTGGCTGGTGGGCCAGAAGTGAGGCGGCGGCCTGTTAAAGGAGAGAAACAATTTTTTCAAATTCTATTTTTAATGAATTTTCAAATATCAGTTTTCAAATACCCTTTTGAGCAAGAAAATGACTTCTTTTGAAAATGGCCCAATAATAAAAGTTGCTTAGAATTTAATCCTCTACAACTTTGCTTTAGGGACCAACTAAAATTTTGCATAAATTTTGAATTGGGAAGTAAAAGCTAAATAGGGAGGATTTTTGACCATTTTCAATAAAAATTTCAAATGCATATTTTGTCAAAAGTTTGAATACAAACTTTGCTCCAAAAATTGTGCTAAATAATTTTAGATGATTTACAATTATAGCCAAACATGTTTTACTAACATAGCAAGCATAATTAGGGCAAAATAACTCTAAACAAGTGTATGCAACATTCATGTTTCACGAGCATGTTTCATATGTTTTGAAGCATGGCTTTAGTTATTATTTACATGATTAGGCATGGATACTTAGGATGCTTGATGATGCACAATATGCATGATTTGCAGTGCCTAAATGCTTGCATAACACCGGGGTGTTACATTATTCACATAATCAACCTTGCATTTCCCTGAGAACTTAGCTCGAGACCAAAGTTGTTTGTGCTCTGCTTGCAAGTAAGGAATTGCTGCTGGACAATTCTCTCCAATTTTGTCCCAAAGCCAGTGATGCCTCCTAGGAGTACATGCCCAAGCACATGGCCACATGTACTTTAGCACATCTCCATCGAAGTGCTTTCTAAAATTCTGCATGAGGTGCCTAAAACACTCTCTATGCTCAACGTCACTTGGAAGACGTCGTGGACTGCTATCTCTAAGCCTTTGCAAGCATCTATGTGTATTGTGAGTCCATGTAGAGTTCTAATTGCTCTCTTCAATTGCTTCAAAAACCATGTCCATTTAGCTTTTGTCTCCTTGTAAAAAATTCCATATGCCACCAGGTACATCCAATTATGTCCATCAATTGCTGTTGCTGCAGCTAGCTATCCATTATATTTACCTGTGAGGTGAGTAGAATCAACCCCTAGGTATGGCCTACAACTAGCAAAAATTCCATTCACACATGCTTTGATGGCCACAAACATCCTACAGAAATAGACTTGACCATCCTTTTTGTTGTTCTTGCAATCAATCTCTACTATGCTTCCAGGACATGTAGCTTCTAACTCGGCTTTGAAATTCCACAACATTCTAAAACTTTCGTCCTAAGTGCCATGTAGGCCTTTTAGTGTAAGTTGCCTTCCTTCTCACACCTTATTATATGACATTTTGATCAGGAACTATCTTTCAAGCTCAACTTGCAATTTCTTTGCTCCTAGGTCTGGAGTAGACTTGAGTATCTCTGTTGCTCTGTCAGCAATCTAGGCTTTGCTAGCCTCCTTACCCCTCACTTGGCTGGTGCTAGCACAGGTATGGCTAGAACCTATTGGCACAACCTGAAAATAATAGAAGACATGGGATCTGAATTTAGTGTTTAAATATGGAGAGAACATGAAAAATAATACATTCTAAAAATTATGGGTAGAACATGAAAGCAACAATTAGTATACCATGAAAGTGGGGCAACCAAGAAGTTTCTTTGCATGAACTTTCCATCCACACTCTAAATCTACACATCTTGCCCTATATCTTGATTTATCACTGTGCTCTACAAATGTTTGAAACTCCCTTTTATGCCATATTGCTTAATCATCAGTACGAAGGCCTTTTTGTCAGTAAATGTCGAACCTTCCTTTATATCAGGGTTGTCTATGTCATATGTAGTGAGTGCAACATATGGAGCATCTTGCATCATGGTGGCTTCATCACTTGGCACTGCCTCAGGATCTGTAGCTTTAGTTACATTCTTGATGCTCTCTATTTTCTTCTTTTCTTGCTGCACTTTCTCATTGCTTCCTACTTTAGGTACCTTCCTGAAATACCTCCACTCTTCATCAACTCCAACGGGATCATCTCCATCATGCTCAACACCCGGCTCCATATATTGGTCACCTTCCTTCTCCTCTTCTACTCTAGAAGGACCAGCAGCTGTAACACCAAGTTGAGGTTCCATGGCCCATTCTAGACCATCCAATTCTGCACACACATGCATCTCATTGAATTTTTCTGTGAACTAAAGTTGTAAGTCATTCTCTTCATCTGTCACTTGTATTTCATTCTCAATCAAAGCCATATCAACATGCTCACATCTATCTACGGTCATGATAAACTCCACTATTTTTTAGGCTCGCAACAAAGTTAGAAGCTCTTGGTCCGTACCAAGGCGAATTGTTAGATTATTCTCACCCACAAACCAAAAGTTTGCCTCCTGATAACTAGCCCAACTAAAGTGCTTGAACACATCATTCTCCATATCAATGATGGAGTACTCTTCTGTATCCACCCACCAGTCCAAGCATCTACCCTTTTTGTACATAGATCGACCATCCTCAACAGTTGAGTAGGAAGAAACATCAATCACTACTCGACATGCATTGTTTGGATCGATCCTAAAATAGTAGCAGTGCAAAAAAAATTAGCACTGCTTCTAGATACCCTTTCTCATCGGTGACCATCCTCATACCACGTGAAATTGCACACACAAATCAGACTTCATAACTAATTTCAGTTGTACTACGAACCATGAAGTAGATAGCTAGGGTTTCATTCTTACCCGTCGGGGATCTCAGATCGATGCATTGTTCCACCGCATGCACACTGGAGGAGGAGGAGTCATGGCTGGCGCAACACGCAGTCGAGGAGGAGGAGGTGGTGGACGGCGCAGGTGGCGCGGCCTCCACGTGATGAGCGGCCCGCAGCGGACGGCGTGGCCTCCACACAGGGAGCGGCCTGCGCGCGAAGAGGAAGCCACGGCGGCTGGCGTAGGAGGCCCTCTGAGCTCCCATGCGGTCGATGGATGGGCGGAGGCGGCGCGGCCTCCACACGATGAGTGGCCCACGGTGGACGGCGCAGGCAGCGCGGCCTCTACGAGAGTACCAGCTCGCGGCGGACGGCACGGCCTCCACATAGGGAGTGACCTATGTGCAGAGAGGAAGCTGCGGCGGTAGGCATAGGAGGCTCTCAGAGCTCCCAGGCGGCCGGTAGACGGGCGGAGGCGACACTTCCAGCAGAACCGAGCGCGGCTCGGCAAGACAGACAAGCAAAACCAGGCATGCGCGGCGCAACTGAGGACAGGGATGAGGATAAGGCAAGGGCACAAATGTCACTTAACTTTTGGAGTTTAGGTCAAATTAACGCTCCTGAGTGTAAAACCTAATGAAGTGCTATTTTCAGTTAACGGTGACAACTTTTAGTGCTAGTTTACGGGGCCAAACTCTTTCAGTGGTATTTTATGGAGGGCGCAACCTTTTGATGCTATAGAACCAATTTTCCGTTGCGGAAATGGCTCGGGCGTTCTCCCTCTCCCCATTTTGGGTCGCCAAGGGATCTGCGCCTGAGGTTAATGCCACCCGGCTCTTAAAGCCCAATACTGTGCCCCTTAAGATGGCTCTGGACCCATTATGTCTCTCACTCGACCTCTCGTCTTCTTTCTTCCCCCAAACTAACCCTTCAGAAAACCCCACTCCCGAGCTACGAGAAGAACCTCGTCGGCGTCGACAATGGCATATCAACGCGCCGACCCGAGGTCGTTCATCCCAGAAGGCTTCAACTGGGATGATGTCCTGGATAGGGAGTTCATGGGTGTTGACATTTCATAGCATTGTTACTAGGATTGTAGTCTCCAGCAACGACACTAGAAATGCTTATTGGTATTTAATAGTGCAAATAAGAAAAATAAGAATTCTTTAAGCGCACAGATATACCATTGTAGCACTTCACTAGGAGTATTCCAGGTATCGTTATTTATATTTTACCACTAGGAGGAATGATGGCTTAGAAAGAGGAGAGAATTCCTTATTTGACACTGGGAAAATGAACCATTCCTTTCTTGACCCTGAAATTTTCTTCGTTCCTTATTTGACACTCACTTAAACTTTCATCCTTAATATGACACCACAGTCAACTCTATCAGCTAACCGTGTTAAGTGGTGCTTAAAAAGACCTTTTTGCCCTTGGTGCTGGTGCATGCATGCAGCGGGCGCTGGGCGCATGCAGAGGCATAGGCGCTGGGCGCATGCAGAGGCACGGGCGCATGCATGCGGCGTATCTAGCCGCTGGCTGCTCTCTTTTTTTGTCAACATGTTTTTGCTGAGCTAACCAGTCGGCCGATAGGATGGTAGATCGTGTCCTGTGACCTCTGGCCTGTGGGGAAAGTAGCTTTTGGGGCCGGCCGGGCCTTTTCCCTTTTTTCTCTTTTTCATTCCATGCCTGCTTGCAGTTGCAGCAACACAAACTCGATCGATCTCAGGACCAGCAATCCGGCATGCAGCTGCATGCTTTATGATTGACAACTATTTTTTCAACATTTACACAGCATGATGATGACACATGATATAGCAAGTTCATAGACCAGCACCACATTAACTTCAAACACAAAATGATTCACATATACATGCAAGTTCACAGGAGTCCAAATTCACATGCAAGTTCACACACAAAGGTTCATGGATACATGCAAGTTCACACACAAAGCGGAGTCCAAATTCACAGATACATGAGGATCACAGGCTGAACCTCCTCCTTTTGCTTCTTGTGCTCATTGCATGGCTATCAGGATCAACCTTTTTGCTTCTTGTGCCCATTGCAGGGCTGTCAAGTGGCAGCATAGGAATGGTGGTTTTCTTTTTAGTAGGCTCCTTTTTCTTTTTGCTCTTTGCCTTGACTGGAGCAGCAGTAGGCGCAGGTTCATTTGAATCTGATATTGACCTGTGTACGGCAGAACTAGATTTGAACAAGAGACAACAAGTAACAGTAGCAACAAAGTAACGGCAGAACTAGATTTGCCAGAAAGGGTTGTATATGTAGCTCCAGACATCTGGTGTAGAAGACTGTTACACTATTGACAATGGCAAACTAGTAGCTCCATCAGGGAGACAGGGAGCTAAGAACAAATCATTCTACTGACATGAATACCATATCAAATGAGGCCAAGAAAATCCAGATTTCAGTAATATTGTGAATGATCATTCTCTTTTAGCATGACAGTGCATAAAATATTCTGTTAATTTTGCCAGGTTGAAAAGTGTTACGCTCAACCTTCACTTATTGAGTTAGAAAACCCCACGAAGAATGTTCAATGAGATACAGAAGTACAGTAGCTATATCATGAACTACGTCTCATTACCTTTTTGATGCTCCAGAACTAGATTTGCCCTTATTTGCCTTTTTCTTGGATGTAATCTCCGCGCTTGTTGATGCTCCAATACTAGAAATGACTTGGTTATCCTTACTCTTTGTACTTGTCTCCAAATTTTGGCTAACATGGCAAAAGTAAAGTGCTTCAAAACTTGCAGGTTGTTGTGGGAAAAAGTGAGACAAAATCATGAGCTAACCTTGGTGGAAAAGACATAGAAGTTGCTGGTGCTTCATTGTCCAAAGGCACAATGGATGACTCTGCTGTTTTGGTTTTCTTTGCCTTCTTCTTAGGTGGTCCTCTACATGATAAAGAAGAAAGTAGTTACAATCTATATTATGCCAAAAGGAAAATGCAATCAACAATAAAGTAGTTAGCATGTATAGTACCTCACAGCCATCATAGCAGCAATGTCCTCTGGATTACCTTTCTTGCAGTTGTGCCAATGATGGCCATAGCCTGTACAAATAGGGCACTAGTGCTGGCCTTTTTTCCTCTTATTCTCACTATAGCCTTTGTACCTCTCAGTTTTTGGCCTACCAGCAGTTGCTTTCAATAGAGGTGGATGCATAAAAAATCCATGTGTAGATTTAGGCCACTGGCGTTTGTCAGTCATAGCAGGGATTAAGTGCTGATATGCTGCTCTAAACTTGTCAATAGAGTAATACATGTCTACATACTTCTCTAGAGGAGCATTGTGAAGTGATGTGATAAATGCTACTGCATGTTTGCAAGGAATGCCAGAAACTTACCACTGTCTACATGAACATGTCTTATCTTGCAAGTTGACAACAAACCTAAAGCCAGTACCCCCCAATGCTGTAACTTCAGCAACTTCTGAGCATTCAAGCACCTCCAAGTTTAATTCTCTACTCATTTCTTTCAGTTTCTTAATTATGTGGGGCAGAATCCAGCCATCTAACTTCATTGCTATTTTTCTCCTTTGGTTCCACTTGATCATAAGCATTTGCCTTAATTTGTCCATTAAGTCATCCAAGTTCAAGGACTTGTGGTGCTTAATCCAATTGTTGAAGGACTCAGCCAAGTTGTTGGTTACATAATCAACCTTGGAAATGGTTGAGAACTGACCTCAATGCTAGCTCTTTACCCATCCACACCCTCTTGTAGTGGTCACTCACCTTGTAGTGTTCTTTAAGCTTCTTTTTCAACTCCATTGCACCAAGTGAACCATCCTCAATGAGCCAGTCCTTAACTTTAGCACATACCCAATGCTTGGTGGCATTCTTGACCTTCTTCTTCCTCCTTGTACTAGAGCACTGATGAGCATATGGGTTCTTCTTCACCTACAAATGATTAACATCCCTATTAAGCTACACCAACATAACAGAATAAATATTTAGAAAAAAAATAGAAATTATTTATGCTGAATAATTACCACTACAGTGCACATATCATCTATTGTAGAAGCATGTAGTCTCCATGGGCAATTATCTTCCTCCCGCCTTGAACAATAGGCCCTGAACCTAGATGGTGCACTCTTCTCTGTGTTATACTCAAATTCACGTTTGATTGCATGTTGAGATAATGCAATCTTAAACTCTGCCATGCTAGGATATGTTGAGCCAACTACCATTGGAGGGTCTTCTTTATTATATTCCCTGTTTGGAATATGTTCTGCCTCATGTCCTACCAACTCTTGGTCATCCTCTAATTCAGTCCCTGACTCAATCTCCAATTCATCCTCATCCTCATCCTCATCCTCATCCTCAACCTTTTCTTTGTCCTGATCCTTATGCACAATCATAACCATATTTGTATCTTCACAAGGTATCTTCTCTAATTACATGACCTCATCATCAACACCTACATGCTCATTCTCTGGTACTGGGTTGCAAAGGTACCTATCCTCATCTTCTGCAACATTCTTGGCTGCAGCCTGCTTTTGCACATCACTATGCCACTCTTTGATGGGCTCAAATGGTTCAGAGGGATCACAGTAAGAAATGAACATGTCGACAACCTTTGTCTTTGAATTTTTCTCAAACATAGACAACAAATCTTGGTCAGAATGAACTTTAGGGAATTCTTTCATATCATGGTCACAGTACTGAAGATGAGCTACTTCCAAATAACCTGGCAGGTACTTCTCTACAATCTCTTCAAGTAAATCCTTATAGTTTGTCAAATCTGAATCAATAGTCATATCAAAACAGAAACACCTAAAATCCTTTCTAACTTTCTTTTTGTTGCCAAACAGTCTAATTTCTAGCAAATATGTTGAATTTGGATCCATCCTGCAAATGAAAAGAACAATCTAAGGAATCAACACTGCTACTTGCACATCACTTTTGCACTACTTAGATGAATCGAAGGCTAGCACTCACCCTTCAAGGAGCCAGTCTGGCTTTGTACCAGCATTATCAGACCCTCCATGGCCCCCTAAATCCCGCCCGAGCGTGCTGCCTGGATTTTGAATACAAGTCAATGAGCGTGCTTATATATGCTGGCGAGCAACGTTCTCAGACTTTCAGATATCACGAATTGAATAATCCATCCATCAATTGGCTGGAAATATATTTATTTTTTTGATCAAAAGAATATAAATAATGAACCAACAAAACAACAGAGGGCGCCAGCCCCCCTGGGTAGAAGCAAAGATTCTATCCAGTGATATAATGCATTCCACTCTTCGAATCAGCAAGCTAACTGACATACATGATTTTTATGATGACTTTTGAAACATTCTAACATGGTATTCTAGTCTTTTAGCTAACGAGGGCGCCAGCCCCCCTGGGTGCCATATGATTTTTCCAACATATATATGTTCTAGCTATGAAAAAGGAAAGGCATATTAAGTGGCAATTTCTTAGAGATCCATAGTTGCAAAAGATGGGACACCTTTTTTGTATTTTAAGAAAGACCACCTTGCCTGGCTAGCACCATTCCCAGACTTTCAGAGTTCTAAAAGCACCCATTACTAGTGTGCACACACAAGAATGAAAAGCAGTGTGCAAATAGGTACTTTGGACATAAATTCTGTTTCAAAAGAAAAGGTGTGGCTGAAGCAAAAATCGAAGTACTAGAATATGTTGAACTCATTGGATCAGCAAGCCAGAATGGCAACAATATATATGTGTTCTATTTGCAAAAGGAAAATGCAGATCATATTTCGATAGTGGCAACAATATATATGTGTTCTATTTGCAAAAAGAAAATACAGATCATATTTCGATTTTAAGTCAAAAAAAAGGAGAGACGGTTTCTTTTAGGGGGGCGGGGGGAGACTGCCTACCTGGCACCATTCTCAGAATTTAGAGTTCTAAAAGCAGTCATCACTAGCGTCTCTCATGACAGATAAGCAGAACAATATTTCCTATAGCACAAGAGGAGATAATGATATTGATCCACTTGGAACAGAATTCTACAGCCCATGAGCTGAACGAAATGCAAAATAGCAATGCTGAAACTAATAAAGCATTGTGCAAATCAAGGAGAAGAGGTAAACAGAGGCATGCACACAAGAGTCCGCGTATCAGCTCACCCCAGCTCACCGCCGCATCTGCAACCAGGCCAGGGGAGCTCGTGGCCGCCGTTGCCTGCGCGCGCCGCTGGGGGGGGGCTTGCCGCAGCCGCCTGCGCAACCCGCCGGGGGGAGCTCGCGGCCGGCGCTGCCTGCGCAACTCGCCGGGGGGAGCTCGTGGCCGCCGCTGCCTACGCAACCCACCGGGGGGGGGGGCTCACCGCCGCTGCCTGCGCGCGCCGCTGGGGGGGGCTTGCCGTAGCCGCCTGCGCAACCCGCCGGGGGGAGCTCGCGGCCGGCGCTGCCTGCGCAACCCACCGGGGGGGGGGGGGGGCTCGCCGTAGCTGCCTGCGCGCGCCGCCCGGGGGACCTCGCCACCGCCGCCAAGCCCCGCCCGAGGGAGCCGCCGGTTGGATCCACATCCTCCCCCGCTGGATCTCCTTCCATCTCACCGCCGACGGCCGGCCACCGCTAGGAATCTCGCCGCTCACCGCCGGATCGAGCCTAGGACAAGACGCACGGGAGAGAGGATGCATGGGAGAGAGGACTGGGAACCGCACGCACGGGAGAGTCGACGGAGGCCAATTTTGTCCTAATCAAAATATCTGACAGCGCGTCCCAGGCTCTCTGATGGAAGAAGCTAACGGATCGGATGGCAGTGTCATATTAGGGATGAAAGTTCAAGTGAGTGTCAAATAAGGAACGAAGAAAATTTCAGGGCCAAAAAAGGAACGGCTCATTTTCCCAGTGTCAAATAAGGAATTCTCTGGAAAGAGATTGATAAACTTATGATGAATCAATGAACTAAACACTTACATCTAGACAGGGGTGAACCAAAAGATATGTATAAATATGATAAGCATAACACTCAGAGAGAGTCCAAATAGGAAAAGTAAGTTAAGTAGACTAAATTAGAGATAAATTAATAAGTTATCTTAATCACAAGTCAAAGCATACAAGTCATTGTATATACTAGCAATAGCAAAAGATTAACTCTATACGTATGCAAAGGGGACATCATTCTAAAGAGGAGTATAGTAATACTTTTTCCATAGATGACACATGTCCTATTAGTCCTACAAATGGGGTATGGGATACAGAGGATCTACAAGGCTATCACCCAAATAGATCTACCACACCCGGAATGTAGGGTGCATCCACAGGCAAAACAATGTATAAGCACCACACTTACATAAGGTTTGGCTACTCAACCAGTTCAAACACTTAATCGAGCGCTCTGTGATCCTATGCATAGATATAATGATAACTCTGACTATACTAAGCATATACTCAAAGTAAACTAAGAACATGATAACTAAGTGTCAGGAAAATGGACCCTAAGCCCATTTACTTTGGATTTTGGTATTTGATGACCAACACAACCAAACTAGACTAATGAATTTGCAAGTAATTATTTTGTAGTTCAATAGGGTGCAAGACGTGACTTGGACGAAGGTGACATGATGATCCGATGATCAACACCTTAAGCAAGACTCTAGAAGCATAAGAGAAGACCCAAGATATCAAGCATAGTCCAAGCACAAAGATGGGAACCAAGCCGGACGCAAGATCACGAAGAAACTAGCTCGGCAGAGGTGACCGGACGTGGCCCTAGGAGGACCAGACGCGTCTGATCAATTGCTCGGCAACAACAGGCGTCAGCAGCAGCGACCGGACGCTGAGTGAAGTAGTGACTGGACGCACAGACTTCACTGTTCATAATTGCGGCAACAACTTAGTGAGGACCGGACGCAGCGGCACTGGATGACCGGACGCACAAAGTGCAGCGTCCGATCATGTCCAGAGAGGTTCCAGAGCGGCGCAAATGCGGCCAGACTCTGCAGTGCATCCGATCTCTACGCGCGTGCTCAACGGTCAGGACGACCGAATGTGTCTGGTCAGGACGATAGCAGCGTTCGGTCAGTAGCAGAAAGCTGGGTTTTGCCCCAATGGCTACTTTCTCCATGGGGCTTATAAATAGACCCCAACCGACCATTTGAGGTGGAGAGCTAAGGAAACATGCCAAGGGTGTTGATACACCATTTTAGTGATCTCCACTTGTATAGTGCTTAGTGATTCATTAGGTGATTAGCGTAGGTGCTTTGCGAAGTGCTTAGGTTGATTAGACCACCGCTTGTGCGCTTGCTCTAGGTTTAGGCCTAGTGTTTAGTGAGGTTTGCACACCTCTTATCACTCGGTGCTTGAGAGCACCATTATTGTACATCAGAGGGGCTTGTAGTCTTGCAAGATCACACCAACCGCGTTTGTGGTGTGGCCGTCACCTTGTACCGAAGGGAACAAGGCCCGCAGCGGTTCGGCCGGAAGCTTGATAGTGAAGACGGCGGGGAGCATCCAGGAGGGGCTTGTCGTAAGGCACATGGGAGACCCACTTGCGTGTGGGGAAGGCCCGAGGCTATCCACGGAGTTACCCGACCGGGAGCTTGGCCCTTGCGAGGGATTCCTTGCAAGGGGCTCCAACGAGGACTAGGGGGAAGCTTGCGCACTTCTCGATACCTCGGTAACAATACCGGAGTCGACGACGGGAGTTTGCATATCTCTACCATACTCTTTAGCTTCCGTATTTACATTGCAATCTTAGTGTGTGCTTTATTTTCCTAGCTTAGTAATAGGCTAGTTGATAGGTTTAGAACCTAGGTTGCATAACTCCTTTTGCGATAGAGATAGCAACACACCTAACAAAACCATAATTGCACATTTAGATAGTTTATCTTTTGCATAGGTTTTGACTAGGTGAAATTAGAGGCCTTAGTTAGAGTTAGAGTTTTAAGTTGTCTAATTCACCCTCCCCCCTCTTAGGTGTCACGGTCCCTTACACTAAGAACATAATATCAATGAAGATCGAAGTCATAAAGAAGATAGATATGAAGGATACAAGGGCTATACCAAGCCTCTAGATGACTAGATCCGGAATCCAAGCAGAAACTCGAATCTACTTTGATCTAACTCAACTAAACTATGCTACGAATCTATGTTTGTGGAGCTTTTCTCTCTTGAGGTGGTTCTCTGATTTGGATGAGCTTTTCTCTCAACCGATGCCTCTCTGGAGAGGGTCTAGGGGCCTTTTATAGGGGGATTGAGTAGGGGGCAAGAAATTACCACGTAATCAATCCATGTCATGCCTTAATCTCGTCCTTCCTTGCAAACCAACTTGAATTAATGGCAGAGATTCATCCCTTAAGTCAGTGGGGAAAATGTGGGCTGACAGGTGAGCCCACAGGGGATCGACCAACCTACAGGTGGGGTCGGCCGACCCCACCCTGGTCCACCTATTAGGGGGGCTCCATCCCCTCGACAGGTGTGGATGTTTATGGCCCATTTGAGGTGGTTTTGTGGCGATTGGATCTAATTCTTTGACATAAGTTGGCCCGCTTTAACCTGTTTTCTAATTAAATCCTCCTGCACTTGTGAAATCACCAAAACTTGTGGAAATAGTTAGTTTAAACCTCTAGACCTATGTTGGTGATTGATTTAAAGGATAAAAGTATATCATATTAATGATTTATAGTTGACATTATCGACCATCAACAATGAGCAGGGTGGTGGCTCCGATGAGGCCGCCGGCAACCAATGAAGACTTGGCAATCGTCACTTTTGATCCTCTACCTGGTAGTGAGCTCAACTTCAACGCAGTTAGAAATATTATTAGAGAGTTCTTGACTGAGCGCCGGATAGTGCTTCATGCTGTCATGCCATGTCATTTGGGTCAAGCTTACGTCCATTTCACCCATGCTTATGATCGTGACAACATGGTTAGACATAGTCCCATGCCTTTTGGGAACATTTAGATTTCTTTTGTGAAACACAATGAGGGAAGGAACTGGAGGAGGGTTTTGTTCAATGATGACTGCTGGATGATGCTTCTCAGATTTCCTGAAGACTACAAGTCCGAGCATCACATTCAGAACGCTATCAGTGACTTCGGCAAAGTCATACTTTGGGAAGAAAGTGATAGCTTCCCAGGTAGAATCATGGTTAGGGCCAGAGTCACTAGCATCCAAGCAGTACCTCAGTTCATTGTTTATTCTGATTCTATGGATGTGAATGGTGAGTCTTAGACCATTCAATGTGATGTGGTACAGCACCATCAGCTGGGAGGGGGGCCACCACATGAAGATCCAGTGCCAGATGAACTGGAAATGGAAAATGTAGTACCCTTCGATTTTTTGGGCTTGGACAACCAGTTGTTTAGTAGGACCAGAATGAGTAGCAGGAAATTGGGGACATGTAGTAGAACTAAGTGCAACAAGGCATGACTGGAGAAAATCATATCCAAATGCAACAACTCAACCCTTGGGAGCCCTAGCCTGCTGTGCTTCCAGCCCAGCAGCAGGCCCAACCAATCCAGGACCTGAATATTGAACCTGAACTAGAACAGGGCATGGACATTGATCTGAATGTGGACATGGACCCTCTGGAAGTGATCATCAACCCGGTCAATCCACTAGCTATTGATGGTTGAGCTGAATGACTTCATAGAAGAAATTGAAGAAAATATCCCACAACAGGTGATCCCAGACCCAGCTGAGCAGAATGGGCTAATTGGTGAGATTGAAGTCATGCCACAATTGGAGTTGGAGGTGGAAGGCTTCCCATTACCACCAATTGAGGATGTCCTCGGGGAAGAAATCCCCTACACCAACTTGTTGGCCCAGAGGAGCAAGAAGAGGAAGAGGATATAAACCTGGAGCAGTTGGATGGACCTGGTGAAGGAGGTTTCCCAGTCTAAATAATGGTGGAATGCAGCTGCAGGGAAACCTTGATGAGCAGAATCTTTTGGCCCTAGCAGATGAACTACAAGAGGAAAACATGATAGGGCAAGAGCAAGAGGGAGGAATGAATATGCAAGAAAATATTCAGGTGCAGGAAGGGGAGCTGAATATGAAGGGAATGAACCATGGACAGGACAATGGGTAGAATAATGAATTCAATGAGCAGGGAATAAACCAGCCATAGATAAATGATGTACACATGCAAGTTGGTTTCATGCTCAATACCTCTGACGGGCCTGATCTTGCATACATGGAGTGGGAAAATGCTAAAAGGGCAAAAACTTCTAGCCACTAGGCTTCCTTTTTTTCCCCAAAGGTAACTCTGAATGTCTTCATGTCAAAATCTCACAACAGTGGGCCCATTTCTTTACTGTCCTTCTTTTGTCTCCTGCTAATTTTTCCTGGGCCAAAGAATTTATGTCATCCAAAGCATCCTCTTTCTTGTGCCCTGATGCTCATAAAATAAGCTTTTTTCTTCCAGCTTAGTGCCCCTCTGACATGGACTTAGTCTGCTCTGATAATTCCCTCTTTTTAGACCAATAGAATGGTTCCACAAGTAAGCTGACTACTCAGGAGGAGGACATAGCTTTGGCCCTCACTCCACCAAAGAAAAGAATCAACAGGAAAAGCACCCCTGTGGTTGACAGTATGCTTAGAAGGAGCAACAGGCTCAGAGAGGTAAATAATGGCTTTAAAGCTAGCTCCTGTTCAAATAAAAAATTCCTTGCCTACTCCCCCAACCCACCTACTCTTCCTATCTAAACCCTGCAATCTTTGGGCTTTGACATTTGCAAACTAAATCAGGAGGAAGTTATTGAAGAAGCTCTATTGAAAAAGAGAAAGCAGCCATGTCCCATTGCCTCCAAGAAGACAAGAAAAGCCCTAGGAAAGCAACAGACAGAAGGCATGTAAGATGGTGGGCAGCAGAGTCAGGATCTTAGTCAGGATCCCATGGAGGAATGAGCAGTTTGATGTCCATAGATGAGTCAGTTAGAAATTGGACTGCATCTTTTGCCAGAATGTCATGTACGGGCGCACGTACTCTAGACGGCGCCATGCCAGGGACATCCGGCGCGCAGCAGATCGCGCGCAGAGCGCGTCGCGCGGGCAGGCTGAGCCACCGAGTGGCTAGGATGGAAAGCCATCAGTTCACGTCCTTAGTTTTAGGAGCAATTAGCTCTAGTCGGTTGCCTTGTGAAAGGCTATATATTTATGTAAAAAGGACTCGTGTGAGGTAATCAGGAATTATCAATATCAATCTCTCTCTCTCTATCATTCTCAAGCCTAGGATGTTGAGGGGGAAAACCTCGCCCTAGAAGACGGTCCGAGACTACGATCTCCGTAGTCGAGGGCCGGCCACCCTAGGGCTCGACGCCCTTGACAACCTGGTATCACGGTCCCGGCGATCCTCGCCTTCCCTTGCCAGCCCGCCAACAACACCAGCCGCCGCACCACCCACCTCACCACCAGCCGCCGCGCCGCCAACACCACAGCCCTCCCCGGCGTCCTCCTCCTGCGCAAGCAACATGGGCGATGATCTCAAGGCCACCGTTGAGTTCCTCGCGAAGGCCGTCCAGTCCCTGCAGGCTACCGTCGAGGCCAATGCGAAGGCGATCACGGCCCTCTCCTCCGACCGATACTCGTCGTCGGGCTCCAAGCACGCCGAGGGCGGCCCCCCCGTCGATCGGCCTCCGAAATTCCAGAAGATGGATTTTCCGCGGTACGACGGCAAGTCTGATCCGCTGATTTTTCTTAACCGTTGCGAATCCTACTTCCACCAGCAAAGGATCATGGAGGAGGAGAAGGTTTGGATGGCCTCCTACAACCTGGAGGAAGGGGCCCAGATGTGGTACATCCAAGTCCAAACGGACGAGGCTACTCCATCATGGCGCCGATTCAAGGAGCTCATCAACCTGCGGTACGGGCCGCCCCTGCGATCCACGCCCCTCTTCGAGCTTGCCGATTGCCGGCGCACCAGCACCGTGGCCGACTTCCAGGACCGGTTCCAGGCTCTGCTATCCTGGGCCAGCCCCCTCGACGAGGCACAGCGCGTCCAGCTCTTCACCGGCGGTCTGCTGCCCCCGCTCAGCCTCAACGTGCAGGTGCACAATCCGCAATCCCTGGCGGCCGCGATGAGCCTCGCTCGTTAGCTGGAATTGCGGGAGCAGTACACGATGGCTCCGGTCGCCGCGGGCCACGCGGGCGCCAGGCCCATGTTTCCGGTGCCGGCTCCACGCCTTCTGCCACCGGCCCCCCCAGGCGGCAAGGCGCCTACCATAGGCCCGGCCACCCCAGAGAACCGGCCGATCAAGCACCTATCGTCGACGGAACAAGAAGAGCGTCGCCGCCTCAGGTTGTGCTACAACTGCGACGAAAGGTTCACCCAGGGCCACAACCGCGTCTGTAAGCGGCTCTTCCTCCTCGACAGCGCCATGGAAGATGACGACACTGAGGACATGGTGCCCGCGGAGGACGTGGCTATAGACGAGACGCTTGTGTTCTCCCTCCAGGCTATCGCGGGCGTTCGCTTCGTCGACACGATGCAGGTGCCCGTCATGCTCGGCAAATTGCGCCTTGTCGCCCTCCTAGACTCCGGGTCTACCCACAATTTCATCTTGGAGGCGGCGGCGCAGCGGATCAGGCTACCCCTTCAACAACGCCCCCGACTCACGGCGACCGTGGCGAACGGTGAGCACGTCGTGTGCGTGGGCGTCGTCCGTGGTGCGGTGTTCTCCATCCATGACACCGCGTTCCGCGCCGATCTCTTCGTCATGCCCCTCGCCGGCTTTGACATGGTCCTAGGGACCCAATGGCTGGTAACGCTGGGGCCCAACATGTGGGACTTCACCGCCCACACGCTGACCTTCTAGTGCCACGGCCATGAGGTGTGCTGGCACGACCTCGCCAGGCCGAACCACCCCAGTGCCCGCGCGACCATCGCCAGCCCGTCACTGCTGGATGAGCTCCTCGACGGATTCGTTGACCTCTTCACCGAGCTGTAGGGGCTACCTCCTCCTCGCGGCCGCGACCACCACATCGTCCTTCAGCCAGGGTCGTAGCCGGTCGCCGTACAGCCCTACCGCTACCCGACCACGCACAAAGACGAGCTAGAGCGTCAGTGCGCCACCCTGCTGGAGCAGGGGCTCATTCGCCACAGCTTGTCGGCGTTCTCATCGTCGGTCCTCCTCGTAAAGAAGGCCGATGGCTCTTGGCGCTTCTGCGTCGACTACCACGTCCTGAACGCCATCACGGTCAAGGACGCTTTCCCCATTCCGGTCGTCGATGAGCTGCTCGACGAACTTCATGGCACCAAGTTCTTCACCAAGCTCGACCTTCGCTCCGGCTACGACCAGGTCCGGATGGCGCCCTAGGACATCGCCAAGACCGCCTTCCGCACCCACGATGGCTTCTACGAGTTCCTGGTGATGCCGTTTGGGCTTTGCAACGCCCCGGCCATGTTCCAGGCGCTGATGAACGACGTCCTCCGTGCCTTCCTCCGCTGATTCATACTTGTGTTCTTTGATGATATCTTGATCTACAGTGTGTCATGGGCGGATCATCTTCGTCACCTCCGCGCCGTGCTCGCCGTGCTGCGTCACCACCGCCTCGTCGTCAAGCGTTCCAAGTGTGCGTTCGGCGTCACCTCGATCGCATATCTAGGCCACATCATCTCCGACACCGGAGTCGCTATGGACCCCTCCAAGGTGCAGGCAATCCGCGACTAGCCCCAGCCCCGCTCGGCGCATGCAGTGCGCGGGTTCCTAGGCTTTGCGGGCTACTACCGCAAGTTCGTCCACGGCTACAGCGAGATCGTGGCTCCACTCATGGCGCTCCTCAAAAAAGAGGGCTTCGCTTGGTCGGACGAGGCCGCTGTGGCGTTCATGGCCCTCAAGGCCACGGTGACCTTGGCCCCGGTCTTGGTGCTCCCAGATTTCGCCCAGCCATTCCTCGTCGAATGCGACACGTCGACCCACGGTTTCGGCGCGGTGCTGATCCAAGACAAGCACCTGATCGCATACTTCAGTCGCCCCATCGCTCCATGCCATCAGTCCCTCGCCGCCTATGAGCAGGAGCTCATTGGGCTCATGCACGCCATCCGGCACTGGCGCCCATATCTCTGGGGCCGCCGCTTCATGGTGAAGACTGACCATTATAGCCTAAAGTACCTCCTCGACCAGCGGCTTGCCACGATCCCTCAACATCATTGGGTCGGGAAGCTCCTGGGGTTTGACTTCATCATGGAGTACAAGCTAGGTGCCCAGAACACGGTCGCCGACGTGCTCTCACGCCGCGACACTGACCACGACACCGAGGACGGTGTGGTGCTCGCGCTCTCTGCCCCTCGCTTCGAGTTCATCGACCGCTTACATCAAGCGTAGGTCGCTGATCCAGCTCTCGTCGCCCTCAAGGACGAGATCGTCGCCGGGACACGCGCGGCGCCGTGGGCCGTCCGTGATGGCCTAGTCACCTACGACGGGCGCCTCTACGTCGCCCTATCCTCGCCACTGCTGTAGGAGCTCATGGCCACTGTTCACGAGGACGGTCATGAGGGCGTTCAGCGCATGCTTCATCGCCTCCGCCGTGATTTCCACTTCCCCAACATGCAGCACCATGTCTAGGACTTCGTTCGCGCCTGCCCCACCTGCTAGTGGTACAAGTCGGAGCACCTCCATCTGGCCGGTCTCCTTCTTCCACTGCCTGTGCCGAAGATGGTGTGGACCGACATCAGCCTTGACTTCATGGAGGCGCTGCCCAAAGTCCATGGCAAATCGGTCATCCTCACCATGGTGGACCGCTTCAGCAAGTACTGCCATTTTATCCCGCTGGCTCACCCGTATTCTGCAGAGTCCGTGGCTCAAGCTTTGTTCACCGAGATCGTTCGCCTTCATGGGATGCCGCAATCCATGGTGTCCGATCGGGATCCTGTCTTCACCTCCATGTTCTGGAGGGAGTTGATGCGGCTCATGGGGGCCAAACTACACATGACCACAACATTCCATCCCCAATCGAATGGCCAAACGGAGGTGGCCAACCGTGTCATCACCATGTACTTATGCTGTTTCATAGGTGATCGACCATGCCAGTGGCTCAGGTGGCTTCCCTGGGCAGAGTACACCTACAACACCACCTACCAGACTTCGCTTCGTGACACGCCCTTCCACATCGTCTATGGCCATGACCCCCCACCATCCGGTCATACGAGCCTGGGGAGACGCGCGTCGCGGCGGTCGCCAAGTCTATGGCAGAGCGCGAGGAGTTCCTGCAGGATGTGCGCTTCCAGCTGGAGCAAGCACAGATAGTCCAGAAGCGCTATTACGACAAGCAGCATAGGGTCATCTCCTACAAGGTGGGCGATTGGGTCCTGCTTCGACTTCGCCATCGCTCGATAGTCTCCCTGATGCTACTGCGATGGGCAAGCTGAAGCCCCGCTTCTTCGGCCCTTATAGGATCATGGAGGTCGTCAACGACGTTGCGGTCCGGATTGCTCTACCACCTCGCGCTCGGCTCCATGATGTGTTCCACGTCGGCCTCCTCAAGCATTGGGTGGGCGAACCGCCGATTGCACCGCCTCTGCTTCCCGCCATCCTCAATGGCGCCACGGTGCCCGAGCCTGAATGCGCTGTCCGCACTCACCTGGCACGCGGTGTACGCCAGGTACTCATCCGCTGGAAAGGTGAGCCCATAGCTTCAGCAACCTGGGAAGACCTGGACTCCTTCGCTGCCCGGTTCCCTGCGTTCCAGCTCGAGGATGAGCTGGCTATCGAGGAGGGGCGAGATGTCATGTACGGGCGCACGTACTCTAGACGGCTCCATGCCAGGGACATCCGGCGCATAGTAGATCGCGCGCAGAGCGCGTCGTGCGGGCAGGCTGAGCCACTGAGTGGCTAGGATGGAAATCCATCAGTTCAGGTCCTTAGTTTTAGGAGCAATTAGCTCTAGTCGATTGCCTTGTGAAAGGCTATATATTTATGTAATAAGGACTCATGTGAGGTAATCAGGAATTATCAATATCAATCTATCTCTCTATCGTTCTCAAGCCTAGGCTGCTGAGGGGGAAAACCTCGCCCTAGAAGATGGACCGAGACTACGATCTCCATAGTCGAGGGCCGGCCACCCTAGGGCTCGATGCCCTTGACACAGAAGTAGTTAAATTTCTTTCTATGACAATGCTCAAAATGTTAGGAGCAGATCTTTTGTTAGTATGTCTAGTTACCTATATGGATGGATGCTTGTCAAGTGTAATGGACAAATGTTTAGCTATTAAACTGTGCTTTCTTTGGGATTAGGTGACTGATGCTCAAAATATTGGAACCTTATCATATCCATTATGAATCAAAATCATAACAGAGTCTAGAAAGTTCAGAGTTGGAATGTGCGTGGGATCAACTCTCCCACTAAGTGGAATGCCATTAAAGAAAAGTGTGTGATTCAACTTGTGATGTTATTTGTTTTCAAGAAACCAAAAGAGATACACTCAATCTTGCTTTTATCAAGAATGTTTGTCCCTCCTACATTGACACATTCGAGTTCCTACTCTCAATTGGTGCTTCAGGAGGAATGCTCATTGCCTAGAAAAGCGCTCTATTCAGGGGCGAGCTAGTGTTCAACAATGAATATGCCATATCAGTGAAATTCCGGTCCTAGCATGACAGCACTACATGGGTCTTGACCAACATTTATGCTCCATGTCAGGCAGAAGGAAAGCTAGCCTTTTTAGAATGGTTCAAAAACATACAAATGAATGAGGAAGTTGATTGGCTGGTTCTTAGTGATTTTAACCTGATAAGAAGGCTAGAAAATAGAAACAAGGAAGGAGGGAATGTTATGGTAATGTTGCTTTTCAATGAAGCCATTAGTGCTCTTGGCCTAAATGAAATCACCATGCATGGGAAAAAATACACTTGGTCCAACAAACAGGACTCCCTCTCCTTGAAAAACTTGACTGGCTTTCACTTCTAATTCTTGGGTACTTGCTTATCCTGATACCTCTCTCTCTCTGCCCTTGACATGACCCCTTCTGATCATTGCCCCTGCATTGTCATAATTTCTAGCCATATTCTTGAAAGTGCCATCTTCAGATTTGAGAACTACTAGCTCAAGCATGAGAACTTTAGAAACATACTTAGCCAGGGTTGGTCCATGCCCACCCACCAACAAGACTATGCCAAAATCATTACTGCCAAATTCAAAAATCTAAGGAAAATTCTTAAGGTTTGGCAAAAAAGCATCTCTAGTCTTACAACCAATATCTCTAATGTCAAAAGCATCATTTTATTTATGGACATTTTTAAAGATTATAGAGACCTCACTTTGGCTGAGTGGAACTTCAGAGAAATCCTCAAATAGAAACACAACAATCTTCTTGACCAGCAGAAAATATACTAGAAGTAGAGAGGGGCAATAAAATGGGTCAAACTGGGGGATACAAACACAAAGTTATTTCATGCAAATGCCTCTATCAAGCACAGGGGAAATTGTAAGTGCATCTAGCCCTTTAGTGGGTTTTGGTGAATTGGGTGACAACACAATTAAAGGTCTAACAAGTTTGCTTAGTGCTGAACATGAAATTGAGTTTATTACATACACATGAATTGCATAATAAGATGTGTATCAAAGTTCAACAAGAAGGCAAGCATGATGATATTCCACATAGTATTCAAATAAATGCCAAAATTGTGTATTGTTGTATTGGAAGATTATGAAAATAATCTAGTTCAAGCAAAATACAATAATGCAAATGGAATCAATAAAATGGCCTTCTATGTTGTGGGATATCATAGCATCATGTGAAAGCAAGCATATTTGGCAAATGGCATGAGACATGAGTTGATGATTTTGGATTGGTCTTTATAATGGCTTGCTTTACATGAACAAGAAGAGTTTGATAGTGAATTGGCTTTGATCAAGGTTGAAGAATGAATCAAGAATGCATAAGTGAGAAAATGCCAAACAAAGGTCAAATAACGAAGGACACAACTCATAATGGATATAAGATGGTCTCTATATTGGTTTGCTTGTATGGATAAAGATTTGGGAAATCACTATGCATTGATTTGATCAAGCTATAATTGTGAAGATAGATATTGAAGTGAGTGTTAGGAGTGTCGAGCCAAAATGAAGAGGATGTAAGGAATCATGAATTGGCTTGACCATATTGATGTGGATTCTCATATGTCTCTATGTGAATCAAACCGAAGCTTGATTGATCTCAACATTCATATATAGATGTTATTCAAGCAAGAATCATGATATTGAAGAAATAATTTTTCAATGGATGCTTAATATGATGTGACTTGAGTATGGTTCGATAAGGTGAAGATAGCAAGGAAAGAGCATCGAGGGACTAAGCGGAGGTGAAGGGCAAGCAATGGCTTGAGGACCGAGGTACCATGGCTAAGGTGAAGAAGAGAGTACTTGCATTGAGTTGAGGTACTAATTGAGCTATAGGAGTCATATTGTGTTGAGGATCAAATCATTAGTGGAAGTGACTTGAAGTCATGAATGAAACTCAAATATGTGAAAATGGTTCAAGTCACATGCTCAAGGTGTGTTTGCTCAAGGAGAGGAGACAAAGTTGATTGCAACCCCTTATGAAGTGATATTGAGAAGAAATGGCATATGAAGACATTGAAGACTCAAGTTGGTAAAATGGTTATATTCTCTTGATCTTGAGTATAGGTATGTCGTACCATCAAGGGGGATGCAATACGAATCATAGACAAGTCTCAAGTGCTCAAACTAACTGAACCCAAGTGCTAACATGAGAGAAACACATTAGAAAAAAACCTGAACTTGTTGATATTGGTTCTTGTTCTCTGCTAGGTTGGATATCCCTTGAAACAAGCTTTCCGGAAAGTCCAAGATCACTGAAAACGGAGTTCGGAGTAAAAAGTTATGGCATTTTCCGTGAGGCGACCTATGTTGTCTCTGACAGATGCATTCGTGCTACGAATTTTCGCAATAGTGCCGCGGCGCGGCAGTGCTGCGCGTAGGTGCGGCAGCTAGTTTTCAACTTCTAACGGCTAGTTTTTGTGGGGTGTCTATATATACCCATCCCACGGCCCCAGGACAGGCCGCTGGTGCCCAGACCAGTCCCAAACTATTCCAAGCCATTTGAGAGCTCTCCCCAACTCTTTTTTTGTGAGAGTGAAGCACTTAGTGTGTGATTAAGTGTTGGAGCTAAGTGATTAAGAGTTAGAGAGCAGATTAGAGCATGCCAAACCTTGAGCACTTGTTGAGCTTCATCGATCTTCGTTGTGCATTCATTACTCTTGGAGGTGAAGCCTCCTAGATGGCTAGGTGTCGCCCGCAAGTTCCCGTGCTTGTGGTGAGCTATGGGAAAGTTTGTATTACCCCAATCATCTAGTGGAAACCCCTCATCTCAAGAGTTAACTCTCTTGACTTGAGAATGAGGATAAGGGTTGCAAAGCCCAAGCCTTAGTGGCTTCCTCAACAATATGGACATAGGCAAGTCTTGGTGGCGAGCTAAACCATGGGACTTGGTTGTGCGTGTTTGTGAGTGCAGGTACTTAGTGGACTTGCTACTGGACATCTCCAAGCACATCTCCAAGTTTGGTTGGAGTTTGGTGTCTAGGCATAGCTGTTGCTGAGCTCTCTGCATGGAGCGGCAGTGCCGCACGCATGGAGCGATAGTGCCGCTGAGCAGTAGTGCCGCGCACTCTACTAATCCGCTGCAAGTTTTATTTGTTGTTAATTTTCAAAAGCGCTTATTCACCCCCCTCTAGGCGACATCAAGGTCCTTTCAATTGGTATCAAAGCTAGGCTCTCAATTTCGGGCTTAACCGCCTTGAGAGATGATGTCGACAAGTGAGGAGGTATCTCTAGAACTTCTACTTTTAGATGGTTCAAATTATGCATCTTGGTCCGCTAGTGTGCTTAATGTTTTTAGGGACATGGATCCTCAAATCGAGCGGATTGTAGATGTGAGCATTTCACCTCCTAGTGATGATTTGGACTATCTATCTAGAGAGGAAGTGAAATGCTTACAACTCAATGCTCAAGCTACTAATGTCTTATTTAGTGCTTTGAGTGAAGATGTATTTGATGCCATCATATTTGGAGATCATGAACCACTTGAGGATGCTCATCTCATTTCGACCACCCTCAAAGAAAGATATGACAAGTCCAAATGTGATGAGAAGTTGCTCTCATTGGAGGAACCACTTGAGGCGTGCTCAACTTCACCAACAAATGAAGAGCCTCAAGTGATTCTCTAAAAAGGTCTTAGTGACCATGCCACATCCACTCCCTCACCAACATACGTGGAAGGTAATAAAATGTTTGGTGGGAATAGTGCTTTTACATGTGGTACTTCTACTTCCTCTAGTTCTTGTGAGACTAACATTTTGAAGGAAGAAGAAGCTTGTGATCGGTGGAGGCCAAATGATGAATCCACCTCACCAAGAAGCTCAACTCTCTATGCCACCTCTCATGTGGATCTTATGGCAAGGAAAGAGAAGAATGTGGCAAGTGAGAGTGAGAGTGAAGATGATGAGTTCAATCAACACCTTGCACGGCTAAGCAAGAAAGACAAGTTGATGGTGCTCAAGCTCATAGAGAAAATTGATGAGAAGAAGAACAACTTCATAAGCAAGAAAACTTTCTCGTTGAAAAGATCAAATGCTTGGAGAAGTTGACTAAAAAGCATGAAAAGCTTAAGTGCTCTCATGCTAGTTTGGTTGAAAGGTATGAAAACTTGTCAATTGAGCAAACTCATACTATTAACTCTCTATCTTGTGTTGGTCAATTAGAAGATGAGAATTATATGCTCAAGGACAAAGTGGAAAGGCTCACTAGCAAGAATGAGACTTTGCAAGAAAGTCATGATGGGCTCTTGTGCTCTCAGGAGAAGCTTATGGATTATCATCTCATGCTAAAAATTACTCATGATGTTGTGGTAACAATGGTAAAATCATACCAACCTCACACTCACAAGTGCACATGTACACAAGTTCCATCTATTTTATTATGTGCTAACAATTGTAGTTCTCAAGCAAGCCAACCTTCCGTTGAGCATGTACTTGTAGAAATTTGTGATGATTCCATTACAAAAAAAATGAAGAGCTCAAGGAAGAAGTTGAGAAGCTAAAAAGAGACTTGATTCATTGGAAGGGCAAGTGCAATGCTCAACCTTCTCAAGATAACTGTGAAGACATGGTGAAGAAGCTTGAGAAGGGATCAACCGTAGCATGCATGAAATCCCATCAACAAGGTCACAAGTCCAACAATGGCAAAGTCAAGGGGCGATTTGGAGAAGTGCAATATGTCCAAAATACAACAGTTCCATTCAAGGCTGTAGAGGATCTAGGACGTGGTAGTGCTGCATCCTAGTGCGGCGGGGCCGCACATGGACAAAATAGCAAAGCCCCCAAGTCCACCAAGGTGCAGCTTCAATCGAAGAAGACTCTCATCACTTGCTTCAAGTGCAAGAAAGAGGGTCACCATGTAAGAGATTGCTCCTTGAAGAAAGAAGGGAAAGGCATGAGCAAGATTCAAGAGAAGAAGAAGATGGCTCATGTCAAGTGCTCCAACATGGGACACAATACCTCTATGTGTTCCAACAAGGTAGATGACCAAGCCACACTTCCAAAGAAGAAGACAAGAAAAACCAAGAGGAAGTGTTATGGATGCAATGAGAAGGGACATAAACTTGTCTCATGTCCTAACAAGAAATGTGAAGTCTTTGCGTCATCAACAAAGACGCCGATTAGCAAGGTAGCAAGCAAAAGGAAAGAAGAAAAGGCTAATAAGAACAAGAGCCGCCTATGCTACACTTGGTAAGGAAAGGGACATCTAAGTATGGGTTGTCCCATTGGTAACACTCCTAAGATCAACTCATCAATTGATTCAAATATGCTTAGGAGGCCCAAAAATGACACTTATGCTAGAAAGGTGATTGGTTCACCATGTGCTAGCACAAAGACTATTTGGGTGCCTAAGTCTCTTGTGACTAATCTTGATGGACCCAACATAGTTTGGGTACCAAATTATGCTTGATGAGTGTTGTAGGTACTTGAAGATGATCTGAAGCTTTGGGGTGCTTGATAAAGTTTATTGAAAATATCATCTCAAGCTATCAATCTTATTCATATTGTCTATTCTCTCAAGATTGACCCAAGGACAAATTGATAGATATATTTCTAACTTCATATTCACCTCGATAACTAGTACCTAACCCTTGCTAGCTAGCCACTTAACTTGTGTAGTCTCTAGTAGTTCACAAATATGTGTGTGTTTGTGAATTATTAAGAGTGGCTAGAGTACTTCAAGTTTAAATGAATCATTTGCCATATGGTGCTTTTAATGGCTTTCTAGTAGAGCAAGATCTTCTTCATGTTGTAGGAAATGAGGAACCACCTTGCAAGGCAATCAAGTAAATGGTTACTGGTGATATTAGACCACAAGCAATGCAGGCCACTATAGAGGAGGATCCTCAAGTTGCAGCTGCTCCAAAACTAGCTGATGCAGCACCTACGGCAGTGCTGCAATCACCTGCGGCAGTGCTAGGGAGTGGCAGTGCCGCGCAGCAACAGGGAGCAGCAGTTGACAATAGTCCAGTTCGAGGAAAAAACCTGCAACACATATTTGAGCAAGAAGAAGATGAAACTCATGATGGAAGTGATTCATTTCTATGTGATGAAAATAGAAGGTCAACTCAAAACCAATCTCTAGTGCCACAACTAAGAGCTCACCAAAACATTGAAAATTAGTGGTAATCTCTAAAATCATAAGTGCATGTTATTTTCAAATTTTACTCCTTTGTGTCTTGTGTAGCCACTTAGGAAAATGAAGTACTTGAGGATATACATTGTTTGTTGGTCATGGAAGAAAAGTATAATTGGAATTGAATTGATCATCCACAACAAGCAACATACATGACTTGAGTTTCCTTTGTGGACTTCAAGCCAAGAATAAAGAATCAAGCTCAAGTAGAGGCATGTATCACTCACAATTTAAGAACTCTCTACTTGATGGAATCTTCTCATATGGTAGATTGCCAAACTCCCATTCTTATCTTATGGCCATCTACATACTCAAATGGTCGTAAGTAATTCTTGTCATAGTTCAATTTAATTATTCTATTGTTACCATGACCTAGACGTAGAGTGGAATCCCATGTTCTTAAATGAACAAAGTGCTATGTGAGAAATTCAAATACTTAGAGCACTTACCAAAATGGAATTTATTCTATGACTAGAGTTGTGAGACTAACCTTTCTCTCTAAGTGATATGTGTAGTCTCACTAAATGTGAATATGTTTCTCAAATGGAGTGTGCTATCATATGAAGGTCATCAATCCAAACCATGTGATGTATTATCTCTAGTTGATTTGGTATTGATTCATCTATGTTAGCCACTCATCATAATATGGCTTAAATCTACCCTTTGGTCTTAATTGACTAACCATGCACATTCACATCTCCATTCCACTCAAAAGAGTGTGCGTGAGGCATCAAGGGAGATTTAATCCATGTTATGAGGTTTCTTTATTTTGGTAACCTACTTGCCTTCCACACATAAAGGGTTACTAAATGAGAAACTAGTGCTTGTGTTATTAGTTCCCTCTAGTGTTTGAGCTTATTCATAGAAAATCAATAAGAAGAGGTTGTGCTTTGTTTAATTGTATACATCACAAGACTAAAGGTTACTCTTCACCTAAAGTAAGATGAGGTTGAATTGGATAAGCTATATTGGAAGAATTCACCAGATTACAAGTATTGATAAGCGAACTAAATGGAAATAACATCTTGTGGGTATTCTCAACCAAAATCACCTCAAGACTAGACAAGAGAAAGTGAAGAATTGTGAATTATCAAATCTGTCTAGAAAATTGGAAATCTGAATTGGCTTCCTTCAAGCATGGATTTGGATGTTCAAATACTGATGAATTAGCCTGAAACCTTGTGAGCATGCTATGCACTTGTTTCTGTACAATTGGCATGAAGATTGGTTTAGAAGAAAGTCAATTTTGAGTTAAATTCTGTCAGCTTCAGCACTATAGTTTTAGACCTAGCAGCCTTGGTAGAAAATTAATTTGACTAATCAAATGGAGTCCAAATGAGTTGAAATTTCTACAGCAGTTAGAGGACTCATGGATGAACATGTCTACCAAATTTCATGCATATTGGACTAGTCATCTGAGAGATATGAATTATTCTCCAAGGAAGACAGAATCTGAAAAACTCACTGTATGGAATTGGATGGCATTGCAACAACAAGATTAAGTTGGCTCTCAAGTTGATCATAAAGAATCCGTTGTAGGCTATTAGAAACAGCAGCTAAAATCAATTGAATCTAGTTGAACTCAGTAGTTACAAGTAGCAGAAATGAGTTACAATCAGTTGGAACTAGTTGAAATCAATTGGAAGCAACTGGAACCAATTGAAACTAATTGGACTGCATGCAGCTTGAAGGAGTTTGAAATCAGTTGGAATATAGTGTAAACTTCTCCCTAGACCTTATGTTACTGATGTGCATGAGTGTATTTGTGTAGTCTTGTATGTACAAATTGAGGGGGAGTTTAGCCTATATCTTGTGGGACTAATAGTTTCTCTCAAGTGTATGTATGTAGTCCCACACATCGGAAAAAGGATGATGCATGGTTCTTTTGGATTTTCTGGGTGCTTTACAATTATTCTAGGAGGTCTCAGTCTTTATAAACCGAGTGCTCTCGGTTTAGTGTCGGATGCCCCAATCCTTTAGTGGAACCGGATTTGAATGAGTTGGAGAAAATAATTGAAGAGTGTACTTTCACTGTTATTTCTCCTCTCTAGAGCTCATCAAGTACATATGGATCCATCCCATTGATCACCCAAGACCTTGTCAACAAAGAGCGGTAACTCCTAGTTCACAATTTGCAAGTTTCATGAATTTTACCATTTGCTCTCTATGTGAGTTGCTTTAGGTAAAGAAAGAATTAGGAACCTAATATGGATCTTGGATGATCATAAGAGCTCAAATTCACCATATTTCATCAAGTGAAAACTATTGCCATCAAATTCATTGAAGTTTCACTTAAGATGGTCATATTAATGAAAATTTGTGTGGTGATATATCTACCATGGTGGTGGTATGTTTTCTTTGGCATAATTTCAATTGTTGCAAATTTATTATGCCTTGACCAAGATATAGGATGAACTCCTCTAGACTCTTAAACCGATTCAAGTGCATTTCACAAGTAATTCGAGTACTTGATGCACATATTAAGGGGGAGCCCATTCTATGTCTTGTGTCTTTTGAGACTAACCTTTTCTTTTAGTGAATTTGTATAGTCTCTTGGTGAGAATGAGTTTCTTGTGGGTATCCTACCTTAATTCAATCCAAATTGGTAAAGTTATCTCTCATATTTGTTTTGGATTGCAATTTTATCTCTTAAGTAGCTACTCTCCATAATATAGCTTAAATTCCCTTGCTTGGACTTAATTGACCAAAGTGCATATGTTCTTGCCTTCCACATATAAATGTATGCACTATCAAAAAGGGGAAATTTAGTCTATGTTATGAGGTTTCGCAATTAGTGATTTATATGCCTTCCACATCCAAAATGGTCACTAGTTGTGAAATTATAGCTTGTGCAATTTAATGCTATCTCTTGTCTTTGTGAGCATTTCCTAGGTGATATTATGAGATCCAAGCATCCATTCCAATTGGCATCAACTTGTGAAGATCCTTTCAATTGATGTCAAAATTAAGAAGATAATATTTCAATTGGTATTGGTGGACAATCTTTCAATTTGGTGTATCAAGAAATATGTCTTCAGTTGGCATCTTAAAATGATAACAAGAGTTAGCAATGGACTTTCAAATTGAGATCAAGCACAAGTTTGTGATATCTCCTTGAAAATGATGATGAAGAGAGATGGGCACAAATGAAATCTTTTTGCATAAAGAAGTGCTAAGCCCATCAAAGCACTAAATTCAACTAATGAAAATCATTATCATGGTGGAGATTATGAGGCTTAGAACAAAGGTATATCGCTCCATGAACTCTTGTATTACCTTTGTGCATCTAGGCCCCTACATGCTAGTGTGTGCATGTGTATGCAATATTTTGAGTCACACCATGAGTTTGTTCTTGTGGTGACGATTAAAGAATTCTTTAGATATTTGGTTGATACCTCTTGCGGTGATGGGATGAGTTAGTCTCATGATTAGTGTCATCTAAGTGAGGTATGAGCCAAATATACTAACTTCTCAAGAATCTTGACTTAAATGTTGCATACTTTGCTTGGTAGCAAACATAGGAGAGAAATCCTATATGCTAAACTTTTACCTACCTCTAGCCCTCACTTGTCTACCATCATTTCTTCCTTTTGGTGGAGAGATCCTTTTTGGAGATTAATGCCAAAGGGGGAGAAATATTGGGAGAGTGTTAGGGTAGAGAGATTGATATGTGAATCTAAAGGGGTAAAAGAGAGGCATATAAGATTTTTCATTGTGTGGTGTGTGCAAGGATAGTTTATTGATGCTCTTGATAAGGACCATTTAAGCTAGTGTGTGATATTCATGCCTTGAATGGTGCTTGGCTTCCGCGTTTGTGCTATCAACTTCAGGAGCTACAGTGTCGCACCCTGAGCAGTAGTGCCACCCAGCAGCAGTGCTATGCACCGAGCAGTAGTGCTGCTTTGTGCTGTTGCAGCTTTTATCTTTGATGCGCATAACTGTCATGAGCATCACGTTTATCATAATGACACCTTGCACCCCACGGATGCTAAGATATAGGAGAGTTCCCACACTTTTTGTTAAATACGTGCTTTTGGCATTTGAGGCCAAAATTTGAATTCCTTTCAATGCACACATTTAGGGGGGAGCTCACTATATCATAGAATTCAAAATCTTATTATTTATCAATCTCTTGTAAGCTTTAATTGTGTTGTCATCAATCACCAAAAAGAGAGAGATTGTAAGTACATCTAGCCCTTTAGTGGGTTTTGGTGAATTGAATGACAACACAATTAAAGGTCTAACAAGTTTGCTAAGCGTTGAACAGGAAATTGAGTTTATTGCATACACATAAATTGCATAATAAGATGTGTATCAAAGTTCAACAAAAAGGCAAGCTTGATGGTATTCCACATAGTATTCAAATAAAGGCCTAAATTGTGTATTATTGTATTGGAAGATTATGAAAACAATCTAGTTCAAGCAAAAGACAACAATGCAAATGAAATCAATAAAATGGCCTTCTATGTTGTGGGATATCATAGCATCATGTGAAAGCAAGCATATTTGGCAAATGGCAAATGAGACATGAGTTGATGATTTTGGATTGGTCTCTATAATGTCTTGCTTTGCATGAACAAGATGAGTTTGATAGTGAATTAGCTTTGATCAAGGTTGAAGAATGAATCAACAATTCATAAGTGAGGAAATGCCAAGCAAAAGTCAAATAACAAAGGACGCAACTCATAATGGATATAAGATGGTCTCTACATTGGTTTGCTTGTATGGATAAAGATTTGGGAAATCACTATGCATTGATTTGATCAAGCTATAATTGTGAAGATAGATATTGAAGTGAGTGTTAAGAATATCAAACCAAAATGAAGATGATGTAACGAATCGTTAATTGGCTTGACCATATTGATGTGGATTCACATATGTCTCTTTGTGAATCAAACCGAAGCTTGATTGATCTCAACATTCATATCTAGATGATATTCAAGCAAGAATCACAATATTGAAGAAATGTTTTTTCAATGGATGCTTAATATGATGTGACTTGAGTATGGTTCGATAAGGTAAAGATAGCAAGAAAAGAGCTTCGAGGGACTAAGCGGAGGTGAAGGGCAAGCGATGGCTTGAGGACCGAGGTGCCATGGCTAAGGTGAAGAAGAGAGTTCTTGCATTGAGTCAAGGTACTAATCGAGCTATGAGGAGTCATATTGTGTTGAGGGTCAAATCATTAGTGGAAGTGACTTGAAGCCATGAATGGAACTTAAATGTGTGAAAATTATTCAAGTAACATGCTCAAGGTGTGTTTGCTCAAGGAGAAGAGACAAAGTTGATTGCAACCCCTTATGAAGTGATATTGAGAAGAAATGGCATATGAAGACATTGAAGACTCAAGTTGGTAAAATGGTTATATTCTCTTGATCTTGAGTATAGGTATGCCGTACGATCAAGGGGGATGCAATACGAATCATAGACAAGTCTCAAGTGCTCAAACTAACCAAACCCAAGTGCTAACATGAGAGAAACACATTATAACAACACCTGCACTTATTGATCTTGGTGCTTGTTCTCTGCTGGGTTGGATAGCCCTTGAAACAAGTTTTCTAGAAAGTTCAAGATCACTGAAAATGGAGTTCGGAGTAAAAAGTTATGGCGTTTTCCATGAGGTGACCTGTGCTGTCTCTGACAGCTGCGGCAGTGCCGCACATAGGTGCGGTAGTGCCGCACCTATATAGTTCATAACGGCTAGTTTTAGTGGGGTGGCTATATATACCCATCCCACAGCCCCTGGACAGGCGGCTAGTGCCCAGACCACTCCCAACCTATTCCAAGCCATTTGAGAGCTCTCCCCAACTCTCTCTTTGTGAGAGTGAAGCACTTAGTGTGTGATTAAGTGTTGGGTCTGAGTGATTAAGAGTTAGAGAGCAGATTAGAGCAAGCCAAACCTTGAACACTTGTTGGGCTTCGTCGATCTTCATTGTGCATTCATTACTCTTGGAGGTGAAGCCTCCTAGATGGCTAGGCGTCACCCGGCAAGCTCCCGTGCTTGTGGTGAGCTGCAGGAAAGTTTGTATTACCCCAATCATCTAGTGGAAATCCTTCATCTCAATAGTTAACTCTCTTGACTTGAGAACGAGGATAAGGGTTGCAAAGCCCAAGCCTTAGTGGTTTCCTCAACAACGTGGACATAGGCAAGCCTTGGTGGCAAGCTGAACCACGGGATAAATCTTGTGTCATCTCTCTTGTGTTGATTTGCATTATTCACTTTCCACTCAATCCACTTGGTTGTGCGTGTTTGTGAGTGCAGGTACTTAGTGAACTTGCTACTAGACATCTCCAAGCACATCTCCAAGTTTGGTTGGAGCTTGGTGTCTAGGCGTAGCTGTTGCTGAGCTCTCTGCGTGGAGCGGCAGTGCCACGCGAAGGAGCAGCAGTGCTGCGCACTCTACTAATCCACTGCGAGTTTTATTTGTTGTTAATTTTTAGAAGCACCTATTCACCCTCCTCTGGGCGACATAAAGGTCCTTTCATAAATCTGATCAAGCAGCTGGTTTCGGATCAAGGTATCACTTCCCACTCCCACAAGGATAAAGAGCTTATTATCTAGCATGAATTCAAAGATAGGTTGGCAACTTCAGCCTTGTCCTCCTCTGTTGACCCCTCCAATTTCATTCAGTCAGTGGATGGCCTAAGTTTTCTTGAAGAGGCTTTCCTCTCCCAGGAGATTGATGCTATCATCAAAAGCTTGCCTAATGATAAGTCTCCTGGCCTAGATGGTTTCAACAATGAATTCCTAAAAGCTAGTTGGCCAACCATCAAAGATGACTTCTACAACCTTTGTGGTGCCTTCCATCATGGCAACCTTTGTCTAAAAAGTATCAACAAATCCTTCATAACCTTTATTCCAAAGATTGAGAGCCCAGTTTCTATTTCGGATTTCAGACCCATTTCCCTGCTCAATACCTCAGTCAAACTCATAACAAAGCTTTTGGCTAACAGATTGCAAACTATTATCACCATGCTAGTCCACACTAATCAATATGGGTTCATTAAATCCAGGACAATTCAGGATTTCCTTGGATGGGCTTCTGAATACCTGCACTTTTGTCATCATTCTAAGAAAGAGATCATAATCCTCAAGTTGGACTTTGAGAAAGCTTTTGACAAAATTGAGCATCAAGCAATGCTAACCTTGATGGAGTGTAAGGGTTTTGGGCAACTATGGCTTAATTGGATGAAACAAATTTTCTCCTCAGGGACATCTGCAGTTCTTCTCAATGGGTTGCCTGGAAAAACCTTCAGCTGTAAAAGAGGAGTTAGGCAAGGTGACCCTCTATCACCATTGTTGTTTGTGCTGGCTGCTGATTTCATTCAATCATTGTTAAATAGAGGAAAGGATCTTGAATTGCTCAGGCTACCAATTCCCCTGGCATCAGCACCTGATTTCCCTGTAGTTCAATATGCTGATGACACCATGGTAATCATGGAAGGAGATCCAAATCAGCTACTATTCCTAAAGTTTGTGCTTAACACCTTTGCAGAATCTACTGGGCTCAAGGTCAATTACAGAAAATCAATGATGTTACCAATCTACATGACAGATGAGAGATTGGATCACTTGGCAAGAATATTTGGATGCACCAAAGGATCCTTTCATGTTGTGGATGACCAATTAATATCTAGCAATACTCAGCAATACTTTTTTGATATATTCATTTTGCTATGTATCTAGATTGAACGTATGTCTAGATGCATAGCAAAATGGATGTATTAAAAAGTTAAAGCGGGGAGTACAACGGAGCACTACTGTATGCCAACTGTATGTAAGCAACTATGTCAAGCACTACTGATAAAAGTCAGTAGTGTCTTTTGTTGTTGTTGTCGAGCATGGTTTTAAAGATTCCAACGAGCACACCGACGATGGAGAAGAGCGAGGCGATGGTCATGGCCTTGTAGCCGTTGTAGAGGTGGCGATGGACGAAGATCTGCACGGACCTATGGCGCTTGTACGCCTCGATTTCCTCCAAGGTGATAAAGTAGCGGTCGCCGAAGCGGAGGTGCTGGGCGAGCCCCTTGAAGAAGCCCAGCGCCTGCGTGTTGCTCAAGGTGCTGTACACCAGGTGGCAGGTGCTTGGCCCACAGCAGCTGCACGTCCTCCTCCCTGTCCATGAGCATCGCCAGCACCGACAGGTACGAGCTCACGACGTAGTCGCCCGACTCCGCGCTGGCCCCTGAAGTGCTCGCCTCCAGCGATGCCATGTTGACGAGCCAGCACATCATGACGTCGTTCAGGAACAGCGGCGACAGGGACAGCTCACCGAATAGGTGTCCCTGACGGGAGCTCATGTCCTCGAATCACGGCTTTGCGCTCGGCGTTAGCGTGACGCCGATCTCCGCTAGCTCCACTCCACGGCGCTGATGGACAGCGACGTCGACGCGAAGCTCTTGTACTTGGGCATGTGCTCCAACATGCTGCCGAGCTACATGAGCCGAAGGAGCCCGAGGAGGTGCGGCGGCGTCTCCGGCGGTGGCGGCATAGGCCGACGACGTCCTTTCTTTGCCTTTCTGGGGAAGAAGTCGAAGAACTTCTCCCCTATCCCGGCGACAAACCGGTGCACGTCAACGGACATGAACTCCGTGAGCACCTCGAGCACCAGCCAGGGGATCTGGTTCTCGAGTAGGAAGATGTCCTTCTGGATGCTGGGCCCCGTGGACAACATCATCCGGTTGCGCAGCACCGGCGTGGTGTCTCCCACCATGTACTGCAGAAGGAAGCAGCCGTCCAGGAACATCATCTCCGCGAACTCAGCGTCGCTGACACCCGCGACCGACGGGTCGGCAGCGTCGTAACAGCCGCGCGCGTCGCTCATGACGGAGAGTGTTGGATTTTAGGATCACAAAATCACAGCAATGATCAAAATTGGCTAGCCTAGAACAAGAATGCGCTCAGAGAACAGAGAGAGACGAACTGCAACTGTCATAGGACAGTGCTCTTTTCCACTGATATGAGTTTTGAGTACAATCACGGATACAACTGAACCAAAGCGCTAACACGCACTATTACATCAGAGCTACTTGTACCAGTAGCTATTACACACAATTGCTTAAAATAAAACTGCTAAAAACAAGATACAAGATGCTGTGCAGCACACATTCAGTAACTGACGTTTAGTGGGCGCGGTCACCACGAACTGCCATTCCCGCTCAGGCTTCCCAACTTCAAACTTGAAGTTTTCCCACCAGCTTCACTAAGCCATCACTCTGATCACGTGTCCAGCGTCAGTGTTAGCAGGATTACACTAACATTCTCCCCCTTAATCTTGACAAACACTGAGATCTCTGATTCGCCTCATCACCACCAATTTCCCAGCTGGCAATGCCTTGGTCAGTGCATCAGCTTTCTGATCATCTGTGCACACTCTCTTCACAATGATCTGCCCCCTCTCCACACATTCTCTGATGAAGTGATATTTAATATCAATATGCTTGCTTCTTCCATGAAACACATGGTTCTTCATCAGTGCAATTGCAGAGTTGTTGTCAACAAAGAGAGTCACTGCTTTTGGTTTCTCTTTTGTCATCTCACTGATCAAACTTCTCAACCACAATGCTTGCTTTGCTGCAACAGTGGCTGCCATGAACTCTGACTCACATGATGACAGAGCTACAGTCTTCTGTTTCTGAGAGCACCAAGTAATTAGATTTTCATTCAAGTAGAATGCCATCCCACCTGTGCTTCTCCTTTCCACCACATCAGCTCCCAGATCACTGTCAGTGTAACCCACCAATTCTCCAGCACTCCCATCCTGAACATACACTAGTCCAAAGTCAATTGTGCCCTTCAAATACCTCATGATCTGTTTAACTGCATTGGTGTGCATCACTGTTGGTTTCTCCATGAATCTGCTAGCTAGCCCAACTGAGTAAGAGAGGTTAGGTCTGGTATGCAGTAAGTATCTCAGACACCCTATCACCTTCCTATACTTAGTTGCATCCACTCTTTTGCCTCCCTTGTCAGCATTTAGTTTGCATCTAGGTTCCATTGGAAACTTGGTTGAATTACACTCACTCATGCCAAACTGCAACAGAACCTTCTTAGCATAGCATGATTGCTTCACAGTGATATAGTCTTCCTTTTGATCTACCTCAATGCCAAGGTAGTAGGATAATAGACCAAGATCTGTTATCTCAAACTCAGTCATCATTTGTTTCTTGAAATGATCAGTTTCTCCTGGATTGCCCCCTGTCACAATTAGATCATCTACATACACACCCAAGATAACTGCATTTTCTCCATCTCCTCTTGTGTAAACTGCTTGCTCACTCAAGCATCTTCTGAAGTTTAATTTCTTCAAACTTCTGTCAAGCCTAACATTCCAGGCCCTTGGAGCTTGTCTAAGTCCATATAGAGCTTTACTTAGTTTGAGTACACACTGCTCTTTCCTTTTCACTGCATACCCCTCAGGCTATGAAACATAGACTTCCTCCTCCAATTCACCATGTAAAATGTAGACTTGTCATCTAGGTGATGTATTTTCCATCCATGATTAGCTGCAAACCCCAACAATAATCTCACTGTATCTAGTCTGGCAACAGGAGCAAAGACTTCTTCAAAGTCAACACCATGCTTCTGAACATACCCTTTTGTAACCAATCTGGCCTTTTGCTTCACCACCTCTCCTTCTGAATTCCTTTTCAGTTTAAACACCCACTTCAACCCAATGGGCTTCTTTCCTGCAGGTAGCTTGACCAGCTCCCATGTTTTGTTTCTTTCAATGGACTAAATCTCCTTGTTCACTGCTTCAACCCAATCCTGACTTTCAGTTGGTTCGCTGTAGCTAGATGGTTCCTCTATTTCAGCTAATAGAGCTTCAACATTTGAATCCATCAGCTCTACTTCAATAGAATCAACATAGATCTCATCCAAGCTTCTGAACCTATGTGGTCCACTGTCATGATCAATGTTATCATCAACATCCATGATAGCATGATCCCATCCAGAGTTCTGTGGTGAATTCTGTGGTGTTGCAGGCTCTGCTTCTTTTGCTGGATTTTGAACAGTGATAGATTGACTGTTATCTTCTCCCATCCCATGATTGCCTCCTGCTGCAGACTACATTCCCCCACTAGATGCTCCCCCTGTCTGTTGACTGTCCTAAGCATTACTACCTTCAGCCACATATCTCATAGCAGTAGAGAAAAATTGACCATCTTCCTCTTCTCTGATTTCTGAATAATCTTTTCTTTCTGTAGTTTCCCGGCCCCACTTCACAAATTCCTCAAACACAACATCTCTGGTCACCACTATCTTGTTGCTAAGAGGATTGTACATTCTGTGTGCTTTGCTGCCTTCTTCAATACCCAAGTAAACCATTGGTATACTCCTGTCATCAGGCTTTTTCAGGTGTGTTCCCACTACCTTCACATGACCTCTGCACCCAAATACTCTCAAGTGACCCAAATGAGGTTTTCTTACATTCCAACCTTCATATGGTGTTCTATCTCCCATTGATTTTGTTGGCAACCTATTCAGTAAATATACTGAATGTCTCACTGCTTCTGCCCAAAATCTCCCTGGGATTTCCATGCTTTTTAGTAGAGCTCTTGCCATCTCCATCACAGACCTATTCTTCCTTTCTACAACACCATTTTGCTGTGGTGTGTAGGGTGCAGTAAACTGACGCTTAATGCCAGCCTGTTCACATACACCTTCAAATGACCTAGCAAGAAACTCTCCACCTCGGTCAGACTTGAGAATCTTGATGTGCTCCCCAGTGCTATTCTCACCTTCAGCTTAGAATTTCACAAATGCATCAATAGCTTGATCTTTAGACTTCAGGATGTACACAATACTCCATCTAGTGCAGTCATCTACCAGCAGCATAAAGTACTTGTTGCCTGCTGTAGTAGATGGTGTGATGGGTCCACACAAATCTACATGCACTAGCTGAAGTGGTTCTTCTGCTCTCCACAATGCTGAATGAGGAAAAGGCTTCCTAGTCTGTTTGGCTGCTAAGCAAGCCTGACAGACTTGATCTGGATGCTGAATCAGTGGTACTCCACCAACCATATCCTTGTCAACAATTTTCTTCAGTGCCTGAAAGTTAGCATGTCCAAGTCGACCATGCCATAACCATGCATCATCACCTATGCTGGTTAAAAAACATGTTGGCTCCACTGGCATTAACTCAATCTTGTACAAACGGTTAATAGTTCTCTAAACTTTCATGATATCAATCTCCATGAGTTCTTCATGGGTTCTTCTCTGACACCTCAATCTCATCATCATCCATGATAATACAATGTCCAATCTCAGTCAGTTGACCCAAACTAATCAAGTTATTTTTAAGCTTTGGAATAAAGTAAACATCTCAAAGTACCCATTGATCACCCGTTCTACCCTGGAACAAGATTGACCCCTTCCCTTTAATCTCTACTGAAGAACCATCACCAAACCGTACCTTGACAGTAACTGCTTGATCGATGTCTCTGAACTTCAGTCGATCTCCAGTCATGTGATTGCTGGCGCCATTATCTAGGTACCAGACATCACTTGCGGGCTTCTCCTCGCTGGTGAAGTGAAGCTCCAACACCACCTTCTTCTCCTCCAGATAAACCTCTAAATAGAAGCTTCTCTGTGATGGGTGCTCAAGCGGTCCTGATTCAATCATTTCCACGAGCAACACCGACGTCTCCGTCTCCACCGCCTTGACATCGTGCGCCTCCTCCTCCTTCTTCTTCTTCTTCCCCAGACACCGGTTGGCGTAATGCCCATAGAGATGGCATTTGAAGCACTTGATGTCTCTTGTCATGCTTTCCAGTGCTCTCCGCCGCATCACCCTGTCCGCCACGACCCCCTCGACCTCTGTTGCGGCCTCTTCCCCGACCACGACCACTGCCGTCCTGAGACCTCCCGCCCCTGGAACCTTCAACTGCCGTCTTTCTGTCGCGTGCTTCCCACTCCGCCTGAGTGAGCAACAACTGTCTGCTGTCTGAGCGCACTCCCCCAGCTCCCGGCTTGGTATGCTCCTCGAACGCCTTCAGCCGGCCTACAGCTTCCTCGAACGGCAGATTCTTCAAGTCATAGAACTGCTCGATCCCGGCGATCACATTGATGAACCTCTCCGGCACGGTGTCAAACATCTTTTTCACCAGTGCCGCGTCATCCAACGTGCCGCCGAGGTTGCCATACTTGACAGACATCCCCGTCAGTCTCCCGATGTACTAATCGAGCGGTTCTTCTTCCATCATATGCATCGCGTCTAACTCGCTGTTCAGAGTCTGTAACCGCGCCTCCTTGACTCGATCCGCCCTGATAAATCTCGCCTTCGGGATCACAAAATCACAGCAATGATCAAAATTGGCTAGCCTAGAATAAGAACGTGCTCAGAGAACAGAGAGGGATGAACTGCGACTATCAGAGAACAGAGAGGGATGAACTGCTGTCTGTGCTCAGAGATGGAGCCAGTGGCCGGGGCATGGCAACAACCGTTTTGAACTGTCGCATGGCATGCACCGATGCGAGTTTTGCAATTCTCGAGCTGTCAGATACTTGGAGTAACGGTCGATCTCGAAGCATTGTATCTGTACCAGCATCTTATCGATGGCGATCTGGTATGGCCATGATGTGGGTTGGAAACTTGGAATTGGCATGAGACAGACTTAGACGCTCAAAGCCTCAAACGTTGGATTTCAAACAAGGTCTAGGTTCGGATTGATGCACAATCCACAGCCGCTATTCAGCAAAAGCTCACCGGATTCTTGTACGGCGAACGATTGGATAGCTCCCGCCGGATTCCATTTCAGGAAAAAAGCGGATCCCACGGTCGTTAACACTCATTATTAACTATTAATATACCCTACATATATGATTAAAATGGATCACCAACATAGGTATAGTGTTTTTAACTAACGAATTCCATAAATCTTGGTGAATATTTGCATGCAGGTGAATTTAGCCATTTTACGGGCAAAATTAGGCTATAATGCGTGCAGAAATATTAATGATCTTGACGGGCTCAACCAAAAAGAGCTTCAAGATAATTATTCAAGAATTACCACAAAACATCGGGGCGAGCCGGTGACAAATGGGGCCGGCCGGGCCAGCCGGCCTGTGGGCCTTTCTTGTCAGCCTCCGCCTCAACGTGGACTCTCCACCGCCTTTGAGGATCGATCTTCACCGTGTACGAAGGTCAGTTTGAAGTCCGTTCATCCAACGGTGATTAAGAGAGTTGACGCGGATCGATGACATGACAATGCCTTGCCCTCTACTCCATCTCCCCCTATAAAAGGACCCCCATACCTCATCCAAAGGGGCATCTCATCTCCATTGAGATCAAGATAACAATCAAGAGAATAATAGTCCTCCACGTTAGGATCTATCATTTGTAAATAGAAAATAGTGAGATAGAGAGTGAGAGAAGAGTTTGGAGGAAGTGATAGCTTGTCGGATCTCTCTCTATGGCTTGTACTTTGATGGAATCTAGGTTCTACCTGAACTTGCTTCTGAGACATCTCTGGTAATTGATTTCTGATTCAAGTAAGTATTCTATTTATATTATTCATCAGGATCACGATTTTTTTGAGTTCTTTAATCCTTGTAGCTCTTGGGTTAAAGTGGTAATCGTTAGTATAAGCGTGGTGCTTAGACTTTCGGCTACTCGTGGATGCACCCTGTATTTTTGATCGGTGGTAGATTGCGAGGGTGACATCCTCGTTGAGTCCTTTGTAGTCCACCTCATGTCTGTAGGCCCAGTAGAACCCAGTTGCGATGGAAAGAGCATACTCTGTTTGTGTTTTTCCTTAGTAATGTCCCCAGGTGAACAGTAGAACACATAGTTTACTTAAGTTAGAAATAAAGAACCTCAGTAGTCCTCTCTACGCTCCTGTTTATCCTAAGCCTTGTTGCTGTCCCTGGTTAAGTTAGGCTTAGTTAAACTCACACGTTTCTCTGAGTTCGATATCCTGGAATACTTCCGGTGAAAGGCTACAACTGATATCTGTGCGCTTGCGGATCTTTTCTGCGTGCCCCCACAGGTGTCAACAAGCTTTTTCCAGCGCTGTTGCCGGGGAAACGGTTTGTTGTGTTAACTTCGAACCTAGTTTAACCTTGTATCTTTTATCCCTTTATAATGGAAACCACACCTATCCATCAATATGCTGCACCTACGAGCGCACGCCTAGAGCCACCAAAATCATCAAAGCCTATCCTAACACCTGGCTATGAGTTGCACCCATGTTTAATAAACATGGTCCGAGAACAATCCTTTTCAAGAGAAGACGATGAAAATCCATACTTTCACCTACGTGAGTTTGAACAGACCTGCGCATGCTTGCACATTGCTGGCATGTTAGATGAAACCTTAAGATGGAAGCTATTTCCATTCTCTTTAACGGGAAGAGCTAAACATTGTCTTAATCAAACCATAGGAAGTATGCAAGGAGATTGGGAAGCGTTATGCTCTAGCTTTTGCTTATCTTTCTTTCCCATTTCTAGAGTAGTCAGCCTTTGTCTAGAGGTTCTATCTTTTAAACAAAAAAAAAAAGAATCTCTTGGCGCATCATGGGCTCGTTTTAATGATCTTATTACCACTGACCCTGACCTTACTATTCAAGACCCCATTCTTCTTCAACACTTTTATATAGGTCTTAGTATGGAAACCGCACAGTTTCATGACATAACTTCAGGAGGTTCGTTCTTGCATGTCTCTGCCAACTTGGGGAGAAGCATTCTTGATAAAATCTTAGAGAACACCCCGTACACTGGTATACACGATGAACTCCCTGAAGAAGTGGAAGAGAAGCTACCAAAGGAGGAATCTCAGATAGCTGAATTTGAACCTTTGCCAAGCCCAATACAACCCTCAGCTATCCTAAGTCCCGAACCACCAGAAAAGGAGGAAACTCTAATTTTGGATGTCATGTTTGATTTTGAGGATGGTCTTTTTGCCGAATATGGAAACACCTTGAAATATTATACTACGAGGAAACCTCAGAAGTCTTCATTCTATAAAGAAACTCTTGACCCTTCTAAGGAAGCTTTCCTTAAAGAGTCTGTGAAGGAGTTAACATCCATCATAAGCAACGAATGGCTAGAAGAATCATAGCTTTCCTCTTATGTGATTCGCTTAGATTCACCTTCTACTTCTATTCGTTTCTAAATTAATGAAACCTCCTTCGATGCTCTTTATAATCCAATTACGGGTATAAATGTTATGTCTACATCTTTTGCTCATGCTTCTTTGAAAGACATATCATTAACCCCAGCAGCAAAGTTTTTGAAAAATCATTTAGGACACATCCTCCCAAGTTTAGGGATAGTTTATGTCCTCCCTATCAAGGTAAACGAACCATGGTCAACTTGAGCTGTTATATCTTTGATATCATGGAGTTCGACCTTTTGATAGGACAACCAATTGAAAGATTAATCCAAGAAGGACAAACAGGGAGTTTGAATATGAGCCTCGGGAAGAATTTTAATCTTTTTGTACCCATCACTCATTCTCTAAATACTGAGACTAAGATGAGTCCTGAACAAGACCTAATGAATGAGGTTATGGTTGCATCTCTTGATGATTTAACCAAATATAACCTTGAAGAAGATGCCCATCATTTCATCGAGGAAGAAGACAAATATTTTGTAGAACTTGAGCCCTTGGATGAAGTGAAGGAACCACCAAAACCTCCCATTGAGATTAAACCCCTACCTCCTAGTCTTAAATATGCTTTTCTAAATAATGATTAGGATTCTCCTATGATCATAAGTGACAAACTCTCTCAGGAAGAAACCCTCCGCTTGCTAACTATTTTAGAATAGCATCGCTTTGCTTTTGGCTATTCGCTCTAAGACCTCAAGGGAATTAGCCCTGCTCTTTGCACACATCGCATCCCTATAGTCCCAGATTCTGTACCTTCTAGGGAGCCTCAATGTAGGCTTAATAATGCAATGAGAGAGGTTGTTAAGAAAGAGGTTTTGAAACTCTTGCACGCTGGGATAATCTATCCCGTTCCTAATAGTGAGTGGGTTAGCCCTGTGCAAGTTGTGCCTAAAAAGGGAGGCATGACTGTTGTAAAAAATGAAAAGAATAAATTGATCCTACAAAGAACCATCACAGGTTGACGGATGTGCATCGATTACTGAAAACTTAACAAGGCAACAAAGAAGGATCATTTTCCGTTACCCTTCATTGATGAAATGTTGGAATGACTGGCAAATCATTCTTTCTTTTATTTTCTTGATGGGTATTCAGGTTATCATCAAATCCCAATCCATCCTAATGACCAAAGCAAAACCACCTTTACATGTCCATATGGAATTTATGCTTATCATAGAATGTCTTTTGGACTGTGTAATGCTCCAGCTTCTTTCCAAAGATGCATGATGTCTATATTTTCTGATATGATTGAAGAAATAATGGAAGTTTTTATGGATGATTTTTCTGTTTATGGAAAAACTTTTGACAATTGTCTTGAAAAATTAGACAAGGTTTTGAAAAGATGTGCAGAAAAGCACTTAGTCCTTAATTGGGAAAAATATCATTTCATGGTTAGAGAAGGCATAGTGCTTGGACACTTGGTGTTCGAACATGGGATTGAGGTGGACCGGGCTAAAAATAGAAGTGATTCAACAACTACCTCCTCCTATAAATATTAGAGGGATCCGTAGTTTTCTTGGTCATGTGGGGTTTTACCGCCGTTTCATAAAAGACTTTTCACACATTGCTAGACCCCTTACAAACCTTTTGGCCAAGGATGCTCCCTTTGAATTTGATGATGCATGCTTAAAATCTTTTGAAATTCTAAAGAAAACACTTATCTATGCACCAATCCCCCTAATTGGTATTTACCTTTTGAAATTATGTGTGATGCAAGTGATTATACTGTGGGGCAGTTTTGGGTCAAACAAAAGAAAAGAAGCATCATGCAATTTCTTATGTTAGCAAAACTTTGACAGGACCTCTGCTTAATTATGCAACAAATGAAAAAGAACTCCTGGCCGTTGTTTTTGCTATTGATAAATTTAGATCTTACTTAGTAGGAGCTAAGGTGATTGTTTATATTGATCATGCTGCTTTAAAATACCTGCTCACTAATAAAGATGCTAAACCTCGGCTTATAAGATGGATTTTGCTACTCCAAGAATTTGATTTAGAAATAAAAGATAAAAAGGGAATATAAAATTCTGTAGCCGATCACTTGTCTAGAATGCAATTTGAAAATCCACAGGAATTACCCATCAATGATTCTCTGAGGGACGACATGCTCTTCAAAATCATGAGCTTCGACCCCTAGTACACGAATATTATCAATTTTATGGTTGCAGGTTATGTACCACCAGGGGAGAACAAATAGAAGCTCATTTATGAAAGTCGTCTCCACATATTGGATGAGCTGTACCTCTACAGAGTCTGCGCTGATGGTCTACACAGGAGGTGTGTACCGACATGTTTACACCAAAATTTGGGAAGAGGAGTGTGGGAACTCAAAGCCCCCAAGGTCGTGTCATCAAGGAATCGATTGCATAAAGGTCGATATCAGCTGATTCAAATATAGCACTAGAATCGGCTCTCTTCAGATGACGCCAGCAGATAACGACAAATGCTACAGTTGGCGTCGGGAAAAACATGTTGGACTCTACAAAAGGGGAAAGATTAGGATCCAAGTTATCTTAGATTAGGAATGTTTTCTCTTATGCCAAGGATCATAATGAGTCGTACTTAAGTAGGATTCATTCTTGGGCTCTGGGTATAAATATTGAACCCCGGCTATTGTAAAAGGACATCCAATCAATCAAATGCAATTTACTTTTTTTGGCTCCATGCCAACCCTTAGGAGTAGGACTAGAGTAGATCTTGGCGAGTTCTTCAGCAAGTAGGGCTGCATCGGTCCGGCCAACCTCCGGCTTGTCTGTTGGTACCGTCATGGCTTATACTTCTGTTTGTATGGCTGCATTGATCCGGTCGACCTCCACTGCGAACTCTAGTATAAGCTAGTTATCGACTCTTGTCTAGTTCAAGTACGGTTGCATCAATCCGGTCGACCTCCACTGCTCGAACTAGATTAAGGTCAAGTTATCGGCTCTACCTAAGGGTGGCGTCCTTCGGGTAGATTCATTAAGTTACCGATCTTGCTGATGTTCTTATTATTATTAGTTTGCAGCAACATCAATCTGCCTGGTCAGGATCGATTTAGATCGGCCTCATATCCTTTTATTCCATCGTTTGCCTTGTCACAACATGATGTTTCTTACTTTGAGCGACGTGTTATGTTTCATCGGCTGTTTTCACTTCGATCTTGATCGTGCATAGTACATGGTTAAGGCATGTATGATCTTGAAGAGGTTTGCTGGCTAGTTAAATCTAGTTTACGGTTCGCTATTATGGCTGTAACGATCCGGTCGATCCTCACTGATAGCACTTTAGATTGGAGGATGCTAGTTGGTAGATTTGTTCTCGATCAGGCACGACCTTAACTGTGAATAGATCTGTTTACTTTGAAGGTTTGATTTGTTGTCTTTATCACGGTTGCATCGATCCAGTCGAACCCCACTGTTAGAGATGGCAGGTTAAGTCTGATGAGTTCATAGGTTTGTCTACGTAAAATAGTCAATTGTTCACACATTGTAGTCTTTTTCACCCGAATTGGCTATTTTAGCCGATTCGCCTGAGCCTTCACGTATAGCATGTCTTTCGAAAAGCCTGTCGAAGTATAGATGGTTTTATGGAGTCTTCGGTTTATTTTGTTATTATCATCATAACTGCCATAGATCCGGCCGAACCTCACTATTGATGGTAACAGATTAGATTCAGAGCGTTTATAGATCCATTTATATCAGACAGTCGATTTGATTGCACACTATATCCTTTCTCGTTAGATTCATCGGCTCAATGCTTTATACTGGTAATATCTACCTAGCTGATGATCTCAATTATATCTATGTGTACTGTACCTATCAACATAAAATCAATCGCTACCCACGAGCTTTACAGTCCGTAATAGCCAATTTTGTGCGTATTGACTATTTAGTCGATTTTCCTGTCTGGCTGCTCCCGAAGGGCACACTTGGAACTGTCTGGGCAAAGACCGGCATGTTCCACCTTAAATTACTGATAAACTTTCTCTTCTTGTCAATTGAAGGGTCAAATTGACCGGCATGTCTCGGGAGGAATACGTAGGATCGGTTATCCCTACGTTGAAGCCAAGCGGATCCCCAGCTTCATCAAGCAGATCCTTCTGGCTTGCCATGTGCCGACACAATCGTCATGGCAGCTTACAATAACAATACATCCTTATGGTGCCTTATGAAGACCTACCTGATGGAGATAAAGATGTCATCAGCAAAGCTATAGAAGAATTTTAGAACAAGTGTTTGTTGTCCTACACCAAGACACGTGACAATATAATTGTTCAGAAATATCCACTACCAAGAGTTATGTTGCATGGGCAGACAGATGCAGATGAAGCTGAAGACAGGCGTTTTTTCGTAGAGGCTATAAACAAGTCTGTTCATGATGCCATGTCAAATCATAATAAAGTTTTCTTGAACACATTCCACAACACCATGAAAGAGGTGTTTCATGGGTTTCCAGTTGACCAGGTTGGGCTAGATTATTACAACATTCCACATCCGTCGACTTAGGGGACTAATCAAGCCGGTACTAGCCATCAAAAAATAGCATCAACTGGTAATAATGATGTCCAGGTGGTTTAGAGCTCAGCTGAGTAAGTTTAGGGTGCTACTACTAATCAGAACAGTATAATCCTGGATCGTTAGGACAACATGTGCAACAGCCGACGAGGCAAGTTCAGAATCAAATGGTCAATTTTGGCACATCAGGCTAGATACCATCGTTGGCTCAAAAAATAGCACCATTAGTTCAAATGATTCATAGAGACCATCGTCGGCTCAAAAAATAGCGCCATCAGTTCAAAGGATTCATAGAGATATAGATCCTAACATCTACAACCAGAGACTTCAAGCTGCAAACCAGCAAAGCACCTAGCAGATAGAGATTCCACAAGGGTATCATTATGGCACAGATTACAACACCCTTCACATGATTCCAAATCCAAGGTATCAAGGTACTTGAAATTTTAATCCACAGATGGGTCAACAATTGCAGAGAGATTCATCTTCAAATGCTGATGAGTTGTTGCTTAGAGTGATCAAGATGATGAAGAACCGGTTCAGTTTGAAGCTAAAAGGGCAGACCTTATTGTACAAATGCTCATATCCAGAATGGTATGATTTGGTCGCTCTTTCGGTGAATTACAGGCTCCCAGAGTTTGCTAAGTTCATTGGCCAATATAGCACAAGCATAATAGAATATGTCAGTCGGTATCTTACATAGTTGGGCGAAGCATCCATTGAAGAGGCCCATCGAGTTCATTTCTTCTCTTTGTCTATGTTGGGGTCAGCCTTCACTTGGTTTTCATCCCTGCCAGTTAACTCCATTGCCAATTGGGTTGACCTAGAGAAGAAGTTTCATACATATTTTTATACTGGGACTGGAGAAAAGAAAATTACCGATCTGACGACCATAAGGCAGAGAACTAATGAATCAGACACCGAGTTTCTTCAGAGGTTCTGAGAGACTAGAAATTTGTGCTTCTCATTAAACTTGACTGATGATCGACTTGCTGCTTTGGTCATTCAAGGAATGTTGCCAACATGGAGAGAAAAGTTGCTGGGATAAGAATTTGACAACTTGGGTCAGTTGGCTCAACGAGTGGCAGCACTCAATAGCCAATTCCAGAATATGCGTAGAGATACCCGATTCTAGAAAAGTACCACAATGGCCGAAGCCTATAATCCATATTCAGTCGATGATGACTATGAAGACGACAAAGAAGAAGAGGTTACTGCAGCCGAATGGAATTGGGGTAAGAAGACAGTAATGGTGCCACATCCTTGGGGAAGAGGAGTCGAAGATAGCTATGACTTTGACGTCACAAAATCAGACAAGCTCTTCGATTTCTTGCTCGAGAAGGGATAGATCAAGTTGCCCGACAATCATATTATGTTGCCTCCTGATCAGTTGAAGAATAAGAAGTTCTACAAATTTCACAATGCCACTTCTCATTCTACTAATGAGTGCGGAGTTTTCCGGCAGCATATACAGAGGGCTATTCAGCATGGAAGGCTCAAATTTGATACACCTCGAAAGATGAAAGTTGATGATAATCCTTTCCCTAGAGATCAGAACATGGTTGATGCTAGGTTGCTTAATGGGAAGACTAAAGTCTTAACATCAGTTAGATCAAAAGAAACTAGAACAATCGATCCTGTGATGCAAATATTGGCTAATGAATATAGAGAGGTTAGAAGGCGTCGTGACCAACAAAAGAGCCGATATGAGCAGGGAGAAATGTCGAAGGATGGGGCAACAAGGCCATGTGTTACATCTTGAATTTTGTTGAACAAATGGCAGCGGCAGAAGGAAAAGGATTATCGACGTTGGTTAGAAGAGCAAGAAAACCAGCGTCGATAGGAAAAAGAGAGGTATGAAAGAAAGCAAGCCAAATCACATTGGAATTGTCCTTTCTTCAGACATTATTGGAATAAGGGTTTGAAATTGCCTACCAGAAATAACTATCCAGAGTGCAGCGAGCAATATTGGGAGTTTAGGCAATCTCAAGCCAACCGCCGGTCTATCCATGCTCAAGATGAGTATGATCATAATAGCATGGGTCGGCGCTTAAAAAATAGAAGTGTTCATGATCGGCTTGGAAAGCGAATTGTTGATCAAAACTAGGGTAATTATGAAGAAGAAAGTAATGAGAAAGAATATATTTGGCAGGAGGGCCAATGGTATCCAGGAGGTTTGATGAGAAGGCAGAAAAGAAGAGTGCAACGCCTAAGGAATAGGGAACTAGAGCAAGCTCAGGCATTTGGTAGACCTCAAGTGTGGCGTGCTAAGCAAACAGCCGATATAGGGCAACCATCGGCTAATATTCAAATGGCTTTTCTGTTGCCATCAAAATTTAGAGCTCCAGCAGATCAAGAAGTTTACTCAGATTTTGATTAATCGGAGTATGAGGAGATAGTTGCCAAGTTGACAGTTATACATCAGGCTATATTCGATAAACTAGTCAAGCAACGATACTTAAAGGCTTTATATGTAAAAGGTTTTATTGATGGGAAGCCGATCAGCAAGATATTGGTGGATGGAGGTGCTTCTGTTAATCTTATGCCTTACACCACTTTTTGTAAGCTTAACAAAGGGCTAGGAGATTTCATTGAAACTGATATGATGCTTAAGGATTTTGGGGGTAACACGTCTAAGACCCGGGGGGCAATGAACGTCGAATTGACAATCGGGAGTAAGACTCTGCTCACCACATTCTTCGTCATCGATGGAAAAGGTTCATACAATTTACTCCTCGGTCATGACTGGATTCATGCAAATTGTTGTGTGTCATCAACCATGCACCAATGTTTGATTCAATAGCATGGAGATGATGTCGAGCTAGTTCGCGCTGATGAATCTATGAGTATCACAATAGCCGGTCCAGTATTTTGGGAGCTAGAAGACTTTGAATGCTTTTCTGGCAAGTTATGAAAAGGAGGCTTCATTAAGATCAGTAATGAAAGCCAACAACCGATCCAAGCAGTCGGCTTCGAAAATTTGTTTTAATGGATAATCAAATAGATGGTACAGATGGTGAACTAAGACATGGCTTTACATCGGCCGATGAATTAGAAGAAATAGATATTGGTTCTGGAGATAGGCCTAGGCCGATGTATATAAGTACCAAGTTGGATCCCGAGTATAGGCAAGAAATTAGTTGATTTGTTAAAGGAATTTAAAGATTGTTTTGCTTAGGAATACTATGAGATGCCTGGTCTAGATCGATCGATTGTTGAACATCAGTTGCCAATCAAACCTGGATATCACCCGTTTAAACAAATTCCGAGGAGATTCAACCCAAATGTACTTAATGATATAAAAAAGGAGACTGAAAGATTACTGGAAGCAAAATTTATCCGACCGTGCCGATATGCAGAATGGATATTGAATGTTGTTCCTGTGTATAAGAAAAAAATGGGAAGTTAAGAGTTTGCATCGATTTCAGAGATCTAAACAAAGCTACACCCGTGGATGGTTATCCAATGCCGATAGCCGATATGTTGGTAGATGTAGTAGCCAGGCACAAGGTTATTAGTTTCATGGATGGCAATGCAGGATATAACCAAATTTTCATGGCTGAGAAAGATAGCAAAAACAACTTTTAGATGCCCTAGCGCAATCTGTTTGTTCGAATGGATTGTGATGACTTTTGGTTTGAAGAATGCAGGTGCAACTTAATAGAGGGCAATAAATTATATTTTTCATAAGTTGATCGGTAGGATTGTTGAAATTTACATTGACGATGTGATGATAAAATCCAAAGGGTACAAGGAACATCTAGCTGATTTGCGGGAGACCTTGGAGTGCACAAGAAAACATGGTCTAAAGATGAATCCTAATAAGTGTGCTTTTGGAGTATCAGCTGGACAATTCTTGGGTTTCATGGTCCATGAGAGAGGAATCGAAATTGGTCAAAAAAGCATGAAAGCAATTGATGAGGCAGTGCTCCGACTACTAAAACAGAGTTACAATCTTTGCTTGGTAGGATTAATTTTATCAGGAGGTTTATTTCAAATTTGTCGGAGAGTGTTCTGCCATTTTCTCCCTTGTTGAAGTTGAAAAATGATCGAGAATTTAAATGGGGTGACGTACAACAAAAAGCATTTGAGGAGATAAAAGAATACATGAAATGTCCACCCGTACTGATCCCTCCTCAGCATGGTAAGTCTTTTAAGTTGTACTTATCGGCCGATGACCAAACGATTGGATCGGCCCTGATGCAAGAGTTCGAAGGGAAAGAGAGAGTTGTTTTCTATCTCAGTAGGAGGCTTCTGGATCTAGAGACAAGATATTCTCCCGTCGAAAAGTTATACTTGTGCTTATATTTCTCTTGAACTAAGTTATGACATTACTTGTTGTCGGCTAAGTGTACAGTTGTCTCCAAGACTGATGTGATCAAGCACATGCTAGCAATGCCAATATTAAATGGAAGAATAGGAAAGTAGATTCTTGCGTTGTCGAAATTTGACTTGAGGTATGAATCGGCTAAGGCAGTCAAAGGACAAGTAATAGCCGATTTTGTCACCCAACATCATAAGCCAAGTGTTGGCTATGTGGAGCCGGTACCCTGGACATTGTTCTTTGATGGGTCATCATGCAAGCAAGGTGGTGGTATTGGTGTTGTTATTATTTCACCTTGGGGGCAAGTTTTGAGTTTGCTTTTCCAATTGAGCCACTGATTACCAACAACTAGGCAGAATGTGAAGTTATTCTTAAGGGGCTTCAACTTCTTCGTGAAGTAAAAGCTGAGACAATTGAAGTATTTGGAGATTCATAGTTAATTATTAATCAGTTGATCGGCCTATATGAATGTAAAGAAGATACTCTGAGGGGATATTATGATGAGTGCCAAGGGTTGCTCAAGGAATTTCCTCATGTCTCTCTTCAACATATTCCAAGAGCACAAAATTAAGAAGCTAATCGTTTAGCTCAAAGTGCATCAGGTTATCAAGTGTTTCAAGAGGTCTTAAGTAGTGAAACCTCGAATAATGATTGGAGAGTTGAAATAGCCGATTACCTTAGGAATCCGTCATAGAAGGTTACCAGGAAACTAAGGTACAAATCGACTAAGTATGTTTTACTAGATGGTCAACTATATTACAAAACAGTCGATGGGGTGTTGCTGAAATGCTTAAATCAAGAAGAAGTTATGGTGTTGATGGGTGAAGTACATGAAGGGATATGTGGAGCTCATCAATCGGCTTATAAGATGAAATGGATTATTTGTAGGACTGGTATTTTTGGCCAACAATACTGGAAGACTGTTTTGAATATTATAAGGGGTGCTAGGACTGTCAATGTTTTGGTAATGTTCAGAAATCACCCGCATCGGCTATGAATCCAATAATCAAACCATGGCCGTTTCGAGGTTGGGGAATTGATCTAATTGGCTAGATTTTTCCGCATTCAAGTAAAGGACATAAGTTCATATTGGTAGCAATGGATTACTTCACTAAGTGGGTTGAGGCAATTCCTTTAAAAATGGTAACCTCAAAGAACATGGTTGATTTTGTCAAGGAGCATATTGTGTATCATTTTGGGATTCCTCAAATTATCACCACCGATCAAAGGATAATGTTCACATAAGAAGAGTTTAGAGATTTTGCTGCCAGTATGGGAATTAAGCTACTAAATTCTTCTCCTTACTATACTCAGGCTAATGGCCAGGCAGAGGCGTCTAATTAGATTATGATTAAGCTGATCAAGAAAAAGATTGAGGAGCAGCCAAAGAAGTGGCATTCAACGCTTAATGAGGCATTATGGGCATATAGGATGGCCTACCATGGATTGATTAAAACATCGCCTTATGAACTTGTGTATGGTCATAATGCAGTCCTTCCTTGGGAAATTCAAACTAGATCAAGACGTGTCACATTGCAAAATGATTTGTCAGCCGAAGTCTATAAGAATCTTATGATAGATGACTTAGAGGACTTGAGTTGCCATCAGTTGTGTGCTCTTGAGAATATCGAAGCCATTAAACTAAGGATTGCAAAGTATTACAATAAAAAGGTCAAGGGCAAACAATTTTCTGAAGGAGACTTAGTCTGGAAAGTAAAATTGTCGATCGGGTCAAAGGACTGCAAGTTCGGCAAATGGTCACCTAATTGGGAAGGACCTTATCGGATTAAACGTTGTGCGCTTGGCAATCCTTATATTTTGGAAACACTAAGAGGAGAAGAAGAGTTTGACAGAGCAATCAATGGAAAATATCTAAAGAAATGTTATCCTAGCGTTTGGATTAATACTTGATAGTCGATTTGTTCGATCATCGGTTCTAATAGCCGATACCAGAAGGGTGTCGCCTCTAGTTCAAAAATAAACCTGAAGGGGGAAAGCCGATATGATATGTATCGCTTATAAGAGCAAAGCAAACACGGATAAATTGATGCATGGAATATGAAGTACGAAGCAAAAGAGAAACCACTTAAGACGAATAGATTGTTTGCTAGTGTCACCTATTACAAGCTACAGGCTAGAAAACACTTTGTTTACTATGTCATTGGCCTAGGAAGTAAGGGCTACAGAGTTGGTGATGTCGAAGAAATCCTCGACCAGGAGCTCATGATCCCTAGGGTGTTCGGTGGCTGGAAAACCATGGGGAAGAAGCCAAAGCTCGTGGCCAGAGCGGGCTTGCGCAGCAGCCAACACCATGGCAGCACCATAACAAACGCCATGAAGAGTGACCTCTCTAACATGGTTTGGGATGTCGTGCAAGTGAACCACCAGAACGATGCCCCTGGCATTGATGAATCCTACCGCGTACTCCATAGCTGATCGGAGGCTTTCCAGCTGAGCCGATAAATCTAAAAGATTCAAGGGAGGGATGATCAAGATCTTGAAGATAAAATTAAGAAGATACAGAAAGTTGTGGTAGGCATCTCACCCATGATTCTGGCCTTGGCCTTAGCCAACCTATCCTCCACCAGGTCGGCCTCGGAGGGTGATTGGCATCGAGCTATGGCCAGAGCCAATTCTACGATGGAGAGGTAGTCGACGAGCTTTTGGCCAGCCCGATCGATGGAGGCAAGCAGATTGTCATTGTCAATCTGCCTCCTCGAGTAGCAGGGGAGCCGGCGATGAGTTTTTGATGAGGATGACCCCGAAAGTTGAGCGGAGTTGACCCTATGCTCCGGGACGATGGGAGCATCCTGGGTTGCACCCTCCTAATGACGAAGACACCGGCGTGGTGACACTGACTTGTTGAAGGCCTCAGCAGACCTCTTGCTATTTTCCATGCCTTCAAACCTATGGGAAGGTAGAATCACACCAAAGATACAGAAGGTTTGGGACGAAGCAGGTTATTTTTCGATCCACAGTCGTGGCCCGTATATATAGCCTAGGAGGTGAGAAGATAGGCTTCGCCGAGGTTATGGAATTAAAGTCAGATATGGAAACGGATCGACACTCCAGAAATTCAGGGGACGGATCACGAAGAGACAACAGATTCAAACTTATTGCTTCCCATAATTACAAAATGTTGTGGGATTGATATGAAAGGTTTGCATTGACTGGTGATCAGCCCACCAAGACTTCTTTGGATTGAAGGGAGTCCGGATCCCCACAAGGCCGAATGTCATCATGGACCAAGTCACATCGGCCCATTGATAAAATTGCATCAGGGGATGGGGAAAGGCCGCCTTCTTAAAAGATGCCCATATACCCAACCGATTTCTCGGTGATTGGGAAACAATGGGAAAGCAAGCCACCTACTAAAGAATGCTCATTTCTCGGTGGCTGGGAAACCGTGGGAAAGAAGTCTGTGGTTTTCCCGATGGGCATTTGATGAAGCAAACAAGGGAAAGGTGTCCACACATTTTAACCCTTGCAAACACTAGAACAACTCTGTGATCACAGTAAGAAAACTCAGGTGATGTCACAAGAATTCTTCTAACCACAGTAGCTGATCCTCTTGCTCGACAAGGCGCTAAAATGAGCAACACAATCATCTTATGCACAACAATTCTTATAACCACTCAAGATCCTCATAGCGAAGAATTAGACCATGGAGGGTCCAGCGGAGCCAGTGGCACTCGAGGAAGCAAGCAGAAGAGAAACATAACTGAGTTGTTGAGTTGCTCTCGCTAGAGTCGGATAAACATTTTATAGTTGGCCTAGAAAGATGGATCCAAGCGCCCATGAAGCAATGATGCTCTCGTAAAGTTTTGAAGCATGGGCTCATAAGCTGGCAAAGATGATGATAGATAGTAGACCCCAGATCAAGATTCTCTACCCATGACGATGGACCTATCAGAGGCACATGCATGGAAATTTTGGAATAAAATTATTTTTATCCTAAAATTGGGGGGCATGTGTTTACACCAAAATTTGGGAAGAGGAGTGCGGGAACTCAAAGCTCCCAAGATCGTGTCATCAAAGAATCGATTGCATAAATGTCGATATCAGCTGATTCAAATACAACACTGGAATTGGCTCTCTTCAGATGACACCAGCAGATAACGACAAAAGCTATGGTTGGCGTTGGGAAAAACATGTTGGACTCTACAAAAGGGGAAAGATTAGGATCCAAGTTATCTTAGATTAGGAATGTTTTCTCTTGTGCCAAGGATCGTAATGAGTCGTACTTAAGTAGGATTCATGCTTGGGCTTCGGGTATAAATATTGAACCCCGGCTATTGTAAGGACATCCAATCAATCAAATACAATTTACTTTTTTTGGCTCCGTGCCAACCCTTAGGAGTAGGAGTAAAGTAGATCTTGGTGAGTTCTTCAGCAAGTAGGGCTGCATCGGTCCGGCCTACCTTCGGCTTGTCTATAAGTACCGTCATGGCTTATACTTCTATTTGTATGGCTGCATCAATCTGGTCAACCTCCACTACGAACTCTAGTATAAGCTAGTTATCGACTCTTGTCAAGTTCAAGTACGGCTGCATCGATTCAGTTGACCTCTACTGCTTGAACTAGATTAAGGTCAAGCTATAGGCTCTACCTAAGGATGGCGTCCTTTGGGTAGATTCATTAAGTTACCGATCTTGCTGATGTTCTTATTGTTATTAGTTTACAGCAACATCAATCTGCCCGGTCTGGATCGATTTAGATCGGCCTCATATCCTTTTAGTCCATCGTTTGCCTTGTCACAACATGATGTTTCTTACTTTGAGTGACGGGTTATGTTTCATCGGCTGTTTTTACTTCGATCTTGATCATGCATAGTACGCGGTTAAGGCATATATGATCTTGAAGAGGTTTGCTGGCTAGTTAAATCTGATTTACGATTCGCTATTATGGCTGTAACGATTCGGTCGATCCCCATTGATAGCACTTTAGATTGGAGGATGCTAGTTGGTAGATTTATTCTCGATCAGGCATGACCTTAACTGTTTGTTATACCTGCATCGGCTAAATAGCAGATCGCCTATGCTTTAATGCCTACAGTGTGTGTCCATAATTCTATTAAATGTGAATAGATCTATTTACTTTGAAGGTTTGATTTGTTGTCTTTATCATGGTTGCATCGATCCGGTCGAACCCCACTGTTAGAGATGATAGGTTAAGTATGATGAGTTCATAGGTTTGTTCGTGTGAAATAGTCGATTGTTCACACGTTGTAGTTCTTTTTCACCCGAATCGATTATTTTAGCCGATTCGCCTGAGCCTTCACGTATAGCATGTCTTTCGAAAAGCCTATCGAAATATAGATGGTTTTACGGATTCTTCGGTTTTAGTTTGTTATTATCATCATAGTTCCAGTTGAACCTCACTGTTGATGGTAATAGATTAGATTTAGAGTATTTGTAGATCCATTTGTATCAGACAGTCGATTTGTTCGCATGCTATATCCTTTCTCGTTAGATTCATCGGCTCAATGCTTTATACTGGTAATATCTGCCTAGCTGATGATCTCAATTATATCTACATGTACTATACCTGTCAACATAAAATCAATCGCTACCCACGAGCTTTACTGTCGGTAACAACCGATTTCTGTGCGTATCGGCTATTTAGTCAATTTTTCCGTCTGGCTGCTCCTGAAGCGGCACACTTGGAACTATCTGGGCAAAGACTAGCATGTTCCACCTTAAATTATTGATAAACTTTCTCTCCTTGTCAATTGCAGGGTCAAATTAACTGACACGTCTCGGGAGGAATTCGTAGGATCGGTTACCCCTGCGTTGAAGCCAAGCGGATCTCCAGCTCCATTAAGCAGATCCTTCCGGCTTGCCGTGTGCCGACACATTTTCGCGACGACAAGTTTGAGCTGAGCCGGGACAAGTCAAGGTTGTACCTCCTAAGCCGCAAGCAAAGAAGAAAAGAACACCACCACCTCCCAAAGAACAAGAAGAGAAATGTCAAAGGATAACAATGGGAGTGTTGAATAGGAGGTTGAATGAACTTGCCAAGTTCACCCAAAGTTTGCAGCATAGGCTTGATACTGAGCAAACCCAACGCCTAGTGTTAGAAGAAAATCTCCAAGTCTTCCACCGTTATGTTGTCACCAAGCTTAAAAAGTGAGAATTAGAGTGTTGATTGATAAGGCACGTTTAGATCATTTGTTTTCAATTAGATCGCTTTAATTTAAAGAGTGTGTTAGTTAAAGTTTACTATTCATCTTAGATTGAACGTTGTAATAAAGTTCCTTACATGATATCAATGAAAGTTTGCTTTTATTATTATTTTTGGATATGTGATTGTCTCCACATTTTGTGCATAAAGGAAAACAAGAAATAAGTGTGACGGAGGGACACATCGACAACACACTAGATCTGATCGCAAACTTCGCGTAATACAGTAGCAAACGAAGCAACAACCATCTGTGGCAAAGCAGGACTCGATCGAGTGCAAGAGTGGGCCTACCGGCCCACTGACTAGGCTGGTTGGCCTAGCCCTATGCCTTCTCGACTCACGCTTCGACTTCAGTTAGGTTTGCATCTCTTATGTTCTATGTTTGACTGCCTGACTTGTTGTTTCGAAATAAATTGAAAATCCTTTGTTAAAACAACTCTAAAACATGAGGAAAGATTATTTTAGTCATGACTTAAAGGATAGATTCACATAACTCTTTTCCTAGAAGTCTTGTTACTGTTGGGAACTTATTAATAGGGACCCCGTGTTACTTAAGTTGTTGTGGAATGCGATATAGTAGAATAATGAGAACCTGATTCTTTATGTCTTGTTATTGGAGAATTTTATTTCAAAACTTAAAAGTGAATAGCTATATCTCTCTTTGTGGAAAAGCAATTTTCTACTAGAGCCATATATGTTTTCATGATCAAAAAACTTTCTACATAAGCTGCTTTCTTTGTATTGAGTTTTGTCAAACCTTGTTGATCCTTGTTGAGAGATTTATCATGCTCCCAAGATCAAGAACACATACACACCACATATATGTGCTGCTCCTACACTGGGAGTACGCAAAGACATGCTTTCCATTAGGATTCCACCAAATAAATGCTTCGAGTTCTTGTTAAATAGCTCTCTTGAAAATTCTATTGCAGAAAGGAGACATCGGCTATGCAAAAGTATGTAAAAAATGGACACAAAGATGTCCAGAATATTGAAAACAATAGGTACAAAGATGCCCATCTGAAAAAAAAGAGAATAAAGATAGACCATCATCTCACAAAAAATATTTCAAGTTTCAACAAGAGAGACATATTTCAAGAAGAATAGTAGAATTAGGATAGCCACCATATTATTATCCACACACATGCATATCTTGATATAAGAGTATGACATTTTTCTCCATGGATTTGAGTTTTGACTCAACAATATATTCAAGCTAAGTATGCTACATCCTTTGCCATACCTAAAGCTCCATATAAGCCTTTTAGAGGTAGGATGAAAAGAAGGCAGTATTCATAATATGCCTTGGTGAGGATTCATACACACTGAGTGATTTGAGAGTACCACAAAAGAAGAAGGTAAGCTATGTTCTGTTTCCAAAAATCTTGTAAAAATCTCCAATTGACTTGACTAAAAGAAGATGGTGATCAGTTTCAAGCTGTTCCATTCTTCAACTGCTAAAAGTTTCATGGTAGACACTTTGAATCCTGCAAAACAAATATGACTGGGAATAGTTTTATGTTGATGTCTTGTCTCAAGGTTATGTCTAAAGTAATCCAACATTTTATCGAGGACGAGTAAAAGCCTAATTGTGGGGGAACTTGTTGACGGTCGTTAACACTCATTATTAACTGTCAATATACCCTACATATATGATTAAAATGGATCACCAACATAGGTATAGTGTTTTAAACTAACGAATTCCATAAGTCTTGGTGAATATTTGCATGCAGGTGAATTTAGCCATTTTACTGGCCAAATTGGGCCATAATGCGTGAAGAAATATTAATGATCCACCGCAAAAGATCGGGGCGAGCTGGTGACAAGTGGGGCCGGTGGCCCCACCCCAAGGCCGGCCAGCCTGTGGGCCTTTCCTGTCAGCCTCCGCCTCGACGTGGACTCTCCACCGCCTCTGAGGATCGATCTCCACCATGTACAAAGGTCGTTGAGTCCTTTATAGTCCACCTCCCCTCTATAGGCCAAGTAGGACCCGATTGCGACGAAAAGAGCATACTCTGTTTGTGCTTTTCCTTAGTAATGTCCCCAGGTGAACAGTAGAACACATAGTTTACTTAAGTTAGAAATAAAAAACTTTAGTAGTTCTCTCTACGCTCCTGTTTATCCTAAGCCTTGTTGCTATCCCTGGTTAAGTTAGACTTAGTTAAACTCAGATGTTTCCCTGAGTTTGATATCATGAAATATTTCCGGTGAAAGGCTACAATTGATATCCGTGCGCTTGAGGATCTTTTCTGCGTGCCCCCACAGGTGTCAACAAGATTTTCTGATGCTGTTACCGGGGAAATGGTTGATGTGTTAACTTCGAACCTAGTTTAACCTTGTATTCTTGTAATAATTTATATGTATTAACTTATGACTTATAACTTATACATAAATGTTATGAAACCCAACTTATATACAAAAGTTATTAAACACAAAGGAACGGATTAACATATAACTTATGCCAAAAACTTGGAAACACAATGAAATGAATTAACTTATAACTTATGTCAAAACTTGAAAACTTAAAAGTTATGAAAACACAACTTATGTACTAAAGTTATGAAACACAACTTGTGTTCAGAAGTTATTCTACAATTTATATAGGTAAGTTATTCTATACAACTTGCCAACGCTACCTAACAAGTTCTGATAAAAACTTGTTCTAATAAGTTCTGTTTTGCAAAATGTTATATTGTAAAAGTTGTGATATATAAGTTGTGATAATAAGTTATACATAAAAGTTATGTGTATGCTCACAAAAAAGAGGAAAGTTATGTGTATAACTTGCTTGTATAACTTAGATATATAACTTGATGAATGACTTAGATGTAAAGTTGGTCGTATAAGTTATATATTCAAGAAAACTTAGATGTACAATATTAGCAGAAATATGAAACTATGTACGAAATAACTTGTATAAAAAATAAAAAGGTAAAATAAAAAAAAAGGAGAAAATAAAAAAGGAGAAAGATAGACGCCCCTACAGTTAATAACATGACGGCGCGTGTCCGACTCGAACGTGCCAGCTCTAGGTAATTGAATCAGGCAAGGAAGAGCCTTAGGCTAGGAAGCCTCCGTATGGCTGGACGCACCCGTGTCGAATTGTTCGCTGAACTAGGAACGAATGAACGCTCGTGGAAATGGAATTTGGTGTACAATCACCGTTAAATGTGGCAAGTTATCAGATTCTCGACATCATTTTGAACGTTTGATTCCTTCTAATGCCAAGTATCATACATCCGTGATGGATCGTATAGGAGAGTGATTAGACTCAGGATCCACCCAATTTTCTTCCAGTCCAGAAAGCAAACATGCCCTTAGAGCTCCCCAGGTTGACGTTAGTATTATATATATTCCGTTCATTCCAAATTATAAGTTATTTTAACTTTTTACTTAATTAGATATGATTTTCATGACTGATCTTCACGACTTTATCCGTATTCCTTGCCTAAATCTTAGCTAGCGTTCGATTCCAAGCTTCACAAGTCATCACATCTAGATGCCCCCTGGTCTTTTTATAATTAAAAGCTGGAAGATGACAGCAAAGCAGTGTGGTTTCTTTTCTAGGATGTTGTCCCCTTAGAAGGGCGATTATTCATCTGTTTACTTATTTTTTGCATCTAATGACCCACCTTCCATTATGATAGAGAATCCATATAACCCTTTAAATTACATCTAAATTATCACTATTGTCATTATTAAAAAAAACTCAAATTTCTCATGAAATCTGCATATAAGTTACTAACGTCTTCTATTACAAAACAAGTGCTTAAATAGCATAAAGTACAGATTATACATGTTTCTACATCACCCACTTCTATTAATATTAATATATTAAAAACTATTTAAATTAAATATAAATGTTGTGCCATCATATAGTTCAAGGACACATCCATGTATGAGCGACAATGTTTCATCAATCATGAAAAATATTTCCTCAATGACTCATATATTAATAATTCTAACAAATTAATTAAGACTATATTGTTAACCATAACATATAATTTATATAAATTATTACTTTAGATAAATCATACATAATAACTAAAATTGGTGTATCTTTATTGATAGTATAACCGTAAGAACTCTATATATGTTTATAATAGAGAAATAAGAGTATTACTACACATATAATTTTTTGATAAGAAAATTAAAATATTTTGAGAAGTGGTGGACGTTAGTGTTGACCAAGATTGGCTATATCTATCCTGTATTTTTAGATTCCATTGGAGTAAGAAGTGATTATAAGGCTTAAATATTAATATTTATTGAGGTTAACATCACTATTCATGGCAGTGCCGCGTAAAACTGAGAGCGGCGATCGAATTTGCTTTGAACAGGCCTAATCACTCCCTCTCTAGGCGTAGCAAGATTCTTTACAGGTTCTCTGTTTGGCGGTTAGAGTAGTTGGACTGGGGCCCACGGTGAACGAGGCAAGCAAACAAAATCTAAGCCCAGCATGTTCGCCTGGGCCACTAGAATCAAACAAGTCTCGTTACAGCTTGGGGACACACCCATACCGTCCATCCAGGAGGTGGTTCATCCTTTAGAACCTATTTTGGTGAAGAATATCATGTATTCTTCCAATCTCCCTCTGTCCCTTAGAAATAATCACCCTGTTTGCTTGAACTTATCGGCCCGACTTATCAGCCATGGTATAGTATTTTTTCTCTCACAACAAAACAACATCAGTTGGCTTATCAGCCGCAGAAACCATCAGCCGAACAACCCGAATATTCCTAAACCTTACGTAGCTTCATTTGATAATGTTTCAGATATATTCAAACTTCAGAGTACCATGGATTGGCGATGGTGGTGAAGCGCATGTCAATAGAGGTTTTCGTGTGCAATTCAGTCAAGTGTTAGGTTCCCGTGTGTAATACTAGTGTAGAATTCACGGTGATGGCACTTTGCCAGCGATGCGATCGCCAGCTCCTGCGTTACCATGCCGTCGCACGTGCGCTAGGAGATTATGGTGTCGACACAGACGGTGTTGACACCCCAAAATTCCAAAGTGCATAATGGACTTCGCCGTCATGTTTCTGTCAACGAGACGGTCAGAAAGCATGTTTGGATCATCATATTTGGAGCTCGGACGAAGAAAACAACTTTTCAAGGGTTGACCTAGCCGAAACCAGCCAAACCGGTTTTCTCAACTTTCTCGAATGCAAGAATGGATTGCACCATTTCATTCCTCTTGTTGAGTTGATCGAAAAACATATATAGATCGCCACGTTTGGAGTCCGGATTAATTAATTATAATTTTTAGAAGGTTTTTGCGCTGAACACGCAGTACTACCGGCCAGGACGGTTTTGACGGGCCAGTTCGGATCTAATTCACGTTTTGACATGCAGTAGAAGAATGGCCACTTAACTTTCTCATATGCTTTTTCAAAATCTATTTTAAGATGACCCCATTGCATTTTTTACGGTGCAATTTGTGTATGGTTTCATACAAATTAACCACACCCTCTAGGATGTAATGTCCTCGCATGAAAACTGTTTGTGTCATATTAAGGGGGTATTTGGATCTAGGGGCTAAAGTTTAGTCCGTGTCACAGGAGCTAAACATGAGCTAATTTAAAAACCAATTGCATAGGAGTAGACTAATTAACGAGATAAATCTATTAAACCTAATTAATCCATCATTAGCAAATGTTTACTGTAGCACCATATTGTCAAATCGTGGACTAATTAGACTTAATAGATTCGTTTCGCAAATTAGCCTCATCTGTGTAATTAGTTTTGTAATTAGCCTATGTTTAATACTCCTAATTGGTATTCTAAAATTCGAGGTGACTGGACTAAATTTTAGTCCGAGGGAAACAAACACCCCTTAATAATAATATGATCTGCCACCAAATTAATTCTACACGTGACCATCTTAGTGAAAATTTTGAAGCTGACATTGAGTAAGTATATTGGTCTATATTGTTGGATCCGGTTTGTTTCTTGGATCTTCGGAACGAGAGTTATGACCCTAAAGTTAAGGCTAAAAGGTGATAAATTTCCGGCATGAATGTTTCAAAACATGCTCATGAAGTCTTTTGATGACATCCCAAAGCTATGAGTACCACCTTGTACAATTAAGTTACTGTTTTTTGTTGGAGAGCATAGTTTTGAAGATTCCAACGAGCACGCCGACGATGGAGAAGAGGGTGGCGATGGTCATGGCCTTGTAGCCGTTGTAGAGGTGGCGATGGATGAAGATGAGCACCGAGCAGCGCCGCCTGTAGGAGTAGATGGCTTCCAAGATGGAGAAGTAGCGGTCGCCGAAGCGCAGGTGCTGGGCGAGCCCCTTGAAGAAGTGCAGCGCCTGCTTGTCGCTGAAGGTGCTGTACAGCAGCTTCTTGGCTCGCAGCTTCTGCACGTCCTCTTCCCTGTCCATGAGCATCGCCAGCACGGACAGGTACGAGCTCACGGTGTAGCCGTCGGACTCCCTGCTCGCGCCCGAGGTGCTCGCCTCCAGCGCCGCGATGTTCACCAGCCAGCACGCGGTGATGTCGTTCAGGAACACCGGCGACAGGGACAGCTTGCCGAACAGGCGGCGCCGGTACTGGAAGCTCATGTCCCCGAACCATGCCTTGGTGCTCGGTGTCAGCTTGACGCCGATCTCCGCGAGCTCCGCGGCGCTACTGGACTTGAGTGACGACACGATGCCCCTGTAGTTCTTCACGTTCGCGGGCATGCTGCCGATCTGAGTGTACCAGAGCAGGCCAAGGAGATGCGGCGGCGTGTAGTCGTCGGCATCGCTGCCAGTGTTGACCCCGCGGTCCCGTTGGCCAGCAGGGCCTCTTTCGTCGGGCATCGGGGTGGATCCGCAATGCATCCAGCACCGGACTTTCTCCTTCCCCTTTCCAGGTTGAAACTTCTCCTGCATTCCGCTGACAAACCTTCGCACATCGACGTTCATGAACTCCGTGAGCACCACCAGCACCAGCCAGGGGATCTGGTTCTCGAGCAGGAAGATGTCCCTCTGGATGCTGGGCCCCGTGGAGAGCGTCATCCGGTTCTGCAGCACGGGCTCGTCCCCGCCGCCGACCATGTACTGCAGCAGGAAGCAGCCGTCGAGGAACATCATGGTCGCCAAGTCGGCGTCGCTGAGGCCCGCCAGCGACGGGTCATCAGCGTCGTAGCAGCCGCGGGCGTCGCTGACGACGGACAAGATCTTCTCGTAGACCTCCATGGACGTGGAGCGACCCGAGTGTTTGTAAAGGTGGTAGGCTGCAGCGAGCTTGACCTCCTCCATCTTCTGCAGGTGCGGCAAGCCATGGTGGTACGGCCCAATGGCCACCACGCTCGGCACGATGTAGCGGTCGCTGTCGCCGCCGATCCCGTGGAGGCCGCGGGGGAATCGGTGGATCTTGGTGTCCACCTTGGAGAATTGAGCCTTGAGTCTCTCGTTCGCCGTCGCCGTCCTCTCGTCAATGGCGAGTACTATCTCATGGGTTGGGCCATCACGGATGAGGATTGTTTTTGTGCCTGCGTTGCTACTGGCGTCCATGGCGCCAAACACCGCTCTGGTAGTAGTCATTTTCAAAGTTTCACATGTCATGTTCGTAGAGCTTCAGCTTATATATATGGTTCTTCACTCATCAGAATCATGATTGGCAAATAAAACTGATCGATCCTTTATCCAGAAAGATCGATCCCTTGCTCAAACCGTTTCCAACATCTAGTTCCAAGCTTCATGTTAACGCGCGTCGCATCTACATGCCCCAGTAGTCTTTGTTTAAGCTTCATGATCGGCAAAACATAGAAATGAATTTATTGAACATGCAATTGTCAGATCAATCCTGATTCAGATGTCAGATGATTAATCGCCTTTCTAGGAAAAAAAAAAACCTGCTGAAGAAGAAACAAAACTACCTTTTGTCATCTTCCAGCCATAACAAAAAGACCAGAGCCTAGAATGAAAGCTTGGAATCAAATGCTATCAAAGATTGGGCAAGGAATAAGGATAAAGTCATAAAGATCAGTTTTGTTGGTCAAGTTTAATTTATAATAATAAAGGGTATAGGCCTGGTCCACAGATGGTCTTTTGCAGAGGAATCAAACTCACTTTATCCTTGGAGTGAACTGCAATTCTAGTCATGCATATGCTTGTATAACCAGCTCTAAAATATCAAGAAAAATCAAACTAGATTATGGCCTTCTCAATTTTTAAGGAAAATTGGTCTATTAACACACGTGCACCTATATGGGATCGCTGTATATTTTATTTATAAGTTAATGTATAATAGACAACATTAAATTACTACTGCTTCGCCGGACAAATTAAACGTACATGTATTACCTACATTTATTTTGTATACTAGCCCATCAACTCGTACTCTCCCTGATATATTCTAGAATCTTATGTTGCATAAGTATTAAAAGTTTTATGGATAAATTTAGTATGCGCAGCTAATCAAAATGATTATCTTTACTCTCTCGTTATTCTTTTCGTAACATAATATCCATTTAGATAGTATATAATCTCTATCTTGCTGTGACAAATGTACCAGTTACTCCATATATGTTTGCATAATTTGCAATTCACCTTTACGGGGGTTTAATTTGTATTTAGTTGAAACCTTAGCTTAAGTTCAAACACTAGTGCTTATGTATCTTTTATTCAAATTTTTTGCTTTTTACATTTTATCAATAATAAATTATAGGTTTATAAACTCCACCTACTCTTAGTTACTAAAATAGTATAACCAGTCATTATAGTTTGCACCATAGCACTCAAGACATTCATCCTCTATGAAAAGAATTATATATATATATATATATATATATATATATATATATATATATATAGGGAAAATGGTGTTCTTGCCCCTTACACAGATGTGCAATTATGATTTTGCCCTCGTTTTTACAACTTTGTGATTTTGCCCTTAACTGTTCACAAGTCAACGCGAATTTGCCCCTGGTCAACGCGAATTTGCCCCTGTTTTTACCGTTGACCAGGGGCAAAATCGCGTTGACTTGTGAACAGTTAAGGGCAAAATCACAAAGTTAGAAAAACGAGGGCAAAATCACAATTTCACAACAAAGTAGGGGCAAGAACACAAGAGCCCTATATATATATATATATATATATATATATATATATATATATATATATATATATATATATATATATATATATATATATATATATATATATATATATATATATATCTGTGTGTGTGTGTGTGTGTGTAGTAGTAGTAGTATGTTTTAACAAAAGCTAGAGTGCTTAAATTAAACTACAATTATTGGTATATATGCTAAAATGTATAAACTTATCTAAAGTAACAACTAAAAAATGTCGCATAGAGTTTTAATATAATTGAGCTTGAACTTCGATTGCTACATGCTAGTAACAAGGTCAGGAATGTGTATATGTTACAAAAAGACTAGTGCAGCATGTAGATGCGACGGGTTAACATGAAGCTTGGAACATATGTTGGCAACAATTTGAGCAAGGGATCTGGGTAAAAGATCAAACTTTCCAAAGTATAACTGAGAACCAAGCGCACCCCAAAGCATATATATATTCTCTGCAATATAATACAGTGTGTGCAAGCATTGAAAAATTATACCCAAATATAAGGGATTCTAGGGACAAAACAGTTTTGCATTAAATAGTTACATAAATTTGATAGGTATTATATTGTTACTTGTCATCTATCAACCAATTACCATTAATTATATATTGATGATAGCATCTGATTATGAAATAAAGTGAGAGTACATGTGTTTGTCCTAAAATCTTTAGAATACATTATATTACAGGACGAAGGGAGTAAGCTCTACGTGTATGACACCATGAAATGACCATTACCACTATATTTCACTCCTGGTCGGAACACTATTATTAGCATATACGGGAGAATGGCAAACCTTGAGGTTGAGAAAATTCCTTTTTTGCTACCAAAGACGAGCATACATATATAGGTGCACATACACCCGTCACTACTGGAAACAGCAACATTGCCGAGGGCAAAAGACTTTGCCGAGGGCCTGATTTCGGGCACTCGGCAAATCCTTTCTTTGCCGAGGGCCGCCCTCGGCGAAGCTTAGCCCTCGGCAACGGCTCGTTCGCCGAGGGCCGGACCCTCGGCAATCAACGACCCACGGTAAAGGCCCACCTTTGCCGAGGGTCGGGCCCTCGGCACAGTACCGCCTCTCGGCGACCTCGGCCGAGCGTGACGGCGGCACCGGCCGTCAGCCTTTGCCGAGGGCTCGGCGTTAGGCCCTCGGCAAAGAATTTGGAAATAAAAAAATAAAACTCTTTGCCGAGGGCCCGTTGTACAGGCCCTCGGCAAATATTTTGAACGGGATGGCGCCGGCGGAAATAAAAAGAAAACATCTTTGCCGAGGGCCTTGGATGTTGGCCCTCGGCAAAGAAATTAAATAAAAAAAATAAAAAAATCTTTGCCGAGGGCTCTGGATCTAGGCCCTCGGCAAAGAGGGGACCCCATATAAAAAAGGGAACGGCCGGGCGGGCGGCCTTATCCCAAGCCGCGCCCGCCCGAGCCGCCACTCGCCTGCCGCCGCCGCCGCTGGTCAGCCGCCGCCGCCGCCGCGCACGCCACCGCGCGCTCGGCCGCCGCCGCGCAGGCCGCCGCCGCGCACGCCACGGCGCGCTCGGCCGCCGCGCGGACGCCGCCGCCGCGCAGGCCGCCGCCGCCGCTCCCCCGTCGCCCCCCGTTTCCTCCTCTCCTGTCAGTCTTGACCTGAAGGTTCGGTGCCGTTATCATTTCATTCAGTGGTAGACCATGATGTTTACGGTTAATCCACCACAATGTCAGTCTTTCGAAAATACTTACAGGATATAACGGTTGTGCATCAGTATGTATATCTATACAAGTACGTGTCTATGTTTGTATCATGTTTTGAAATTATAAAAAAAAACTGCACCTTAATTAGTTGTAACAGTACAACTCTATATATATGCATGATTAATCTAGCTAACCGTTACAAGTAGGTGTTTGATTATTGGCATGATAATTAACGAAATGAAAGTACGCTGATGAACACATTGCACATGTGGCCAGTCTTGCATGCCAGGCAGCCCCGGAACCGTGCATGTGATGTGAGCCCTCTGCTCCGAGCTAGCTAGCAGGTCGCCCCCTTGCAATGATTCCACCGTTAGGGCTACTGACAGTTAGTCGTCGTGGACCCACCACTGACTAATCAGCATACATGCACAAAGCTACCAGTCACTACTACAAAAAGCATTTTTAGGGGCGGCTGGTAACCCTTTGTAGGGGCGGTTTGGCCAGCCGCCCCTACCGAACCGTCTCTACAAATCATGCATTTGTAGGGGCGGTTCCCAGGCCACCCCTACAAATAGATTTGTAGGGGCGGTTGGTTATTGAGCCGCCCCTAAAAATAGATTTGTAGGGGCGGCTGGTATTACGAACCGCCCCTACAAATCTATTTGTAGGGGCGGCTGTAGTGCCAGCCGCCTCTATAATACCTGTTTGTAGGGGCGGTTCAATCTAGAACCGCCCCTACAGTACATTTTCCCGCCAAAAAAAATTCAAATTTACAATTCAAATTCGACCAGAACTGTTTGTTTCTGCGTATTCCATCCAGCATCCGCATTGCCGAACGGCCCGCGACCAACGTTCCAAACCGCGTTCGCGTTGCCGAACGCCACGCGACCAACGTTCCGAACGCGACTATATAAAGTACAATTACAAGTCCAATTCGTAATGATATATATATACAATCCATCATTAAATATACAAATTTCATACACATTGTTATCAACGTCCTAGAGCTAGCCTTTCAGTCTCACGAAGGTGTTGGTACTGAGGATTTGTACCTAAGTCAGACTCTCGATCATGGTAGGCGCCTCTGACGTGTACAATCTGGTCCAATATGAAGTTGCAAAGGTCGCCGACGAGCTCTAAGAGTTGGTCATCCTTGTATGGGTCTCTTTTCATTCCTTTCTCTTCTCTCCACTACAAGAAAACAAGTTTCAGTTTAGTATTTCATACCATTTATAAAGTTTTTATACTACGGGTGAAGAGGTTCAAACTTACCCTTAAGGGGTGTCTCCTGTAGGCACCGGTGTTACTCATCATAGAACATATATAGTATCCACAATGTACACTCCCAGGCCTCTGCTTGGGGCACTGTGTGTTTTGCATATGAAAATATTAGGTAATGCTTTTGACAGCCATGTAACGGAGTACTGAAGAAGTAAGTTACACTTACCGCACATAGTGTTTTTATAGCCAGCTTTTCCTTCCTCGCTGGATCATGCCTTCCGTGATGATGCGAGACATAGAACCTAAATGCCCTGTTCGAATTATTTTAGCAAATACAACTTGTTAGTATGCATAAGTGAACGTTACAAGTATGTATACAGACATATAAGCTAATGAGGATTGTCGATATGTATACGTCTTGAGAATCGATATGAAGTATTTGTATGTCGCCGGGTCCTTATCTATTGAATCAAAGACCCATGCCATGCTCTTCCCGACATCGACGGCTATACAAATCCAGTGGTTGCTGCATGGATTTAATCATAGAACTAGATAAGCTCTTTTACATCGAATAAAATATATCGAACATAGCTTTAAGTTATAGTTGAACTTACTCGAAGTTGTATGGTAGCCATATAGTAGAGTGTTGTTGGAGATTTTTGAAAGCCAGAGCAATGTATGCCGCAACCTTAAGGGACTCTTCCCTTAGCTTCGCACTACGGATGCGCTCTTTCTCCCGAAGAGTCTTTGCAGCTGCTAGCTCTTTGGCATCCAGTGTCCACCGTTTAGGGTAATTAAAATTTGTTTGGGCTATAGCTTGAGGGTCTACATACCCAGCTTTCACACTTGGCATTTGTTTGACAATGTGCACTTGCATTCTACAAATCACGGCGTGGGTTAGTTACAACAAAATTCAAAGATTACATTCATATCATATCGGAAGGACAAGGACTTACAGGCACCACGTGCGAATTAGATTCATCTCCATTTCTCCCAGGTGAAAGCATATGTGCATGTCATTGAAGTCAAAGACAATTTTCCCGGCTGGGCTTCCAAATGTGCCGGTGGGAAAGCATGCTTGTATGATATCTATGCTCGTTGGGAGAACACGCAAGTACCAATCATGAAACCTTCTCATTCCAAGTGGTAGGCGCTGGATGTCCCGGTTTGGTAGGAAGGGCTTGCCTCTTTCATATTTTTTCGGGCAATCCTTTGACCATTCGATGGCATCAACATTTGGATACTGCTTTGCAATTTGGTGAAGTTTGCTACTGACGGCCTCCTCAGAACCCCGTGATGGGACATTTTTAACTTGGTTTTCAGGCTTGAACTGATCATGGGAATACCACTTGGACACCGACGAGACGTCTTTGATCAGAACATAAACTGGCCTTATGTGGATTGGAATCTTCTTTCGGAGTTCCCATTCAGGCACGTCCTCATCTTCTTGTGCATCACCTTCTTCAGGAGGCACTCGTTGTTCATGTATCGGTTGTGCTTGTTGACAAGACTGTGGCATCTCATGATGCACTTGCCCGGTACGAGCTGGAGAAGGTTGTGGCATCTCATCAGGCACATGCTCGATAGGAGGCGGGGAAGAATGTGGCATCTCAGGAATGTGGGGGTCACGAGACGGTGAAAATATCTCCCCGGCCTCAACAACTCGCTCCAAATTTGGGAGAGGGGGAGGCGGCGAAGAAGCAGTCAATATAATGTCCCGTTTGTGCCAGAGGATGAACTGCCCCATAACGTCTCTGAGTAACACCAGCCCCTCGGGAGTTGCGTAGTCTATCCTCCACTGCATGAACTCGGGCTTCACTGTATGCACCTCGACCCTAGTGTAGTCCGGCGGTATGTTATTATTGTGGTGTAAGCCACCGGGAGGATGTGCAACACCCGTTGCCACCTCCATCATAGTGTTCTACCGGCCGCTGAGAAACACCAAGGTGCAACTAGTAGGTTCCCGTATGAGATCGACTGAGGTTGTGGCTGCAGTGGAACCTTGGCTGCTAGGAACTTTCGGAGGGCTGCCAACTAATGCCAGTTCTCCCGGTGGCGTCACTAATATACGTGGCTCCATAGACATTCCTTGCTCCTCCAGTGCCTTCGCAACTAGAGCCTTCACTTGGAGCTCAAGACTAGTCTCCAGGTCTCGGCCATGTTTCTTGTACATGTGCTTGTCCTCTTCGAATCCTTGCTTCCAAGTCATCCTTTTCCCTAGCCCCCTGGTGCGGCCTGTGTGCTCCTTGTTTCCCAAGCCAAGGCTAAGCTCGTCCCTCTCTCTGGAAGGATTGAATGAGCCCTTCTCTTTGTCTTCAGCATATTTCAGTATCCTTGATACCGCCTCTTGGGTCTCCGGCTTATCAAACTTAAGATTACTGCCGGATGGTTCTGTACTCCTCGCATATATCCAGTTCCTTGAGCGTACCTTCAACTTCGTCACATCGATATTCCCAGCAGTTGCGGCCTCTTCATCCATCTTTCTAAACTGCTCTTCCTTGGCATAGTAGCCACCGGGGCCTAGATGATGGTGGTGTTTGTTCCTCTTCGCTAGCTCGGTGTTACGAGCACTGAGCTCCAATGCCTCCGCTGAAGTCTTCTGAGCCACGAGCTCCTCCCATTGACTAGAAGTTATTTTGCCGAACTCGTTGAAGGGAGTTAACCCCTTTTGGATATACTTCGTGTTAAGCTCCGACCTCCAACGTCGCAATGACTCTCCCATCATCCTGATAGCATTTTTTTTACCAATTCGTGCTTACCCTCTGGAAATCTAAAATTGACCTTCAGCTGCCTATCCCATAGTGCATTCTTTATGTTCTCTGGTACCTCTTTCCAGTTAGGGATTGCTGGGTTCAATTTATCTCTTACTAGGGCCCCGATCGCATTACGGAATCGTCCTCTTAATTCCTTCGGCTCAAGGATCTCCCCTGCTGGCCCAACCTCCGTTATCACATAGCAAGCCTTATCTGGATATAGATTTCCTTTTCTATCCCCTCGTTTCCTCTTAGGCTTGGTAGTCGTGGTTGTGTCTTGAGTTTGTGGAGCAGAGGCATCGTGATCCGTCTCTGTGGTTGTTGCCTCTGCTCTCCTTTCCTCTACTCCGTCTTGTCCAGCGAGATGTCGCGGACGTCGACGTCGTCTTTTCTGAGTTTCAGGAGGGACCTGTATATAGGACAGGTCAAAGTGTTAGCAGAGGTAACACAGCCAAAGCTTTAGCAAAATTTACAAGCTAAGGCTTCTTCCCTACCTCCTCGTTCGGGTCAAAATCCTTGTCCAAATCTTCCTCCGTTGGCCTCCTTCTTGCTTCAGGTGGGAAAGGATCCTCGGGACTTTCATATCCCTCTTCTGACTCATCATCCTCTTCTTCTTCGCCTTCAGCAGCCTCTCCTTCAGGGCCTTCCTCCTCGTCACACTCCTCCTGAGTAAGCATCACTTCTAGATCTTTTTCTACCTCGTTATCGAACTGTTCCTGAGTAAGCTGGTCCTCTAGTGCTTGCTCCTCAAGGGTTGGCTGCTCATCATGCTTGGGGCATCGAGCTGCACAGTCTGTTGTCCGCGACATTATTTCGCGCTTTGTTCTAAAAGATGCAAGAAAGTGTGCTTTAGGTACGCGAGAAGGTATAAGAAATCAAAAAGGTCTATAAACCAAAGTAGTCCTATAAAACAACAATATAAAAAAAACGAGAAGTAGCAGTGGTAGAGGCCTCAGAAACATGTCAATCATCATCTGATCTTGAACTTGGAGCATCAAGGCATCATAACAGAGAAGAGAGGAGAAGGTAATGTAGGGGCGGCTGCTAATGATGCCAAGTTCCTCACAAGTTCTTGATCATCAGCTCATATTCCATATAATGTATGGACTTGGACAATTTCATCATCGGCAAAACAAAGGAGAGGAGAGGAGAGGGGAGATTTGGCAAAAAAAAAGCAACTGCTGCTTAACAAACATAGAGAGGAAAAGGTATAAAAAAAGCAGCTGCTGCTTCCCAAACATAGAGGATAGGAAAGGTGGCAAAAATAGAGGAGAGGGGAGATTTGGCAAAAAAAAAAAGCAGGTGTTGCTTCCCAAAAAAAGCAACAACTGCCAGACAGAAGTAGAAGTAGTAAACAGTAGTAGTAGGGAAGTCGTAGAGTAGTAGTAGAAGTAGCAAAAGCTGCTTAGGAGAGAAGAGTAGAGTGGAGTAGAGGAGAGGAGAGGAGTAGAGTGCAGTAGAGGAGAGTAGTAGTAGAAGAGGAGTGGTAGAGTAGTAGGAGAAGAGCAGGAGTAGTAGTAGGAGTAGCAAGTAGTAGTAATAGGAGTTGTAGGAGACCAACCAGCAGCCACTAGTAGTAAGAGTTGATAGAAGACAGAAGATAATAAGTAGCAATAGTAGTAAGTAGAGAGAGGAGTAGTAGGAGTAGCAAGTAGTAGTAGGAGCAGCTGGCCAGCAGCCACCAAGTAGTAGTAATAAGAGTTGTAGGAGACCAACCAGCAGCCAGCAGCCAGCAGCCACTGGTACATGGGCAAATCAATGATTTCGCTCATGCTAACCACATTTCTAATACTCAAAATCACCAAACAGGAAACCAAGACATCATGATAAAACAAAGAAAACGTAATACTACGTTTTTGCTGAAATTGATGCCACTTGCACCTAATAATAGTAGACAAATAGGATGCAAGCTGCAGACAAATAGATTGCAGGTCGGATGAAGAATAGGATGTAGTAGCTGCAACATCCAAATATTATATGAAATAGAGATAACTGGTAAGTGCATAGGCAAAAAAGTCATGAAATATAAATAACTGGTAATATTATATGAAATAAAAAGTTTCTAGCAGATCCTAAACAAGGTCACAACAGAAATTAGCATTTTAGTTTTCACCCATATAGAGCTACAGTTAGTTTTCACCCATATAAAATTAGAGTAGAGTGGAGTAGAGGAGAGGAGAGGAGTAGAGTGCAGTAGAGGAGAGTAGTAGTAGAAGAGGAGTGGTAGAGTAGTAGGAGAAGAGCAGGAGTAGTAGTAGGAGTAGCAAGTAGTAGTAATAGGAGTTGTAGGAGACCAACCAGCAGCCACTAGTAGTAAGAGTTGATAGAAGACAGAAGATAATAGGTAGCAATAGTAGTAAGTAGAGAGAGGAGTAGTAGGAGTAGCAAGTAGTAGTAGGAGCAGCTGGCCAGCAGCCACCAAGTAGTAGTAATAAGAGTTGTAGGAGACCAACCAGCAGCCAGCAGCCAGCAGCCACTGGTACATGGGCAAATCAATGATTTCGCTCATGCTAACCACATTTCTATGTGGCAGCAATCCTACATTTAGCTCGATTCTATGTGGCAGCAATCCTTACGCCTAAAAGTAGAAAAAGGATGCCACTTGCTATTTTGATGAAAGGAAGAGTATTCCAACACCTAAACTGAGCACCTCCACCCTAAACTGAGTATTCCATCCTTGCAGCCAAATCAAATTGTTGTGAAACAAATTGAGAGCAAAGCACATGAGATAAGGTACCATCGATCAGTTCCTGCTAAAACAATTCGTATTCTAAACACATTTCTAACCCAATCACCACTATAGCAAGAGGATGCCACTTGCTATTTCACAGAAAGGAAGCGTGTTCTAACAGCTAAAATGAGAACCTCCCAATCTCAGCTCTCATATTCAAAATCATGAAATCGACTTCTAAAATTGGTTGAATCTGTTGGAATACTTTGATTTCCTACTGTTTCAAGGGAGTGATTAAATATCTAGGCTGCAGTCAGCCCCATGGGGGCAAACAGTCAAACCACACTGGAAACATATAACTTTCAGAAATAAAGCATGAAAATTGATAAATTTTGATTCCAAGTAGATATAGTTTCAGAGAGTTTACTATAGAAAAAAACATATTTCAGTTCAATTGGTTGCCTGGGTAAAAACAAAAGTAGGTGTGAAGAAAAAACAAAAGTGGTGTGAAGAAAATTGTATGTGCACCTAGAAGTAAATCAGCCAAGTCATATAAAAAGTCTATCTATCTATATGAATGGTAAAGTACCTATATGAGCGTCGGTGGCTCATTTGCACGCGGACGCGTGGTCTATGACTTTTTGCAGAATCAAAATCAGCAGAGCTCTCGACCAACGACCAACAGCAAGATAAATAAAACCCTAGATAGAACCAACACACAATTCGTCTAAATGCATCTCCCAGCAAAGGATTCAAGCTATTCGTCTAAATGCATTTTAGTTTCTAGCAGATCCTAAAGAAGGAGCGTACCGGCACAGGTGTTCAGAAGACGACGGTGAGCCGGAGTGGCGGGTGATGAGGTCGTCGAAGGGGTCCTGACGGCCGGTGGCCTGGCGAGTTGAAGCGGTCGAAGGTCCAGAAGCCGTAGGGGCGCGGCCGCGCTCACCCACCGCCGAGGAGCTCGCCTGTCGTCGGCGTGCGGGGGTAGGACGTCGGGGGCCGGGCGCGGGGCGCCGGGAGCCTGCGTCGTCGGCGCGCGGGGGCGGGCTCCAGGGGCCGGGGGCGGGACGCCGAGCGCCGAGGGCTGGTGTGGGCGGGCGCGGGACCGGCGGCGGGGCTGGCAGCGTGGGCAGCGGTGGAAACCCTAGCAGCCTGACGGCGTCGGAGGGAGAAGACAGCGCCCAGACGATGACTCCCGTGCGCTACCCTCCAATTTATACTAGGTATCATTTGTAGGGGCGGTTCCTGATCCAGCCGCCCCTACAAATAGATTTTTAGGGGCGGTTCCTGATCCAACCGCCCCTACAAATATTTTTTTAAATTATAAATTCTATATTTTTATATCATAAAAACACAATTATAAATTCTACATTTTGTTCAAACTTTCTCAAATGAAAAAATGGACTATATAAGGATTGTAGATCTTGATGAGATGAACAACCTTGTTATTCAGAGTTTTTCGATCTGAGGTCATTTAGTGTCTCATTTGAGCAAGTTTGACCAAGTCAAATTTGGTCAAATAAAAAAACAACACTTTGACTCTAGTATTATGAACTCTAAATAACTTCAAATTGAAAAGTTTTGAATACCAAGTTTGATCATCTCAGCAAGATCTACAATTGTTGTTTTGGTCAACTTTCCATTTGAGAAAGTTTGGACGGTTCAAATTTGTGATTTTTAAATTTCGATGCCTACAAACTAGTTTTCAGAAACCTAGGTTATCTCAAATTGAAAAGTTTTGAATACCAAGTTTGTTCATCTCATCAAGATATACAATCCTTATATAGTACATTTTTTCATTTGAGAAAGTTTGAACAAAATGTAGATCAAATTTGACAAGTGTGTGACATAGTTTCAGACAGTCTATATGAGATTCAAGAATTTGTGACTAGTGTTTGATAAAACTTTCTCAAATGGGAAAATAAGCTATGTAAGGATTGTAGATCTCGATGAGATGAACAACCTTGTTATTCAGAGTTTTTCCATCTGAGGTCATTTAGTGTCTCATTTGAGCAAGTTTGACCAAGTCAAATTTGGTCAAATGAAAAAACGACACTTTGACTCTAGTATTATGAACTCTAAATAACTTCAAATTGAAAAGTTTTGAATACCAAGTTTGATCATCTCAGCAAGATCTACAATTGTTGTTTTGGTCAACTTTCCATTTGAGAAAGTTTGGACGGTTCAAATTTGTGATTTTTAAATTTCGACGCCTACAAACTAGTTTTCGGAACCCTAGGTTATCTCAAATTGAAAAGTTTTGAATACCAAGTTTGTTCATCTCATCAAGATATACAATCCTTATATAGTACATTTTTTCATTTGAGAAAGTTTGAACAAAATGTAGATCAAATTTGACAAGTGTGTGACATAGTTTCAGACAGTCTATATGAGATTCAAGAATTTGTGACTAGTGTTTGATAAAACTTTCTCAAATGGGAAAATAAGCTATGTAAGGATTGTAGATCTCGATGAGATGAACAACCTTGTTATTCAGAGTTTTTCCATCTGAGGTCATTTAGTGTCTCATTTGAGCAAGTTTGACCAAGTCAAATTTGGTCAAATGAAAAAACAATACTTTGACTCTAGTATTATGAACTCTAAATAACTTCAAATTGAAAAGTTTTGAATACCAAGTTTGATCATCTCAGCAAGATCTACAATTGTTGTTTTGGTCAACTTTCCATTTGAGAAAGTTTGGACGGTTCAAATTTGTGATTTTTAAATTTCGACGCCTACAAACTAGTTTTTGGAACCCTAGGTTATCTCAAATTGAAAAGTTTTGAATACCAAGTTTGTTCATCTCATCAAGATATACAATCCTTATATAGTACATTTTTTTATTTGAGAAAGTTTGAACAAAATGTAGATCAAATTTGACAAGTGTGTGACATAGTTTCAGACAGTCTATATGAGATTCAAGAATTTGTGACTAGTGTTTGATAAAACTTTCTCAAATGGGAAAATAAGCTATGTAAGGATTGTAGATCTCGATGAGATGAACAACCTTGTTATTCAGAGTTTTTCTATCTGAGGTCATTTAGTGTTTCATTTGAGCAAGTTTGACCAAGTCAAATTTGGTCAAATGAAAAAACAACACTTTGACTCTAGTATTATGAACTCTAAATAACTTCAAATTGAAAAGTTTTGAATACCAAGTTTGATCATCTCAGCAAGATCTACAATTGTTGTTTTGGTCAACTTTCCATTTGAGAAAGTTTGGACGGTTCAAATTTGTGATTTTTAAATTTCGACGCCTACAAACTAGTTTTCGGAACCCTAGGTTATCTCAAATTGAAAAGTTTTGAATACCAAGTTTGTTCATCTCATCAAGATATACAATCCTTATATAGTACATTTTTTCATTTGAGAAAGTTTGAACAAAATGTAGATCAAATTTGACAAGTGTGTGACATAGTTTCAGACATTCTATATGAGATTCAAGAATTTGTGACTAGTGTTTGATAAAACTTTCTCAAATGGGAAAATAAGCTATGTAAGGATTGTAGATCTTGATGAGATGAACAACCTTGTTATTCAGAGTTTTTCCATCTGAGGTCATTTAGTGTCTCATTTGAGCAAGTCTGTGAATATGTAGTCTTACACACGTACACAAATATATAGTCTCACACGCATACACAAATATGTAGTCTTACACACGTACACAAATATATAGTCTCACACGCATGCATAAATGAAGCCTTACAAACACACACAACTAGCTAGCCCGCTGTAACGACTTTCCCATTAACACCTTTTCGTTCCCATGGCATTATATCTTTGGGGATGTTCTTTTCCACAACACTGATCTTCTTAGGAAAGTCTGTGAATAACGGCATCTCATCATAGTTATTGTAAGCTTCAACATCGTCCACGCCATCAACTCCAATAATGTGTTGTTTCCCGGAGGCAACCACGTGCTTTGTCTTCTTCTTCGGGGGGAGGTTACTTTGTGGGTCAGACATATAGAAAACTTGTGCGACACGTGAAGCGAGCACCCAAGGGTCATCTTGGTAGCCTAGATTCTCGAGGTCCAGGACTCTCAATCCGATCTCGTTCAGTTGGTGTTGTTTGATCCAGCGGCATCGAAACAGGGCCACCGTTATATCCCTTCCATAGTCAAGTTCCCATATCTCTTCAATGATGCCAAAGTATTGGATCTTTCGCCCTAATCCATCGAGAGCCTCTATTCGAACGCCGCTGTTTTGGTTCACATATTTACTATCCTTTGCGTGGGTATAGTACGTGTACCCATTGATATCATAAGTATTCCAAGATGTAACTTGTCTCGATGGCCCCTCCGCCAACCTACTGATGGTAATAGAGTCTATGGTTTCTCCAGGCGGTATGTTTTGGTCCTTCAACCATATAGTTAGTCGTTGCTTGTGCTGTTTCATGACCCAATCATCCGAACGGCCATTTCTCTCTGCCATAATGATAGCCAAGTGTTCATCAATATACGGTTGCATCAGTTGTGTACTTTGCAAGACACTGTAATGCGCCCGACTCACCTCTTTGTAATCATGGTCGATGAACACTTTTCTACCACTAGTGCCCTTCCCAGCCAGCCTACCCTTGTGACAAGAATCGGGTTTACCAATCCCTTTCTGTACTTTTAGGTACTCTTGACAGCACTCGACGACTTCTTCAGTACTATAACCCTCTATCATGGAGCCCTCTGGGTATGCTCGATTATGCACGTATCGACTTAAAACGGACATGAACCGCTCATAGGACCACATTTCATGCAAGTAGCAAGGGCCAAGCGCCTGTATCTGATGAACCATGTGAGTCATGAGATGTGGCATTATATCAAAAAAAGCAGGAGGTAAACACATCTCCAATTGGTTTTGTGTCTCCACCACAAATTCATGTAGGTCACTCAGCTCTTCCTTGCCAATCGTCTTCTGTGAGATCTTCGAAAAGAAGTAGCACATGCGGGTAATGGCCATTTTCAAGAACTCTGGCTTTATAGCCCTGATTGCAATAGGTAGAAACACTGTCAGCATCACATGGCAATCGTGAGCCTTGCAGTGTGTTATTGACAAGTCCTTCATCGACACTAGCTTCTTCACATTTGCTGAAAACCCAGTCGGGACTTTGATCCCCCTCAGGAAAGTGCATATAGCTCTCTTCTCGTCTGGTGTTAGGTTGAAGCACGCCGCGGGCAAAGTGTATTTTCCATTAGCCTCAGGTACCGGGTGAAGCTGTGGCATCATGTTTAGCTGCACCATGTCTTTCCGTGCTTTCAGACCATCCTTTGACTTGCCTGTGTCCATCAAGGTAGCAATGAGACTCTCAAAGACATTCTTCTGTACGTGCATAGCATCAATGGCATGGGGGACCTCCAAGTCTGGCCAATAAGGCAGATACTGAAAGAAGATCGATTGTTTCTTGAAAGGTACGCCTTCGATAGGAGGTGTGCTTCTATCTCTGTTCGTCCCATCTGGATTCTTCTTTCCATAGACGACGCGTATATTTTTCACCATTCTGTACACATGTTCTCCGTTATGACGTCTCTCCGGAGGGGGTTCAATCTCCAGGGCGTTGTCATAAAATCTAAAGAACAATTTGCTGCGGTACTTGTGACTTGTCTTTAAGAAGCGTCGGTTCCTTAGGTAAACTATCTTCTTGGATGCATCCAGGTACACCCATGTAGTACCATCCAAGCAAACCAAGCATCCCGTCTTCCCTTTGATCTGTCCAGACAAAGCAAACAACGCGGGGTAATCATTGGTAGTAACAAATATTATTGCTCTACATATGAAGTCCTCCTTTCGGAACGCATCGTACATCTGCTCCCCATGCCTCCATAGTCTCTCCATTTCTTGCATCAAGGGCTCGAGGAACACGTCTATATCAATGCCTGGTTGTTTAGGGCCAGAAATAAGAATAGTGAGGAGAAGGTACTTTCTCTTCTGACACAACCATGTTGGGATGTTGTACATGGTCCAGATCACTGGCCATGTGCTGTGGTTGCTCATCCTCTCATTGAAGGGATTCATTCCATCGGTGCTCAGGCCAAACCGTACATTCCTTGGGTCATCGCTGAATTCTTTGTGCTTCTCATCAAACCTTTGCCACTGACTACAATCAGCCGGGTGTGCAATCTTATCATCATCTACCTTGCGCTCATCATCCCACCATGTCATGAGTGCGGCTTCTTTAGGGTTTAGGAACATACGTCTCAAGCGGTCGGTCACTGGCAGGTACCACATTACCAGGGCAGGAATTCTTCTCTGCTTTGCATCGTTGCCTAATGGAGTGTCCTCTGGGGGCTGAGATTCTTGTACCACCTTTTTTGTACCCTTCTTATTCCTCTTTTTCCCCGTGGATGGTTCGTCCCCACCGTAAAGGTCATTGTTCTTGTACCGGCTGGCCCCACACCGGGGACATTTATCCAATGACTTGAACGTTTCACCACGAAAAAGTATACAGTGGTTGGGGCATGCATGTATTTTTTCAACCCCCATTGTCAATGGACTTATGATCTTCTTCGCTTGGTATGTGTTGGCGGGAACTGAGTTTGGTTGTGGCAGCACCCATGACAGGAGATGCAATAGATCATTGAAACTACAGTCTGACCAGCCGTACTTAGCCTTCAGGATGAGCAGCTCAAGCACGAAACGTAGCAATGTCCAATGTGTCGGACAACCCTTTTCAACACCATACACAGTCTCCTTCGATGCTTTTGTCACTCTTTCCAAATTTTCTAGACCTTTTGGGCTATTTAGTAAAATCTCTGGTCCAAGGGTTCGAATCATGTCATCTAAATCATCTTCAACTCCGACATGTGCTCCACCATCATTATTGGCACCACCTTCGTCGTTACCATCCCAACCACCAGCATCACCACCTTGTTCATTGCCAAACTCGAAATCCATTTGTGCATCAAGCTCGGCTGAATATTGGGACAGGGATTCTATGGTTTCATCGTCGTATTCCTCCTCATCCTCGTCGTTAACAATAACCATTTCACCATGATGAATCCACACTGTGTAGTCCTCAATAAATCCTCGTATAATCAAATGTGATCTGATGATAGTCACATCTGTCCATGCCATACGGTTCTTGCAATCTTTACAGGGGCAAATAATTGTATCCTTATTCTCTTTCAATGTCGTTGCATGCTTCGTTGCGGCTTCAATAAATTTATCCACCTCTTCACGGAAACCTGCCTTGAACCTTAACGAACCATACATCCAAGAGTTCCTGTACTCCATCTTTTACAACAACAATAAAATAAACATTAAAGGACTACTTATTCAGATATATATAAAAATTAATCAAAGTAATAATTATTTGAGAATAATTGTATATACCTCAGATATATATGAATATAAATCTAATATAATTACATGAAGCATACAAACACACCATGGTAGAGGAAAATTAATTAATGGCCCATTTATCCATAAATAATTAAAATACATATTTATTGATTACAATAAACAATTTCAAAGACAACAATTAGCAATAATTATACTTTACACAATATCTTTCGTATAAACCCTAGTCCAATTTTATCAAACATAAATTTACAAAAACGAAATTAATAAAAAAACCAAACCCTAGATCTAGATCACATGCACATGAAACATCCATAAAACTAACTAATGGTTCACTAAAATCAAGAAACATGGACCAAATAAGGGTATGATCTTGTTCCCCTCCCTAATTTACCCTAGTACATTTAAAAGTTGGGTCTAATTTGCTCATAAATAGCTCAAGCACCATAGAAGAGAGAGAAAAACAAAACTCTAATTATTCACTAATCAACCATTAAAACTTCAAAAAAAGTGTGGAATAGCATTTTCTTACCTTCTACAACCTCTCCACCAAAGGATTTGAGACCAAAACCTTCCCCCCTTAGTAGAGCAATTTTTGGGAGGTGCCCAAGCCCTCCCCAACTTTCTTTCACGGGTTGGAGTGAATGACCCGAGGAGGAAGAAGGTGCTGCTTCACTTTTATATGGGGTCATTTGTAGGGGCGGCTGGTGATTGAGCCGCCCCTACAAATAGAAGCTATAAATACGGGCCATTTTTAGGGGCGGCTCAATCACCAGCCGCCCCTAAAAATACCATTTCTAGAGGCGGCTGGTGATTGAGCCGCCCCTAAAAATCATACTCCATTTGTAGGGGCGGCTGGTGTCTGGGCACCCGAGCACGCCACTGTAGGGGCGGCTCCATCTCAAGCCGCCCCTACAAAAAAATTGAACCGTTGCTAAAAATCGTTTTCTACGTAGTGAGTTTTCCTGATCTATCTGAGCTGGTAGTTAACTAACCATAGAATCGATGCTATACGAGCGAGATCCATCCATCCCATCATCGTCAAATATATATAATGCATTTGCATGCATGCCCACGCACGCACGTACGTGGTGTATGCTTGCCTTTTAGTCGTTGCATCATCATCTCCACAGCATGGCTTTGTCGGGCACCATCATTAAGCTACTAAGTACATACTGATTATTAATCAGCATCGATCTAGTAGAGCGTGTAAATTTAGGATTTACTGGTTCAGTACTTTTCTGCAGTTGCACTTGTTTTATTCACTGTCTAAGCGGGTCATGTTTTGAAGCAATTACTTGGGCATGCAATGCAGGTGGTTCTGGATAACGGCCTCGTCTGGACGACCTTGCCGTCACCTTCACTTCCCCGTCCCTCGGTCGAGTAGAAGGTAAAACCATGGGTTGTCGGCCATCGCGCCGTTTTTTGATGTGGATGGCCTTCGTGCCTCCCATTGTTGATGTGTCGGCCTTTGTGCCGTGAATGTGGGTGTTGGCCATCGAGCCGATTTTTTTTGCAGGTTTTGGAAACCTCCCCGTACAGGGGAGGTTCTGCCGAAATTTTTAACTTATACCCTTTTTTTTTGCAGAGCAAAGGACGTCAAAGGAGCTTCAGAGTAGTCGATTGTCCTCGTCGGCGCTGCGACTCTCCACTGCCCCGACTCGCCACTGCCCCGCTACCCTGTCTCCACCGCCACCTTAGGTATAAACAACCTCTACTCCTGTATCTTTGTCGTAGACTGCGTAAACCAGTTAGGCGTCTCCCGTCCGAAAGAGATACGGTTGGAGGCATGCAGATCACTGTGTGTATCTGACCGTATCTGTTTCGGATTGTCCACGTTTTTTGGACAGCCCGCGTATGCGTAGATGAGGTCAGTTTCCATGCTCCGCTCCGATCCGAGCCAGAATTTCGGCAGCAAGCAGGAGCGGATACTTGCTGAGTTTTGGGTAAGTTCCTCTCGCACAACATTAATCAATCCTTCACATTGAATTCTATTTTTTTCAAATAACGATTGGATATATCATCTTTTATGCAGAGGTTTTTCAGGGCCGAAGAAGGAACCGAGGGCCTCGCTGATCGTGTGGCGCATGCAGCCTGTAGGAAGTATGTCACCGACATGTTTCACGAGGCGCGCGTCCAGGCCCACATAGACTACTACGCGTCGGCTCGTAGAATGACAGTCACCAAGAGGGAGGCTCGACAGATGACGCTGACCCAGGAGCAGTACCTTGAGGTACATGAATAACATTGATATTGTTTTGTTTTTGAATTAAATATGTTCAATTTCATCTTCATATATGTCAAACACTCGTTGACATGTAGGTGATTCCCTGGTGGTGCCGAGCGCATGCCGACGCCTGGACAATGATCGTGGCTAGGTGGTTCACGCCGGCCTACATAGAGAAGCACGAGTCTCAGCGGGCACTGCGTATGCTCAGGCCAGCTGCCACTCACCATCAAGGCAGCAGGAGTCTCCCCGGATTCAAATCAGCATATGTAAGTGATTTTTCTTCTATTTAGTTTCACGCTTAACGTATGCCTGATTGCTCACCACCTGCCGCCTTTCTCGCAGGAGGCTGCGCACCCGGACGAGGATGTCTCGATGTTCACGGCGTGGGCTATGTCCCACCAGACCAGGGTGGCCGGCGATGTCACCTGGGACCCGGCTGCCCCTCGCGAGGCATACTCCGACCCTAACGTGTACACTAAAGTCCAGGAGTACACGTTGGCGGTACAGCAGCGGCACGGGCCAGAGTACGACGTCCGCACCGAGCCCATTGATGCCGAGGCCATCATGAGGCTCGGTGGCGGCAGGAAGCACGGCCGGACGTGGATTGCGAACGCCGCCATCGACCCCACCACTGTTCCCACTCTGAGCCAGCTCCGAGCACAGAGCACGAGTTCCAGCCAGCCCATACGCTCACGGCCTACTCCGACACTGCAGCGGGTCGATGCGCTCGAGGTAATTCTTGTTTTACTCGTCGTAAATTAATATTCTCACACTTGAGTTAGTTTTGCATTACTGAAATATTGGAGTGCAATATTGCAGGCCCAGAACAACGAGAAGACGGCGCAGATCACGGCCCTCACTGCTCGGCTGGAGGCTGAGCAGGCCGCTCGGGAGGCCCAGGAGGTCAGGATTGCAGAAATGATGCAAATCATGCAAGCTCTTGGGCAGAAGACGGGTGTGCCTGTGCAGATGTCAGCTCCTCCGCCTCAGGTGCCGCACGCGTTTGCAGCTACTCCTGTAAGCGTTAAAGTTCACTTCTCGCTTGTGTGACATAGAAACCCAGAGAACACTAGCTACTGATTTGCTTGCATGACATAGAAACCCAGACAACACTAGCTATAAAAAATTTGATAGGTTTCTGTCTAAATACTAAAACTGTAGTCCTAGAATAATTACTGCAATCTCACATAAGCATATAATTGTTTGTGCAGCCTCAGTCGGCGGGTTCCAATAACCCCCCTCGTGCGTCACCTGATTCTGGAGGCTTCGTTACACCACCCTCGACGCAGAGGCCAGACGGTTGGGAAGGTTGGTGATGCAGAGGCCAGACGGTTGGAGAGGTTGGCCAGCCTCAGTCGGATTTGAACTTGTGGACTTGACACTTGAGTTAGATTGTGGACTTATGGAATTGTTGAATTTGGACTTGTGATGATACATGTGATATCTGTGAGATATATGTGATATTTGTGAGATATATGTGATGATTGTGATATTTGTGGGATATTTCTGCTGTTGAATATATATATATATATATTTTGTCTGCATGGAAAGCAAGAAACAGGTGGAATGTTGAAAATTTTCACTGGTCTTTGCCGAGGGCCTTGACCATAGCCCTCGGCAAAGAAAATCCCAGGAAAAATTAAAAACAAGTCTTTGCCGAGGGCCTTAACCATAGCCCTCGGCAAAGAAATTCCCAGGAAAAATTAAAAAGTAGGTCTTTGCCGAGGGTTTTGAACACAGCCCTCGGTAAAGAAATTCCGAGACAAAAATAAAAACGTAGGTCTTTGCCGAGGGCCTTCGATATAGCTCTCGGCAAAGAAATTCCGAGAAAAAAAAAGAAAATAGGTCTTTGCCGAGGGCCCTGCGGTATAGCTCTCGGCAAATAAATTCCAAAAAAAAGCTCTTTGCCGAGGGCCTGTATGTCAGCCCTCGGCAAAGACACCGTGGAAAATAACCGCAAACCTAACGACTACTTTACTTTGCCGAGGGCCTCCGTTAGCCCTCGGCAAATACTATGCCGAGTGCCCGATAAAAAGCCCTCGGCAAAGAGTCCTTCGCCGACGTTTTTTTTCCCGAGGGTTCTTCACCGAGGGCTGCCCTCGGCAAATCCTTCGCCGACGGCTGAAGAGCCTTTGCTGAGGGCTTCAGGCCCTCGGCAAAGACCCTGCGTCCAGTAGTGCGTGTAAGGGCATAGGAGAGACCAGACTGATAAATCTTGACAAAATCACAAAATATAGTGCCTCATTATCGATGGACACGTTTTTGTGACTAAAGGAATAATCAGCTATAAACGCAGCACCCACACAAAGAGTTAGGAACTTGAAACCACATAGATAGGTTAGAGCATCTCCAACAGAGAAACTAAATATGACCTCTACTCTACTTTTTGGTGTCGTAGAAAAAAAACCATAATCCAAGAGGCTCTAAATCAATTTCCTACTTTATGGAGGCGTCCAAATCTCCCCCTCATCCTTATCTTCGAGGGGGTGCTACTAGAGAGTTCTCTATTTATTTTTAGGATTTTTTGCACCAACTTACTCCCACATGTTTTTCCCATCTAAACTCGATCTTTCCCACCCCGTCGCCCTATTCTCCTCCCCTAGCGGAGCCCCTTAGCCCGATGCATCTTGTCGCACTATTCTCCTTCCCCCCGTGTGGCTCCCAGGTGAAGCCCTTAGCCGGCGCGGCTCACTTCCCCGGCACTCGTCCCATCCTGACGAGGCCCATTAAATGTGGCTCTCTCCTCCAGGTAAGGCACTCAACCCCACCGTAGCTCGCCTCCCCATGTAGTCTATCTCCGGTGCTCCTCACCCTCTGTGTGCCATGCATCTCCGGTACTCCTCCCCTCCTCTTCTGCCCCCTAGCTCAGTTGATTGGAAAGACGGTGGATATGGCTGAATGATGAGTGGGACCCATACGCCAATGTCTACTAGAATGAATTTGAGGGCTACTACCACAATATTTGTATAAAACAGATCTTAAAGAATTGGCGGAGCTCTTGAAACAAAAGTAGAGGTCATTGTTTTAGGGCTCACGCCGAAGTTGCTTAGCGTGGTGGTGAAGTTTGTTTAATCCAGGCGTATGCTTCAGCCATCTTGCGTAGGTCTATTATCTATATATAATGTACTAGATCATAGATCCACAGTTTGGTCGATGCACCTTGTGAGGTTTTCTCCTCCAGCGACCAGCTCCAAGCCTCCAATATGGAGATCGGCGCTGCTAGCCAGGGCTGTGCCGGTAAAATCCAGGGTCTTGTTCCAAACTTTAAAATAGGCCCTACCAGCCGAGCTAAATAGAACAATAATAGCATGTACATAGCATTGCGATAAATTAAGAATGGTACATATTCAACCCTTGGCAGCCTCCACTCTTAAGTCATGTGCGGATGGCGATTCAGTCACTCGGCATCGGCCTGCTTGATTGGCAATATGGAGACGCTTAGATGGGACGACGGGCCGATACAGGCCAGATGGATTTTGTAACGCCACTAAGAAGAGACGCAACGTTGGCAGCGAATCCTATAGAGTCGGAGCCATAATTTTTTAGGCCCTACGAATGGGAAGCCCCGTACAGTCGCACGTCTTGCACATGCATGGGGCACGGCCCTGCTGCTAGCAGTCCACCAGACGCAAAAACTGTACCTATCCCTGTAGCAGCCGCACAAGAAATGACATTAGAGGCTGCACAAAACAGCGGAGAGAGTGGAGACCCGCATCTCAATGAGCCCTGCCATGATCCACAAGTTCCCTCGTAGGCTACGAGGGCTCGGCGGCGAGGACAATCGGTACGTGGTGCCCGGCGTGGTGGCCATTGGCCCGTATCACCACGGCCTGCCCCACCTACAGGAGATGGAGGAGGTAAAGCACGCCGTGGCCTACAGGATGTGCAGGGGCTCGGGCCGCTCCGTCGACGATGTCTACGGGAAGATCGTCTCCATCGCCAGCGACGCCCGCCGCTGCTACGACGCTGACGACGCGAAGGTTAAAGGCCTGAGCGACGCCGAGTTCGCGACTATGATGTTCCTGGACGTCTGCTTCCTTCTGTGGTTCATGTCCAGCGGCGACGACGACCCGCTGTTAAAAGGGTGCGCCATTTCGGCCGCACCTAGCTTCCTCATGGACATTTCAATGCTCGAGAACCAGATCCCTTGGCTGGTTCTCGAGGTCCTAATGGAGTTCTGGCCCGTGGACATGGATTCCCTTGTTTATTTGGAGACGATGATTGCGTTTCTCTTGTGTGTAAAGGAAAAGATGGTTCCCTCATGGATCATGAGGTCCCAGAGATTCCTTCACACTTTCCTAGAGAAGTGCAGGCACGTCGTCGTCCCTGGACAGAAGACAAATACTGATGGTGAAACAAGAAGCATCACAAGCCATGGAAGAAACCTCAGGCCGCCGCATCTCCTAGGCCTTATGAGATTCATTCTCATACATGGCATGCCTCCTCAAGAGAGAGGGAGCGAGGATGGAGACAACTCAGACGAGGTATGGCTGTCTACTCTATCCAGCAGCGCCTTGGATCTGGCACAGATAGGTGTCAAGGTGACGGTCAGCACGGCCGGACGATTTGCGGACATGAACGTTCGGAAGAAGTCCGTCTTCGGCGAGCTCTCTGTCTCCGGTGTTCATCAATGACGTCATGGCCTGTTACCTCGTCAACTTGGTGGCGCTAGAGTCGGCCGGGGCTAGTACCGCCGCCAGCTTTATGTCTGATGGCTACGTCGTGAGCTCGTACCTGTCGGTGCTGGCGATGCTCATGGACAGTGAGGAGGACGTGCACGAGCTCCGGAGGCGGGGCTTGCTGTGCAGCCACTTCAGCAACACGCAGACGCTTGCCTTCTTCAAGGGCTTCGGCCAGCACCTTCGCCTGGGCCACAACTACTTCTGCATCGTAAGAGATATCCAGGAGTACATGCGCCGGAGGCCGGTGAGGATCGCTGTCCACAAGTTCGTCTACAATAACTACAAGCTCATCGCCGCCGTCCTGTCTATCGCCGGTGTGCTCGTCGGCATCTTTAAGGCCATCTATTCACTCAAGCAACCTTAGACGCATCACGTGCGGTGCGTGGTCCTCTGTCCTCCTTTGCTTATTCTCATCATATACTGTACGCACGTTTCATGCATATATATTTGCATTGCATCGGTCGCATTTCTTATTTTCTCATAGTAAGTAATTGATAAAATCAGCATGCATGCATGCATGTGATTTTTATATCCTATATGGTGTGTCTACGTGACATGTAGGATATCGGTCGCATTTCTTATATGCTGTGATAATTGATAACCATGTTAAAAATAATCTTAGTTATAACAGGATCGTCTTATCTTTCCCCAAACATGACCACTAACATAACTTAGTGTGGAAATTCATCTCATCTCATTCCATATATGCCTATGTAGACATAGTAGAGTTGATGTAGGTGAAGTAGAAGTACTATCTTGATAAAGAACTTGATGTAGATGTAGACCAGCAGTCTCCTAGCCTCTTGGAACATGAGTCGTGCTTCCAAACCTCTTGCAGTGTCTAATTGATCGGTTAGATGGGTTTAGGTGTCGAGGGAAAAGACTTGATGGGGACATGATTCTCGATCTTCCGTTAGGTGAAGATAACAACTATCGATTTGGTTGGAAAGCGACATACCGATCCGACTTCAGATCAAAAGACCTGACCCCCCTGCAACCTTAGCAACACGTCTCATCTAGTTATCAAGCGTGTCACAATCCGATTGACCTCGCTGAGAAGGCTAATCCATGCTATGAATGAAAGACACAAGCAAGAACAAGAAAAAACACAACTCAAGTAAAGTGATAATTGCAGATAAATGATAAAGCGCTCGAATTTGGGGTCTCACAAACCGATAACGGTGACTATTCAAAGATAGATTGGTCTAAAGCAAAACTCAAACTCTAACTTAGACTATGTCTACTGAATATACAGTCTAAGGGGCTGTCAAGGACCCCTATTCACGTCCCTAAGAAGTCCTGAGACGTTATAGGGCCTAAATGGCCCAAAAGACGACAACGCAACACCCTAACAGATTTCGGGTGTCCACTTGTTTCGATGATTCCTGTTGATTCGAGGAATTTTAATGTGGGACTAGCGCCATTAGTTAGTTTATAAGCTTATAAAATCATCTTTCCATCATCCATAGGTAGAACGTCAAAAACAGAGTCCGTATGTGACTTAGGCATCCGTTTTAGTGTGGGCTGCTCCTGGAGTCCGAGATGGACTCGAACTTAATGCGGATTGAGCCTCCAACTTGGCTTGGAGGACTCGAACTTGATGTGGATTGGGCCTCCAACTTGGCTTGGACGCTCTTGCTGGCCTCCTAAGGAGGTGGGCAAGTGGGAGGACGTCCAAGGGCTTCTTTGATGTGTTCTGACTTGGGCCCAAGGTCTCAAAGGTGAATAACAAGCCCACAACAACGTCACAGTACCCCACAGAAACAACGACAACTTATCATGATGATTTGAAGACCTTGTCGACATGATATTGAGGTGAGATTAGATCCATTTGAAAGCCGACTGGAGGAGGGATCCGCGCCGGCTGGATCTGGGTGGAGGGAGGCACCGCCAGTTGGATCTAGGTGGAAAGAGGCGGCGCCTATTGATCTTGCACGGGGAGTCGCCATCGTCTTTGGGGGGAGGAGTTGTAGCGAAGGGGAAGGGAGAGGAGAGGCACTCGGAGACCCGAACAGGAGAGGATGCGCGATGAGTCGAGCGTGAGAGATCGGGGTACGCTAGAGTTAACCATTTTTTCGGGTTCATGGTATTTACGTCAGTGATGCAGATTCAGTTCACGCGTATGTGAGTAACCATTTATGCTACGGACGTGTTTTATTAATCCGCGTCTCTGTAATATATGTCCATAGAAGATTTCTTTTCTAGAGATAACATATTAGAGACGCGTTTCAGTAAGACGCGTCTGTACACATTATAGACACGTTTTGTTTCTGCGTCACTAAATTAGGTGTCTTCTTTTTGCAAGTTTGGCATAGTGGGTACTGGTTGATGGTTTCGTCCAAAGCACAACTGCTAATAAAAAAGCAGCAGCGTGCACATTTTGCTTGCAAACTCAAACAAACGGCCGGCGCCAAACGCCAAACGCCAAACGCCAAACGCCAAACGCCAGCTCAGCCCAGCCCACAGCCTTAGTGGATCTCGATGCAAACATACAAGAACCCTACTGGTGCTACTGCATGCATGGTGATGGTAGCTTGGCAGTTGGCGGCATACACAGAAAACGCACATGCATGCCCTTTCCACCTGACCTCGGCGCCATGGCTTTTGTCATTGAGAAAACACGTCTCGGCGCTATGGCCAATGGCGCCGAGGTCTTGGCGGGGCGTCGGACGTGGCGGTGACCTGGCGCTGACGTGGACAAGGCCTCGGCGCCATAGATGTTGGCGCCGAGCTCGTCGCCGTAGATTTTAGGATCGAGCTGTTACCCTATAGATATTGACGTTTGAAATGAAACAAGTATAATTATTTCGAGGAACATGCAACAATGCCATTGTGGTTTAGCTGATTAGGACGTGCGCGACTTAGCTCAAAAAAGACCTGAGTTCGAACCCGAGCGCTAATTCTTTTTTTGCTATATTTTTATAAGCATTTTTCGGCTTCCTGACTCAGTCGCTCAGTCGCTCTCTTCTCATATCATATCAAACACAGCATAACCATCATGTGCAAGCTAAGTGCAGCAAGGCTTCCTGACTCCAGCACTGATTGGGTCGATTCCATCGAACTGAGCTGACACACACAGTAGGAGTATAAAATTACGAGTATGTGTCATGTGTGCACAGGTGGATTCGTACATATATTTGCAGTAAAAAAAACGGAGAGACGACGACACCGATCGATGGTCCAGTCTCTAGCTATAGCAGGCTGATTAATTGTAAGGACGACGGACCGCGACACGGACGGTCAGACGTCGTTTTTCTCCAAGACTCCAAAGGGTGCGGCAGCTGCCACGTTTGTTTAACAACGGGCCACGCACTTCACGGGAGCCAAAGTTTAGAATCTTTTTGCTGTTTCCGGCTCACAAGTCGCCATAGTACTCATTGTTATTTCTTTGGGTTCCCGTCGCCATACGCATGCATGAATTATTGCTACGTACTTATTTATTCACCCGTACCCACTAAAAAACCCGGTTTAAGACAAGCTAAGGGTCCATTATTGATTCCCATCGACATTATTGGTATGATTAAATGTTGGACCCAAGGTTTGGATTCCAACTTGCCGAAAAATGCTTATAAAAATATAGCAAAAAAAATTCAGCGCTAGGGTTTAAACCTAGGCAATTGAGCTAAGTCGCGCGCGTCCTAACCAGTTGAACCGCAATGACGTTGTTGCATGTTCCTCGGAACAATTATACTTGCTTCATTTCAAACGCCAAGATCTATGGCACCGAGGCCTTGTCCACATCGGCGTCAAGACACCGCCACGTCCGACGTCTCATCAAGACCTCAGCACCAATGGCCATGGCACCAAGACGTATTTCCTCGGCTTCAAAAGCCATGGCGCCGAGGTCAGGGCCTGTAAACGAAAATCAAACTACTAGAGGTCTATTTGTGAATATTTTTCAAAAAAAAGGGCTGAAAAATAAAAAAATCAGGCCCACAGCCTTAGTGGATCTCGATGCAAACATACAAGAACCCTACTGGTGCTACTGCATGCATGGTGATGGTAGCTTGGCAGTTGGCGGCATACACAGAAACCGCACATGCATGCCCTTCCCACCTCTAAAATTTAGTTTATGTGAAATCGAATATTTGGACACTAATTTGCAAAACTAAAAAAACTAATGGTATAGATTAAGACTAATTTGCGAGATGAATCTATTAAACCTAATTAGCCTATGATTTGACAACGCTGTGCTACCGTAAACATGTGCTAATCATGAATTAATTATGCTTAATAGATTTATCTCGCTAATTAGTCTACTTCTATGTAATTAGTTTTATAATTAACTCATACTTAGTTCTAGCATCAAACATAACTTTACCCTGGATCCCAGCAATAGCGATCAACGACGGGGAGCCGCCAGCAGCTGGCCAGTGACCGCCGACCACTAACCAGTCAGCCGTGTCGCGAGTGGCGACAGCGAGATATTTTATATTACCTCTCTGCGCTGCTGACCCAGTGACCCCATGCGAGATGCCACTCCTCCTGTCCATATCGACCATATCTACTATCGTAGCATTGCATTGTACTATTGTAAGTACTTCTACTGTCCTACAAAACATGGGAAGCAAGAGCAAGAGCAAGAGCAGGAGCAGCGTTGGTGATAGGAAATGGAAGGCTCCACCGGCGGGGTTCGGATCGTGTCCAGGCGTCTCGTCCGGCCAGAGCAGGCCGCGGGCTCGCCGGACGACAGCGCGCCGTCGGAGCCGGAGACCATCCACTTGACACCGTGGGATCTCCGCATGATCACGGTAGACTACATCCAGAAGGGACTGCTCCTGCCCAAGCCATGGACAGCAGGAGGAGGAGCACAGCTCGTGGACAACCTCGCTTCGTCCTTGGCACCAACACTTTCAGCCCGGGTCGCTCGGGGGCTTCATGAGGGTACAATACTAAATACTACCACTACTGGATTCAGGCGTTTTGCCGAGTGCCTAATGCACTCGGCAAAGGCTACTTTGCTCTCGGCAAAGCCTTTGTCGAGGGCAGCACTCGGCAAAGAGCCTCCGGTAAAAAATCCGTCGACAAAGAATTCTTTGCCGAGCGCTTTTTATCGGGCACTCGACAAAGTCTTTGCCGAGTGCAATCTCGGCACTCGACAAAGAAAAGTGACCGTCACGGCACCGGTTCCGTTAGCACATGCTTTGCCGAGTGTCATGTTAGAGGCGCTCGGCAAAGATTTTTTATTTTTTTTTTCAAAATTTCTTTGCCGAGTGCCCTACCGGGGAGGCACTCGGCAAAGATTTTTTTTAATAATTTCTTTGCCGAGTGCCCTGCCAGGTCGGCGCTTGGCAAATATTTTTTATTTTTTTTCGTAATTTCTTTGCCGAGTGCCAGGGTTAGGGCACTCGGCAAAGAGGCTAATTTTTTTTTGATTCTATATTCACAAACACAGCATATAAGAGATATATATAACATCTGTGACATCACAAACACAATATAGCGCATATATATCACATCCATCTCATCACAAAGGCAATACCACATATATATCACATGTCGATCACACAATATCTCACATACACAACATCACAAGCATAATAGGTCCAATATCCATCGAAACAAGTCGATAGTTGATCACAGTGCATCACATGTCTATCAAGCAGTGAAAAAGAGATACAAACTACCGATGGGGAGGAAACTGAGTGCTTGGTGAAGGAAAAGTGCCGTCGCCTGCTTGCGTCTGAGATGGGTTATTCGAACCCATCGACGGAGGCTGCATAAAGGACAAGAGATTGCATCTGTTAGAGTGGTCATCTAATGAAAGCACTAGTCGAAGCAATTTGGTTTCATACTCACAGGACTAGCTATAACTGGCGGTGACGGTGGAGCGAACTGCGGCACAGCTACACCGTGCATTTGCCCAAAGGTCTTCAGGAACATCGTAATCTCCGCCAGCTGCTTGGCCTGCCTTTCCCGCTCGGCCCGCTCGTCCTGTCTTTCCCGCTCGGCCTGCTCGGTCCTCGCCGCCAGGTCCCGCAGCTCCTGAGCCATCCTCTCGTTATCGGCCTGCAACATTTCAATCGAATGTTTCAGTAATGCAAAGGTAACTAAGTTATTTAAAGATCAATGTACGAAGAGTTAAACGGGACTAACATAGAGTGCGTCGACCCGCTGCTATGAAGAGGACGGCCGTTGGCGTATGGCCGGGCCTCCGCTCGGGGTCTGTGCTCGGATCTAGGAGAGGGAGTGAATCTCGCTGGGCTTGAGGGTGCCATCGCTTATCCAGTACCGCCCATGCTTCTTGCCTTGTCCGAGCCTCATGACCATCGCGTCCCATCGATGTTGTCGGTGCTCGGATCCTAGTCTGGCCCATGGACCGACCTTGCCTCCGACGCGTACGAACTGATGCGGGTGTGGACGCTCGGGTTGTTGTAGGACTCGGGCGGGTCATCCGGGGTGAAGGTGACAGCGGACGTCGCCTTACCCTTGCGGGCCAGACCATATGCCATGAAATTGGAGATGGACTGCCCACCATGTGACGCCCACTGCGAGAAAGACAACAAGATGATTAGAAGAAACATGCAGAATGGAGCGTAAGAATACTAAAAATTCACGTACCCATGCTTGCTTGTACGCGCCGAGGCTGCGGCTGCCTTGATGGTGTGTGGGGCCTGTCGCTGCCATACGCCGCTCCCGCCCCGCCTCGTGGTCCTGGATATAACCCTCCGTGAACCACCTATCCATGATCATCTCCCAGCAGTCCCGATACGACTCTCACCACCATGGAATTGTCTACATGTCATAAAGAATTTGAGATGTAAGAAGACCAAATTAAAGCTACTTAATCTCAAAACGAATCAGTATTATTATTCTTCATTTACCTCAAGGTACTGTTCCCGGGTCAGCGTCCTCTGTCTTGCCTGTGTCTTGGTGATCTTCTCACCAAGGTGCGTGGCGTAGTACTTGACGATGCAAGTGAGGCGCTCCTCGTAGTGCATGTCGGTGATTCGTTTCCTGGCACTTTTCACCATCACCTTCTCCGCCCTGTCCTCCTGTCCCTCTTCACATCTGAAAAAAGTCTGCAGACAGACACAATGTATCAATTCATTATGTCAAAAAAAGTCAAATGAATGCGATGTATTGATCAAAGTTGTGCGAGCGAGACTTACCCAGAACTCTCTCCTCACCCGCTCCTGCTTATCTCCACATGCGTCGGGGGCATCTTTGTAGTGGTCCCACGATTTGGCCGGCTCAATGTTCCCCTTGTGCGTGACAATGCCGGGGTAAAAGTGCCTGCACACAAGACCCAGGATGTGGTTGGGGTTGCATGAGTCACTAGGCGACACAACCAGCCAGTGCCTGCACAAGTCATTAACAAACATTATTAGTTTCTCTAACAATTTTCAACAGGTTATATGAAGTAGCTGTGATAAAATCTAAAGTTACTTACCTGTCCCCCTGGGGGCGGATCACTGGGCGTAGGGGAAGAAGCGGAGGCGCAGGGAGTTTCGAGGGACCTTGCAAGTAGATCCTGGCCACAACAGAGGAGTCTGAACCAGCTATGCCTCCAGCCTCGCCGCCCTGTTGTGCCTCGTCTCCCTCGTCGTCCGTCTGTCGAACTAGCTCCTCCTCGTCCGAGGAGTCCGGGGTATGGCGCTCCTCCTCCGGCACGTCACGCGGCCTAACTAGAGGAGGCCGGCCCCTCCTGCTGCCGCTGCCGCTACCGCTGCTCCTGGCCCTCTGCCTCCTCCTGTCCGACGACCCCTCTTCTACATCCGGATCTACATCGCGTGCCCTCATGAACCTCGAGTTCACGTTCCTTGGCACATGACTGCCCGCCATCTTTGTTCAATCACCTGCAATTAAAAAGAAACAAACAAGACATATTAGTACATGTGTTAAAAATAGATGCTAAATAAAAAAACAAAACACGATTACAAAATAACATAGTATTACATGTATTAGAAGTAATCATCATTATTGGGATTATCTGGATCATATGTCTCGTCATCACTATCAAAATTGTCCAAATAAACAACACTGTCCGAAGGTTCAATGTTGCCTTCATCGTCATCGTCTAAATGTAATCGCTCAAGCATTTCTATGTCCTTGGCATTTTGCACCTCATCTCCTTCTTCCTCGTCATCGACCCTTTCATTGTCTACTTCCATTCCGATCGCCTCGGTTAAGTCTATCACCAACCCCCTAGTAGCCCATCTTCTTGATAGAACTCTCCTTCATATGTGTTTGGGTTGAAGTTGTAATCTTCATCGTTTGGGACAGCTAGTCTACCATGTGGCGATACCTGGTGCACAATAGCCCAACCCTTAAGAGCCTTGTTGCCTTGGCACGCGTATGGCAAATAATAAACCTACACGGCCTGGTGAGCCACAATAAAGACATCTTTTCCTTGATAGACGGAATCTTGTCGAATCTCAACTTGACCAATATTAGGGCTCCGTTTCGTTAGTCGAGGATTGAACCAGTGGCATTTGAACATGACGAGACGAAGAGGTTTCGAACCATAAAATGAAAGTTCATAGATTTCTTTGATTATGCCATGATACTCGAGGCCATCAGGGCCGGGAGTACAAACTCCGTTGTTTGTGGTTTTTTGATGGGGCCGAGCTCGCTCGTAGCTTGCTGTGTGAAAGCGATATCCATTCACATCATAACCTGAATAAGCTTTCACCTTATTGTCGAAACCATTTGCAACCTGTCTCAACTCCTTACTCATAGTTGCATCGGTTTGGGCCTGCAAGCGCAAGAATGAAAGATTGCCGGACTAAGTACGTGAAACTCGAAATCTCGAACTAGGTACGAGGTAAATTGGACAATACCTTTGTTTTGAACCAAGAAATGAAATCAGGCCTCCCTGCTCCCGGACCCTGTGAAAGAAGGGTATCGGTTTGCCGTGGGGTAGGACCCCTTGGTTGATGCCAGGATACACGAATAAATTCCCTATGCAAACGAGAAAGAATCAGTTGGATGCAGAATAGTGACGGCGTATTGAAACAAGTTCGTTGAGAACTTACTCAATGAACGGCTTCACCTCGGTTAGGTTCTGCAACACATATAGCATGATACTGCGCCACTCTTCATTATCCAACCTCTTATTGGTCGATCCACTTGCACTTCCGAGTTGCCCTTGGAAAAGGCTGAGGTTGGATTCATTCTCGTCAGCATTGTAGCGAGGGAGTGGATTATGCACGCTAGGAAGGTTTGTTGTGTAGTATAGCTGTGTGAAGTTTGTCACCTCCTCCAGAATGGAAGCCTCTGCAATGGAAGCCTCAATTTTGGCTTTATTTCTACATTTTTTACGAACGGCCTTCAGACATCTCTCGATTGGATAGCACCAACGGGCCTGCATGGGCCCCCCCATACGTGCCTCATACGGGAGGTGCACAATCAAATGCTGCATTGACAAGAAGAAGCCAGGTGGAAAGATCTTCTCCAACTTACAAAGCAACTCAAGTGCCACTTTCTCCAAGTTTGCAACCACGGTCCGAGATAGCTCCTTGGCACAAAGCTAGCGGAAGAAATAACTCAACTCTGCAAGCACTAGCCAAACATGCTCAGGAACATAGCCTCGTACCATCGCCGGAAGAAGCCGCTCAATCCATACGTGGTAGTCATGACTTTTCATCCCATTGACTCGCATAGTGCCTAAGTTCACTCCCCTGCTCAGATTCGCTGCATACCCATCAGGGAACATTAATGCCTTGATCCATCGTAGTACTTCCCTCCTTTGTTCGGGTTTCAAGATGAAATCGGCCTTAGGCCTTTTCCAGTTCTTGCCGTTTGCAGGAGGCCGCATCTCTTGCTGTCGCCAGGTCCACTCTAGCCTTAGGGTTGTCCTTAGACTTGTTAGTGTCCATGAGTGTTGCCCAAAGTGCCTCGGTGATATTCTTTTCAGTGTGCATTACATCAATGTTATGGGGCAGTAGGAGGTTATCGAAATAGGGGAGCCTCGTCAAGTCGGACTTATGAGTCCACATGTGTTGCTCACCATATCCCACAAAACCACCTTCTTCATTGGGCACGAGAGCATATATCTGAGCATGAACCTCGGCACCAGTCTTCAAGTGCGGTCTAGGGTCCGTGACTGTGACACCTTTCCTAAAGTTCTTGGTGTCTTGTCGGAATGGATGGTTGGAATCTAGGAATTGACGATGTTAATCGAACGATGAATACTTGCCACCCTTCTTCAACCAAATGAACCTCATAGCTTCTTGGCATATTGGGCATGGGAACTTCCCCTGAACACACCAGGCGCTGAATAACCCATACGCCAGGAAGTCATGCATGGAGTATTGGTACCAGACGTACATTTTGAAGCTTTGCTTTGTAGCTCGGTCGTATGTCCATACCCCTTCATTCCAAGCTTTCATCAATTCATCAATCACAGGCTCCATGAACACACCCATATTCTTGCCTGGGTGTCCAGGAATTATCAACGTCAAGATCACGTTATGTCGTTGAAAGGCGACGCCAGGGGGGATATTGAGGGGGATAACAAACACGGGCCAACATGTGTAAGGGCAGCCATCATGCCATAAGGATTGAACCCATCTGTTGCTAGCACGACACGCACATTACGAGCCTCATCGGATTTCAGACGATGTTTGTCATTAAAGCCGGTCCATGCTTCACCATCAGATGGATGTACCATCTTGTCAGGATTGTACCGTTTGCCATTCTTGTGCTACGTCATATGTTTCGCGGTTTCCTCGGTCATGAATAGCCTTTGAAGCCTCGGCACGAAGGGAAGGTGCCGTAAGAGTCGGGCGGGTATCTTAAGCTGCCTCTTCTGGCCACCACCATCACCAGACTCTACCTCTAGGAACCTGGAAGCTTTACACTTTGGACAGTTATTTGCCTCCTTGTGTTCTTCACGAAATAGGACACACCTGTTTGGACAAGCATGTATCTGCTCATACGACATCTTCAGTGCTTTAAGGAGCTTCTGTGCCTCGTACATGGTCTTTAGCAACATGTGGTCCTTTGGAAGCAGGGTGCCAACCACAGCCAACACCTTATCGAAGCCTTCTCGACTCATGTTCAAATCGGACTTGAACCCCATCAAGCGACTAATGGCATCTAGCTGAGAGACCTCAGAATGAGCGTGAAGGGGTTTCGCCGCCGAGTCCATCATGTACTTGAACGCATCTACGGCTGCCTGCATCTCCGCCTCCTCACGTCCTTCATCAAACTGTGCTTGGTGAACGTCATCTACCATGTCTGCTACCCCGGCATCAGCATCGAAAGCCTCGACGCGTGGTCTCACCACCTCCTCTCTCATACGATCGGCTTCACCATGGTGGACCCACCGGGTGTAGTTCGGCGTAAACCCATTCTTGTGCAGATGTATACCCATGACTTCCTGGTTTTGCATTCTCCTGTTACCACACTTGCTGTAGGGACACAAAGCCATTTTCGGGTATCTAGCGGCCTTGCCAAATGCACGCTTCAAGAAACGATCGGTCTTGTTCATCCATTCAATGCTGACATCACCTTGACTTGTCCGGCCCGTGTACATCCACTGACGGTCCTCCATCCTCTAGCATATATAACATCTCCATAGGTGACCATCAATTGCATCTACGCGGTGTCCCTACTCTCTAATACGTGAGGATAGGTCCTAATCCCACCCGCCGATGCGTAGATGAGGTTAGTTCCCATGCTCCGCTCCTATCCGAGACAGAATTTCGGTAGCACCTCCCTGCTGTTCTCCCGATACACGTCCTGCAAGGGAGAGTGTGTATCCAGAGAACAACAGGGGGTAATGCCAAAACACCATCTCGGACCAGAGCGGACCATGGAAACTAACCCATCTACGCATCCGTAGGCTGTCCAAAAAACATGGACAATCCGAAACAGATACGGTCGCAGATATACAAAGATCTGCATACCTCCAACCATATCTCTTTCGGATAGGAGACACCTAACTAGGTTATGCGACCAAAGACCACATATGGATAGAGGGGTTATACCTAGGGTGCAGGTGAGGTCAGGGTAGCAGGGCGGTGGAGAGTCAGTGCAGTGGCGAGTCGACGCGGTGCAGGAAGACCCGCAGCGTCGACGAAGACGATCGGGGTCGCCGAGTCCCTCCCACAGGTCCTCCTGCAAAAAAGGGCAAAAATGGTTAGTGTCGACTCAAAATTTCGATAGCACCTCCCCTGCACGGGGAGGTTACCAAAACCTGCAAAAAACATGGCACAAAGGCCAACAACCACATATATACCAAACATGGGCACGAAGGCCAACAACCACCAATATATCAAGAGGAGCCATGTACTTTAGTTCTCTTTCCATACAGATCAAAGTATTGAAGTAGTACAACAACAATTACTACTAACCCTACAACTACTACTAACAACTACTTAACTACTAACAGTACTAATACTAAGAACTACTTAACTATTAACAACTACTACTACTAACCACTACTACTTACTAACTACTACTATTTACTAACTACTACTACTACTACTAACCCTACAACTAACACTACTAACTAATACTACTAACCACTACTACTTACTAACTACTACTATTTACTAACTACTACTACTACTAACCCTACAACTAACACTACTAACTACTACAACTAACACTACAACTAACACTACTAACTACTACTACTAACACTACAACTAACTACTACTACTACTAACCCTACAAGGGTAGGGCTTACCTTGGCGGCAAGAACGGCAAGAGCGAGGGCCGGCAACGACGGCGGGGATGACCGCAGCAGCGCGAGGATCAACGGGCGGTCGGAACGGCGCGAGGATCGACGGGCAGTCGGGTCGGCACCTTCGTCTTCTTCCTCCTTCCCTTCTCTTTCTTCCTCTTCTTCCTCCTCCCCCTTCTCTTTCTTCCTCTTGCTCCTCTCCTTCTCCCTCTGCTGGCCGGCCATAGGGCACGGCGGGGCCGGTGGAGCTCGGGGCCGGCGGGGGAGCTCGGGGCCGGCCGGGTCGCTGTCCCCGAGGAGCTCGGAGCCTGGGGCGCCGGCGAGCTCGGGGCGGCGGCCGGGGACCCGGGGCATGGGCGCGGGGCCGCCGGGGCCGGGCGCCGGGGCGAGCGCCGCCGGGACAGGGGCGGGGGGCGCCGGGGCGGGCTCGCCGGAGGGGGACGATGGCGGGGGCGGCGGCGGCGCGGCAGGGACGCGTGGGCGGGTGGGAGAGGAGTGAGAGGGTGTGGGGTTGGGCCGGCCCGTGCTGGGCCTTTAGGTTAAAAGATTTGCCGAGTGCCGAGCCCAGTGACACTCGGCAAAGGGTTTTTTATTTTTTTTTAAAAAATTCTTTGCCGAGTGCCCTGTGACCTGGCGCTCGGCAAAGGCTTCTTTGCCGAGTGCCAAGGTTGGCACTCGGCAAATTAATTTTTTTTGTTTTTTTCACCCATTTTTTTCTAGGGCCTTGCTACAGTAATTAAAACTCAATTTCAGAATTTGGGACAATTTTGAGTTTTTTTACTATATTTCCTTAATTATTTTTGTTTCGTTGAATTTTTCCGACTATTTCAAATTTGAACGGCATGTACATGAAATAATGGAATTTGGTCATTCAAAAAATGGTATTCATGATGTTTGGCGTATGTTGAGGCCGTATCCAGGAACTCGCATGGAATTACGAGCAGCTTGTTGTCATAACATGACGATGTACTTGCGGGAAAAGTGTATTTAAATTATATAAAATCCAAACGAAGTCCGAAAATCATGAAACTTGTCGAGGTGTCTTGTTATCGCATGTGGAGGCCGTGGTAAAAAATGAGAAAGTTTGAAGCAAGTTGTGACGTCGGATGCCTAAAAGCCAGACATCTCCCAAATTTTGAAATGGAGGTTTAATTACTGTAGCAAGGCCCCAGAAAAAAATGGGGCAAAAAAAACAAAAAAAATTAATTTGCCAAGTGCCAACCTTGGCACTCGGCAAAGAAGCCTTTGCCGAGCGCCAGGTGACAGGGCACTCGGCAAAGAATTTTTTTTAAAAAAAATAAAAAACCCTTTGCCGAGAGCCTAACGTCGGGGCACTCGGCAAAGGCTGACGGCAGGTGGCTGCCGTCACGCCGGCCACCTTTGCCGACGACCAAATTTTGCCGAGTGCTCGGCACTCGGCAAAGATTTTTTTGCCGACGGCCGCTCTCGGCAAAGGCATATTTGCCGACGGCCTGTCTTTGCCGAGTGCCGCAGGGGCCGACTCTCGGCAAAGATTGCCTTTGCCGAGTGCCCGACAGAAAGCGCTCGGCAAATCTTTTTGCACTCGGCAAATCGGCCGTGTCCGGTAGTGTACCTATCTTTTTTTTCTGTTATATGGTAAAAACTTTTTGCCCATACAAAAGCGTATTCCATTCCTTCGATTACCCTACCTGACTTTGTTTTTACTCCCGAACGAGCGCACCCTACCACAACCTACGTTTACGAGCAGCCGAGCCTCGCGGGTCATGCCCGGGTTCTTAAAAGCTGCAGCCTACGGAACGAACGAGCAGGTGCGAAAAAGAAAGGATAAAAATAAAGCTATGCTAGGATAAAAAACAAGGAACGGATAGTGATTCTATCACAAAATAGAACTGATGTATTCATTGATACAAAAAACTGTTCACACGGGGGCTCCCCCACAAACTTAACGATTATATTTTCTGACTACTTCTACTCCGAATACTACTGTGGCCGCTCGGCGGCATCGGCTGATGCCAAATGAGGGGCCACGGCACACGCGCGCTGGACATAACCACCGCCGCAAGGGCCCGCATGGCTCCACTCCCTCGACTTCGGCGAGCGCAACGGGTACCTCAAGGGCCCTGCCCAGTTCTGCTCCCTCGACTTCGATGAGTGCAACGGGTACCTCAAGGACGTCGCACCCATATATGCTCAGCAGAAGATCATGGAGCTCCTGACCTTCTCATGCAGTCGAGGCAGCTCCTGGGCAGGACGCTGCCCGCCGAGGTATGGCCGCCGTGGCTGGAAGATATCTCATCAAACTTTATGAACTGGCCAACCTGAGCAGCTGCAAGGGCAAAACCTCCCACCGACGCAGTCCCGAGCATCTTCCTCTCGGACAAGGCTCACCCGGAGATGACTCGCCGAAAGGAGTCCATGTGCGACTCCATCCCAACGAAAGCCTCACAGATGGTGATGAAGCCAGCGACGTGCAGTACCCTCTAGTGCGCCACCTCCTTCGACGAAAGCAACCCCTTCTCGGCGAAGGCGGCCAGTACCACCTCATCTAAGCTGGATAACCTCCAGCTCAACATCGCGCTCTGAAATCATGAACGGGTCTATGAGTTCTCCTTTCCCTCTCCCTTCCCCTATTTAAGGAGAAGATGCAGCAGTTGAAGAAGGGCGAAGGATTAGGACAAAAAACCCTCTCCCTTCCCCATTCAATGCGGATGGGAAATGACGGAACACGCCCTGACCAATGGGACGCACCCTGCCTGACGGAACGACACCTGGTTAGATGAGACGTGGCCTAGGTATGGCCCACCACTACCGTATGACCGGGCACGAGAAACAAGACACCACCACACGCAGGCGGCCCTCCGCCTTCCCAGATGAAAGTTGGAAAGGCCCAACTACAGGATCTCCGCCCAAGAGAGACTATCGGGCTTCTTAAGTCAATCGAACGGTTTAGGAAAACACCGAGAGATAGGTAAGGAGCAAAGGGACGCCCCATGTGGGCCATGCCGATTCCGTCACGAACGACGAGCACGGATCCCGGTCAGACATTTTCGATTGGAGCTCTTCAAACCCCATCACTCGTGTCATCAAGGTAACGTTACTAACCCCCACTATTTCTTTATATAATCATTCATACATCCATACACGCATTCATTCCATACACCCGCACCCCCCGAACGATTCTACCCAAATCGCCTAGGGGCTCGGGGGCTAAGGCATCGCATATGCACTTAAATGCATCACAACGCTCCGTGTTGCGTCACGAAGCGGCAGTTGCCTCATTCAACATGAGCAACGACCGTCTGGGGTTCGAAAGCCAGCCCACGAAGGGCTCGAGGCCACCTTGCGTCAAACAGAGCTAGGGGAGAAAATGCAGATGAGCCTCGAGCGGCCCTCTCCCAGTCTGCCCCGAAGCAGACAGGGTCATCTCAACCTTCTCGTTCAATCCTAAACATCTGCCAAACCCACAGAATCTCCATCGAGGTGGGCCAGCGGGCCACCCAGGTCGGTCTCTGGAATAACCCAGGCATCTGTCGGGTTGCAGGTAAAGAAGCAGTGGAATGTCACATGAGGGCTATGCCGACCCCGTCACGAACGACGGACCCAGATTTCACTCGATCATACCCGTTAGCGAGCTCACCGAGCGCGTCACTCGAGCTCGAGCCATCAAGGCAAGCGATGTTAGTTCAGCCCCTCTGGTTGTGAGAAACCACGGACGGGGTAACGCACAAAACTCAACCGACCCCTATCAAGCCCAAACAGGGCTCAGGGGCTCAAGACACCTAAACTGCCTCGGCTACGCCTGACGCCAGGATCCGCGACTCCGTATCGCCCGATCCCTAAAAACTGCCTCGGCAGCGCCTGACGCGCGCGCCCGATGCTAGGATCCACGACTCCGTATCGCCCGATCCCTAAAACTGCCTCGACAGCGCCCGACGCTAGGATCCGCGGGCTCTGTCACGCCCGATCCCTAAAAAATGCCTCGGCTGCACCCGTCGCGTGTGCCCGACACCAGGATCCGTGACTTCGTATCGCCCGATCCCTAAAACTACCACGACAGCGCTCGACGTGTGCGACCGACGCCAGGATCCGCAAGCTCCGTCTTGCCTGATCCCTAAAATTGCCTCGGCAGCGCCCGACACGTGCACCCGACGCCAGGATCCGCGAGCTCCGTCTCGTCCCATCCCTAAGAAACTTCCTTGGCGGCGCCCGACACCAGGATCCGCGAGCTCCGTCTCACCCGATCCTGAAAACTACCTCGATCCCTAAACTGCCCACTGACAAGACCCCCAGGTGATTCTGCCCAAATCACCCAGGGGCTACACCCGTGGGTGCACTTGCGCGCACCCGCTGATAAAAGAAAACTTCTCCCGCTGGCAAACACAAAAAAACCCCAGATGATTCTACCCGAATCGCCCGGGGGCTACACCTGCGGGTGCGCTCGCGCGCACCAGCCGTCAAGACAAAAATACCCGAGATGATTCTACCCGAATCGCCTGGGGGCTCAGGGGCTCCTATCGGGTTCATAAACCCGGGTTCCCTCATGGACCGGCTTCCCAGCAAAGGCTTGGCCCAGCAGACAACGTTGCGAACGACGCGCAACTCTTGGGCCAGCCCAAAATACCTAAACGACAGGCCAAAAGGACGACCCAATCTCCGACCGGGAGGCCTGACCAAGGAGGAATAGCGCCCGCTTCCGACTCCGGCCCGCCTCTCTACCTGGAAGGCCTCACAAAAGAGGAACATCACTCTCTTCTACAAGGGCCCATGTTGGGACACTCCTTCCTCACCCGGTACTCCATCCCAATCTTCTCCTCACACTTGCCGCATGCAATGAGAGGGAGGTCCGGCCTCAGTCGCTTTGGAACCCGATGAGAGACCGAGGACCCAGAAGCAGTTGCCATCTACTCTCTATACTCATTTTTAATATAATATAAATTTCTCATTTTATAAACAAATAAAATTAAAAAACTCTAAAATTCTCTATATCTCTAAACCATGAAGTGTGCTATGCATGCTAGAAATGAAAGCTGAATACTAGTTTTGAATAACTACTTTAACCTTCCTTCATCCAAATATGCAAACTTTAAAGTGATTTTGAGCTTAAATGGCTTACAAATAAAAAGAATCCACCATAAAAAACCACATATATCTAGTCCATAACATGAGATATGCTACTGATGAAACATGAGAGTATAAAGTTGGTAACCATTAGAACCGAAGAATCGATGGAGGAATCGAAGAAATCTTGTGATTACCGGCGATGAGGAAGAAGAGAGGCCAGCGATGAAGCAAGAACACTTAGCTCGAAGTGGCTCGGGCTCGGAGAGGAAGAAGGGGTATGTAGGAGGGGATCTTTAGTCCCGGTTGGAGACAGCAACCGGGACTAAAGGTCCCTTTCTAGTCCCGGACGGAGCCTCCAGGCGGGAGTAGACTTTTACTCCCGGTTGGAGGGACCAACCGGGAGTAAAAGTTAACCTTTAGTCCCGGTTGGTAGCTTCGACCGGGACTAAAGGTCCCATGCAGCAAAAGCCTGCCGCAGTAGCCATTGGGTAGGGACTTTTAGTCCCGGTTGGAGCTACCAACCGGGACTAAAGGTTTCTCTAGTCCCGGATGCGAAAAACACCGTGACTAAAGCCAAATTTCGAAGTGGATCAAAAGTCGTTTCTCTACTAGTGTCGGCATCTTTAAAGCCATCTATTCACTCAAGCAACCTTAGATGCATCACCTGCGGTGCGTGGTCCTCTGTCCTCCTTTGCTTATTCTCATCATATACTGTACGAACGTTTCATGCATATATATTTGCATTGCATCGGTCGCGTTTCTTATTTTCTCATAGTAAGTAATTGATAAAATCAGCATGCATGCATGCATGTGATTTTTATATCCTATATGGTGTGTCTACGTGACATGTAGGATATCCTTATTGCCTATTGTGGATTGTTGAATAAGGCTGTAAGGGCCATGTACAAAATAGCTATTTGTGATTTGCTGTGATAACTGTTAACCATGTTAAAAATAATCTTAGTTATAACAGGATCGTCTTATCTTTGCCCAAACATGACCACTAACATAACTTAGTGTGGAAATTCGTCTCATTCCATATATGCCTATGTAGACAGTAGAGTTGATGTAGGTGAAGTAGAAGTACTATCTTGATAAAGAACTTGATGTAGATGTAGAAAAGCAGTCTCCTAGCCTCTTGGAACATGAGTCGTGCTTCTGAACCTCTTGTAGTGTCTAATTGATCGGTTAGATGGGTTTAGGTGTCGAGGGAAAAGAATTGATGGGGACATGATTCTCGATCTTCCGTTAGGTGAAGATAACAACTATCGATTTGGTTGGAAAGCGACACACCGATCTGGCTTCAGATCAAAAGACCCGACCCCCCTACAACCTTAGCACCACGTCTCATCTAGTTATCAAGCGTGTCACAATCCGGTTGACCTCGCTGAGAAGGCTAATCCATGCTTTGAATCAAAGACACAAGCAAGAACAAGATAAAACACAACTCAAGTAAAGTGACAATTGCAGATAAATGATAAAGCGCTCGAATTTGGGGTATCACAAACCGATAACGGTGACTATTCAAAGATAGATTGGTCTAAAGCAAAACTCTAACTCTAACTTAGACTATGTCTACTGAATATACAGTCTAAGGGGCTGTCAAGGACCCCTATTCACGTCCCTAAGAAGTCCTGAGACGTTATAGGGCCTAAATGGCCCAAAAGACGGCGACACAGCACCCTAACAGATTTTGGGTGTCCACTTGTTTCGATGATTCCTGTTGATTCGAGGAATTTTAATGTGGGACTAGCGCCATTAGTTAGTTTATAAGCTTATAAAATCATTTTTCCATCATCCATAGGTAGAACGTCAAAAACAGAGTCCGTATGTGACTTAGGCATCCGTTTTAGTGTGGGCTGCTCCTGGAGTCCAAGATGGACTCGAACTTAATGCGGATTGAGCCTCCAACTTGGCTTGGACGACTCGAACTTGATGTGGATTGGGCCTCCAACTTGGCTTGGATGCTCTTGCTGGCCTCCTAAGGAGGTGGGGAAGTGGGAGGACGTCCAAGGGCTTCTTTGATGTGTTCTTCATTTCCTTTAGGCATGTCCTGATTTGGGCCCAAGGTCTCAAAGGTGAATAACAAGCCCACAACAACATCATAGTACCCCGCAAAAACAACGACAACTTATCATGATGATTTGAAGACCTTGTCGACATGATATTGAGGTGAGATTAGATCCATTTGAAAGCCGGCTGGAGGAGGCATCCGCGCCGGCTGGATCTGGGTGGAGGGAGGCGCCGCTAGTTGGATCTAGGTGGAAAGAGGCTGCGCCAGTTGATCTTGCACGGGGAGTCGCCATCGTCTTTGGGGGGAGGAGTTGTAGCGAAGGGCAAGGGAGAGGAGAGGCGGTCAGAGACCCGAACAGGAGAGGCGCTCGGAGACCCGAACAGGAGAGGATGCGCAATGAGACGGGCATGAGGGATCAGGGTACGCTAGAGTTAACCATTTTTTCGGGTTCATGGTATTTACGTCAGTGATGCAGATTCAGTTCACGCGTATGTGAGTAACCATTTATGCTACGGACGTGTTTTATTAATCCACGTCTGTAATATATGTCCATAGAAGATTTCTTTTCTAGAGATAACATATTAGAGACGCGTTTCAGTAAGACGCGTCTGTACACATTAAAGACACGTTTTGTTTCTGCGTCACTAAATTAGGTGTCTTCTTTTTGCAAGTTTGGCATAGTGGGTACTGGTTGATGGTTTCGTCCAAAGCACAACTGCTAATAAAAAAGCAGCTGCGTGCACATTTTGCTTGCAAACTCAAACAAATGGCCGGCGCCAAACACCAAACGCGCGCCAAACGCCAAGCGCCAGCTCAGCCCAGCCAGCCTTAGTGGATCTCGATGCAAACATACAAGAACCCTACTGGTGCTACTGCATGCATGGTGATGGTAGCTTGGCAGTTGGCGGCATACACAGAAACCGCACATGCATGCCCTTTCCACCTGACCTCGGCGCCATGGCTTTTGTCGTCGAGGAAACACGTCTCGGCGCTATGGCCAATGGCGTCGAGGTCTTGGCGGGGCGTCGGACGTGGCGGTGACCTGACACCGACGTGGACAAGGCCTCGGTGCCATAGATGTTGGCGCCGAGCTCGGCGCCGTAGATCTTGGGATCGAGCTGTTACCCTATAGATATTGGCGTTTGAAATGAAACAAGTATAATTATTCCGAGAAACATGCAACAATGCCATTGTGGTTTAGCTGATTAGAATGCGCACGACTTAGCTAAAAAAAGACCTGAGTTTGAACCCGAGCGCTAATTTTTTTTGCTACATTTTTATAAGCATTTTTCGGCTTCCTGACTCAGTCGCTCAGTCGCTCTCTTCTCATATCATATCAAACACAGCATAACCATCGTGTGCAAGCTAAGTGCAGCAAGGCTTCCTGACTCCAGCACTGATTGGGTCGATTCCATCGAACTGAGCTGACACACACGGTAGGAGTATAAAATTACGAGTATGTGTCATGTGTGCACATCTGGATTCGTACATATATTTGCAGTAAAAAAACGGAGAGACGACGACACCAATCGATGGTCCAGTCTCTAGCTATAGCAGGCTGATTAATTGTAAGGACGACGGACCGCGACACGGACGGTCGGACGTCGTTTTTCTCCAAGACTCCAAAGGGTGCGGCAGCTGCCACGTTTGTTTAAGGCGAAATAGCCATTTTCGGCCCTAAACTATCGCTCGAGGCTCAATTTGGCCCCTGAACTATCAAATTGTCAATTTTCGTCCTTCAACAATCGATTTCGGACTCAATCTCGTCCATTCCCCTTGACAGCACGCCACGTGGCCAGCTAGACATGCATAATGTTTGTCCTGCCCCTCGCTCACTTCTTTACCCGTTGGCCGGCTGACGGTGTTTCCCTCTTCCCCGTTTCCCCCCTCTCGCCCTCATCCTCTCTGTTCGTCATGGCAGCTGCATAGGTAGGTTAGGGTTTTGGCTTGGGGCGGAGATCACTGTGGGACGCCGGATTGTTCGAAGGGGTGGAGGCGCGCCCCTCGTCCTTGGGCAGACAGACCCCTGCTCATAGGCAACCACGACGCAGGAAGAGGAGTGAACGTGCTGCAAAGGTGAGATGAAGTGGCACTTCACTGGTTTTGCAATTGCGTTTGATTTCCTTGTAGAATGTTTAAATTTGACCATATAGTGTATCTGTAGGGCTGCAAAACAATGTCTGAATTGGAGGTACTGGAAGTTCGATTTCATTTTAATGGGGAATTTGTTCTTGATGCGTCAAAGATGTTGTATTGCGATGGGGATTGTGGAGTGTCCCACATAGAGAAGGACAAGATATATATCCTAGAACTTGAAGGCCAACTATTGGATCACACAACTTTTCCTAGATCTGTTAGGATGTTCTGGTTGCCATATGGTGCAGAATTGAACAGTGGAATGAGGTTACTTGTAGATGACAAGTCATGTTTGGACATGATTAATGAGCAGGGAAATGCTAGAGCTGTAGATATATACACCGAATCAGTTGACATGGGTGGGAATGAAGAATCTGGAACACAGTATGCAGATGGGGATGTATTTGCCATATTTCGAGATGATAATATCATTGATTTGGATCATGTAGAACCTGTTGTTGAGGAACAAACTGTCCAAAATAGGGACAAATTTATTCAGGGTGGTAACATGTTGTGTTTGGAAGGTCCAACCCATGGTCAGGATAGTCTGAATGAAGAAGAAGCAGAAGATTCAGAATCAGAGAGTGATGGCTGTGACGCTATAGGTTTCACAAGTGATGAAGATGATGAAGTTAGGGAGATAAGAACCAAATACAAAGAGTTTATGTCAGAAGTAAAGAAGAGAGGAGATATTCCAATGGACAACCCAATTGAGGTTGATGGCATACAAGGTGGAGATATTCCATTAGACAGTAATAATCAGGTCTTAGAAGGTGGAGATGGTGTTGAATACTTTGATTCAGATGGTGATGCATCATATGATGAGGACAGTGATGGTGCCTTTACAAGAAGGAAGTGTAGGTTCCCAATATTTGATAGTTCTGTTGATACTCCACAGTTTGCAGTTGACATGTGCTTTAGAGGAAAGGATCAATTGAAGGATGCTATAGAGAGGTATGCACTGAAGATGAAGATAAATATCAGATATGTGAAGAATGAGCAGAAAAGGATTAGGGTTGTTTGTAGGTGGAAAGGTTGTCCTTGGCTTCTATATGCTTCCCATAACTCAAAATCTGATTGGTTTCAGATTGTAACTTATAATCCCAACCATGCTTATTGTCCTGAGCTTAAAAATAAAAGGTTATCTACAAGTAGGATATGTGAGAGGTATGAGAGTACTATCAAGGCTAATCCATCTTGGAAGGCTAGAGCAATGAAGGAGACAGTACAAGAGGACATGGGAGTGGATGTGTCAATCACAATGATTAAGAGAGCAAAGGCACGTGTAATGAAGAAAATAATGGATACTCAGACTGGTGAGTACTACAAGTTGTTTGACTATGCTCTGGAGTTGCAACGTAGTAATCCTGGAACTAGTGTGCATGTTGCCCTTGACCTAGAGGAAGAAGACCATGTGTTTCAGAGGTTTTACGTATGTTTTGATGCATGTAGAAGAGGATTCTTAGAAGGATGCAGGAGGATAATTGGGCTTGATGGTTGTTTCCTTAAGGGGCCATTGAAAGGTGAGTTGTTATCAGCTATTGGCAGGGATGCAAGTCACTCAAGCCCATTGCAAATTGAACCTGCACAGTCGAAGCAAACTAAAGGAAAATCCATAGTGGCATCATCAAGTAAGAGTAAGATGCCTGAGGGTTCATCATTTATACAGGTTAGTAATAATTCCGACATGTCCATGCTACAGCCTAAGTAAATTGTATATTTGCCTAAATTGGCTTTGCTGTTTACAGTCTGGCCATAAGAGAAGACTGATATCTTTTGAAGAGAGTGCTCAAGCTTCTGCAAAGTCAAGTGCTCAAGCATCGGCGAAGGCATCTGTTGGAGGGAGTGCTTCTGTTGTCATTGAAACCAATGCTGGGACTGCTGGCTCATTTGCAAAGGCAACAATCAATGTAAAAGGTGGACGTGCCTCTACAAAAATCCATTCGATTTCACTTGGCCATGGATCAGCATCAGGCCAAAGCAGCTCGTCCCAGAAAAAAACAACAGAGCTGGTGAATTCAAAGAATAAGATGATGTAGCTTGCCAATGTAGTTTCAAAGCAGCAATGCTTTTGTATCACTTAGTCATAACGTCGTGAACACTTGCATTTGTTATGTCAAAACCATGAGCATGAGACATGTTAAATTTGTTTTTGCATTCATTTCTCATTGCCTCAAACAATGGTTACACAATGAGCCATATGCCACAAGCAATTACAATGCTAAAACAAATTAAGATTACAATGCACTCTCGTTGTTCTCTAATAGTACATTTCAGTTCACGAATTTCTTGTTTCGCTCTCTGTCGATTAGCATACATATCATCCCATTGTCCAGCTGAATGTCCGTACAGCTCCGACATGCTGTGCCTCATGGAAACTAGGTCCTGAATCACCCTTTTTGCTCTACCTTCAAAGTGTTCATCGATCCAATACTTGAAATCACAAGGCTGCTCAACTTGTGAGCACGCCAGGAACCTTCTTCCTGTGTCTGGACCAGACCAACAACAACACAAAATTGGGGAGAATCCATGCCGGCATGTAAGCCCTGTCCTCACCAGCATCCCCTCTGAATGTTGTTCAAGCAGTGTGATGTGATCACGCCAGCGTCGGGGACCTCTCCGACCACCTCGGCGACCTCTCCGACCACCTCGGCGATCTCTCTGACCACCTCGGCGACCTCTCCGACCACCTCGGTGACCTCTCCGACAACCTCACCAGCTGATACACCACTCCAAGTCCCTACTGGACCAATCACCCATAGTCGCGCCCAAAAGATACAACAAGAGGTGCACGCGCTACTTTGTGAATTTCAATTAAACATTGATGGTAATTTCGAGCTACCTAAGTCGTGCATGTTGTTATTACTCAGGTTCTCTGAGAAGAAAGACAAGGATACATCAAGGATGGATCAGAGAGAAGAGCTACGTTCGAGTCAACCCAGCATGACAGAACCATCCAGAAGAAACAGTCATATCTTTTGTCTCCCAAACGCTATGAAGGTGAATGAGTACTTGTTGGAGAGATCTTGAAGCCTAGTTTCCAATGCTGTCATGCCGACCAGTTTGGAGTGTCCAGCATGGCGTCCGACCAGTTTTAGTGAAGACTGCTCCAAAGCTCAATAGTCTGCATGAAGCTAAAAGATCCCGTGCAAAACTGAAGGAGTTATGACCAAAACATTAAAGATTGCATAGAAGCCCAGAAGACGCGCAGAAACTGAAGACCACTTCGTGAATGCTTTAGGCCATTGACCTTCCACCTCCCAACCTGGCTTCTTCAGTTCACATCTATCTTAGAGACTTCTCGTAGTATAAATATTACCTCTAGGCTACTAGAAAAGGACTTTTTGACGATTTTGATAATTCCAGTAATATTGCAGCCGAGCTGCCGAGTGCTTACTCAAACCCTTGTTCTTCCTGGACTTGTGAAGAGATTTATCTGGGATCCACTAGTCCGTGCTTTGCGGGTTCCAGTACGGCTGCCCCACCTTGTGTGGATTAGCTCCGGTTGTGGTTCTGCGGTCATTCGGAGATCGAGTCGAATTCTTTGTGGTTTTGGTGTTTCTCTCCCCGTCGCTTGGTCGCCTCCAACCTTGGCCAGGTATAAAGCTAGTTATTCCGCTGTTCTTCAGCAAGTTACCCTTTTATCCTCGTTGCCTTGTTGTAAGTTATCTTGATCGTGACCTACTGACGTGAAGATCGGGCCAACTCCTGTACTGAAATAGTTCAGTACCTATCATCTGGTATCAGAGCTTCAGATTGACACGGTAAGTCTTGCCGTCATCCACATCGTTATCCTTGTTTAATCTACTTCATATATTTGTGTTTATTCTTATCCTATAGTCCAAAGCCACACAAAAAAATACCTATAACCATTTCGCGGTACTATTACGTTGTGTATTGTGTTCATCGAGTTGCTAGTCACCACCGTTTATATATAATTTGAGTTGTTTCGCTCGTTACCGCTGTCAGTGTTATAAAAAAATAGATAAAAAAAAGGAAGAAAGAAAGATTAGTTTCAAAAAAAAGAGAGAGAAGTGAAAAGAATTTGAAGGATCTGTGTTGCGGTGTATTGTTGAAAATTTCAGTTTACATATTTGAGTTTGTGGTGATCTTGTTAGCAGCAACGTCGTATCTTTGAGCACATCAAACCACTCGGTTGGCAGTACCGTAGCCCTCCTTGTTAGCCACCTATAGCTCCACCAAAAACCTGAACCGGGACATTCGATTCGTAATCCTTATGACCTCTCTACCACCTCCGTTGAAGCTGCCACACCAGCACTGTCACGATCCTTGACATCAGGAAAGAACTTGGGTAAGTAAAAGGTGAGATCGAGTGTTTTCACAAATTTACCTATTCCACTTTTTCTTGCAACTAGTCTAACATGGCAGGATCCAATTCGAGTATTCATGGTGGAAACCATGGAGATGGGGAGCCCCCTGTCTCACGGGCTGAGGTGCACCACATGGCAAACTCGCTGGTGGAGGCGATGGAGAGGATGCTTGACGCTCGTCTTCCCGTGGAGGGAGGCCAAGGGCCACATCGTCGTCATAAAGAAAATCACCGGGAGGAGTCTGGTGATGAGAATTCTGGTTTTGGCCATGGATTTGATCGCTTCGGCGATGGCCATGGAGGACATGGTGGTGGTCGCCGTGCTAGTTTTGATAATAAGCGCGGTGGCCGTCGTGCACATGGACGTCGTGTACGATTTGAAGATGAAGATGAGGTTCATGATGAGTATGAGGCGGGATTTGATGATAATGAAAATCCTTTTGGTCACCATGGGCGTTTTGGACAGCCACATGAACATCGTCGTGGTGCTGGTCATGATGGGGAAAATCATCGTGGTCGTCGCAATAGAGATGATCCGGATAGCATTGCTCGTGTAAAGTTGAGTGTTCCAAAATTTTCAGGGAAAGAAAATATTGATGCTTATCTTGAATGGGAGGAGCAATGTGATCAGATTTTTAGAGTGCATAATCTTTCTGATCAGAGGCGTGTCAACCTTGCTTCTGTTGAGTTTTTAGGTTATGCTCTCACATGGTGGAACCAAGTTCAAGAAAATCAACGTGTGTTGGGATGTGATCATATCAACACATGGGCTGAGATGAAGAGAGTGATGAGAAGACGCTTTGTGCCATCAAGCTATCAGCGTGACCTCCGCAATAGGTTACAAACATTGAGACAAGGATCAAAATCTGTTGATGACTACTTCAAGGAGATGGAGTTACTCTTGGTGAGATCTGGAATTAGAGAAGATGAAGAGTAAAAAATGGCAAGATTTTTGAATGGTCTCAATGAAGAAATTTTAGGTTTTGTTGAGATGTTTCCATATCATAATTTGCAAGACCTTGTTGATCAAGCTATGCGCACCAAGAGAAAAATTCAACAAGAGGGACGAAGAAGGTCTTATGGGAGCCAATCAATTTCAGCCCCATGGCGTCGGCAGAAGTCCGGTACCTTTATTGGTGGGGGAAGATCACAAGGAGTTGCTACTAGTGCTTTTCCATCCATTGGTGCTGCAAAGACAACGGTTTCTATTGCTTCTTCACCTGCAATTCAGCAAGAACAGCGACGTCCTGCTGCAAGCACAACAACCCCTTCTGTTGCATCAGCTGCTGCTTCTTCTTCCCATACCCGAGGCATTGTTTGTCACAAGTGCCAAGGTCAAGGACATATTGCTTCTCAATGTCCTAGTCGAAGGACCATGATTATAAATGAGCAAGGTGAATGGGAATCTGAAAGCGAACCTGAGGAAGAAGCTCCAATATATGATGAAGAAATTATGCAAGATGAAGGTGATGAAATTCAACCTGATGATGGAGACAATAATTGCTTCATTTCTCGCCGAGTGCTTAGTGTTACTGCTGTCCAAGAAGAGAGTAATCAGCGGCACAACCTTTTTCACACCCGGGGCATGATCAAGGACAAGTTGTGCTGAATCATTGTTGACAATGGCAGCTGCAATAATATTGCAAGTCGAGAATTAGTTGAAAGATTGGGACTGAAACAGCGGCGCCACCCTTCTCCATACAAGATGCAATGGTTAAATGATTGTGGTGCGCTACGTGTAACAAATATTGTGACTGTTTCCTTCTCCATTGGGCGATACAATGATCATGTGGAGTGTGATGTGGTTCCAATGGAAGCGTGTCAATTGTTGTTAGGAAGACCTTGGTTATTTGATCGTGATGTTCAGATCTTTGGAAGAACCAACAAGCTGTCTTTCATGTACAAAGGAGAGCGAATTTCTTTGCTTCCTTTAACACCGGAGGAAATTTTGAAGGATGATCTTAAGAAGAAACAGCGAGAGAGTGAGAACCACCTACGAGTGACCCACAAAAATAGTGAGGGAGAGATTCCAAAGCCAAATAAAACCCCACAGCCTCAAAGAACCAAGACACCGGGAAAAGAGGGTTTAGTTATGATGGCTAGGAAAGGGGATCTAAAAGAATTAAGTGAACCCAATGCCATGTTCTTCGTACTCCTGTACAAGGACACTCTTCTTTCTACTAACAACTTACCCTGTACCCTGCCAAGTGTTGTCTTTGATGTGTTACAGGAATATGAGGATGTCTTTCCGGATGGCGTGCCACCAGGACTACCACCTAAGAGAGGAATCGAACATCAAATTGATCTTGTGACCGGTGCTTCACTCCCAAACCGTGCTGCCTACCGCGCCAACCCGGAAGAAACCAAGGAGATTCAACGATAAGTGGAAGAATTGATGAGAAAAGGGTACGTACAAGAAAGTCTGTCACCTTGTGCTGTTCCTGTCCTTTTAGTGCCTAAGAAAGATGGGTCTTGGCGGATGTGTGTGGATTGCCGAGCAATAAATAACATTACCATAAGGTATAGACACCCCATCCCTCGGCTGGATGATATGCTTGATGAACTTAGTGGTGCTATCATATTCACTAAAATTGATTTAAGAAGTGGATACCACCAGATTCGCATGAGAGAAGGAGATGAATGGAAAACAGCATTTAAAACAAAATTTGGGTTGTATGAATGGTTGGTAATGCCTTTCGGGTTAACCAATGCACCAAGTACATTTATGAGATTGATGAATCATGTGCTTAGAGCTTTCATTGGCAAATTTGTTGTCGTTTACTTTGATGACATCTTAATTTACAGCAAGACTCTTGATGAACATGTTGAACATATCCAATGTGTGCTTGCTGTCCTACGTGAATAGAAATTGTATGCTAACCTTGAAAAGTGCACCTTTTGCACCGACAAGGTTGTCTTTCTTGGATTTGTTGTTACAGGACAAGGAGTGGAGGTAGATGAAGAAAAGATCAAGGCTGTACGGGACTGGGCGCCTCCACAGAACGTGAGCCAAGTAAGAAGCTTCCTTGGGCTTGCTGGTTTCTATCGGTGGTTCGTGAAGGATTTCAGCACTATTGCTACACCAATCAATGAGCTGACAAAGAAAGAAGTGCTTTTCAAGTGGGGAGAAGCACAACAGAAGGCATTTGAAGAATTGAAGATGAAGTTAACAACAGCCCCAGTCCTTGCACTCCCAGATTTTGGTAAGTCATTTGAAATAGAATGTGATGCAAGTGGAGTTGGGATTGGAGGTGTGCCCATGCAAGGACGAAGGCCAATTGCATACTTCAGTGAAAAGCTAAGTGGTCCAACTCTAAATTATTCAGTTTATGATAAAGAATTATATGCTCTTGTTCGGAGTCTGGAAACTTGGCAACATTACCTTTTTCCTAAAGAATTTGTGATACATTCAGATCATGAATCATTGAAACACCTTAAAGGACAACAGAAACTGAATAGAAGACATGCAAAATGGTGTGAATTCATTGAATCATTTCCCTATATTGTCAAGTACAAGAAAGGAAAAGAGAATGTTGTAGCAGATGCGTTGTCTCGATGTCACACTTTGCTAACCCAACTTGACACTAAGATTCTTGGATTCGAAAGCATAAAAGGTTTATATACAACTGATTCATATTTTGCTGAACCATATTCCAAGTGTCGAAATGGCAAAGGATGGAAAAACTTTCATGTGCATAATGGGTTTTTGTTTCGAGCTAACAAACTATGTATTCCAGATTTCTCTGTTTGAATTTTACTTGTGCAGGAAGCCCACGCAAGAGGACTCATGGGCTATTTTGGCACCAAGAAGACAGAACAAGTCCTTACCGACCACTTCTTTTGGCCAAAGATGAGAAGAGATGTGGAGAGACATGTTCTTCGCTACGAATCATGCCACAAAGCTAAGTCTCGTGTGAACCCTCATGGATTATACACTCCTCTGCCTATCCCTACTGTGCCTTGGGAAGATATCTCCATGGATTTTGTTCTTGGTTTACCTCGAACCAAGCGGGGAAGGGATTCCATCTTTGTTGTGGTTGATCATTTTAGCAAAATGGCACATTTTATTCCATGCCACAAGAGCGATGATGCTTCACATATCGCTGAATTGTTTTTCAAAGAAATTGTACGACTACATGGAGTGCCACGAACCATTGTTTCTGATCGTGACACCAAATTTTTGAGTTACTTTTGGAAAACATTGTGGGGAAAACTTGGAACACGGTTGCTGTTCTCTACGACGTGTCATCCACAAACGGATGGACAAACTGAAGTTGTGAACCGTACTCTATCAATGCTACTACGAGCTATCCTCAAGAAGAACTTGAAACTTTGGGAAGAAAGTTTGCCACATGTCGAGTTTGCATACAACAGGGCAGTACACTCGACCACTAAATTTTGTCCATTTGAAATTGTATATGGGTTTAAACCCACTGCTCCCATAGATCTTTTGCCTTTACCTATGCAGGAACGTGTAAACTTCGATGCAAGCAAGCGAGCCGAGTTTGTCAAGAACCTTCATGATAGAGCTCGGACAAACATTGAAAAGATGACAAAGATGTATGAGAACCACGCCAATAAAGGTCGAAGGAAGGTGTTATTTGAACCAGGAGACTTGGTTTGGGTGCATCTACGCAAGGACAGATTTCCTGAACAATGCAAAAGCAAGTTGCAAGCCCGAGCTGATGGTCCTTTCAAAGTGCTACGCAAGATCAACGACAACACTTATGAAATTGATCTGCCTAGTACTTATGGTGTGAGTACCAGTTTTAATGCGGCCGATCTATCTCCATTCTTTGGATTGGAAGAGTCGAGGACGACTCTTTTTCAAGGGGGGAGGATGATATGACCACGCCAGCGTCGGGGACCTCTTCGACCACCTCGGCGACCTCTCCGACCACCTCGGTGACCTCTCCGACCACCTCACCAGCTGATACATCACTCCAAGTCCCTACTGGACCAATCACCCGTAGCCGCGCCCAAAAGATACAGCAAGAGGTGCACGCGCTACTTTGTGAATTTTAATTAAACATTGATGGTAATTTTGAGCTACCTAAGTCGTGCATGTTGTTATTACTCAGGTTTTCTGAGAAGGAAGACAAGGATACATCAAGGATGGATCAGAGAGAAGAGCTACGTTCGAGTCAACCCAGCATGACAGAACCATCCAGAAGAAACAGTCATATCTTTTGTCTCCCAAATGATATGAAGGTGAATGAGTACTTGTTGGAGAGATCTTGAAGCCTAGTTTCCAATGCTGTCATGCCGACCAGTTTGGAGTGTCCAGCGTGGCGTCCGACTAGTTTTAGTGAAGACTGCTCCGAAGCTCAATAGTCTGCATGAAGCTAAAAGATCCCGTGCAAAACTGAAGGAGTTATGACCAAAACATTAAAGACTGCACAGAAGCCCAGAAGACGCGCGGAAACTAAAGACCACTTCGTGAATGCTCTAGGCCGTTGACCTTCCACCTCCCAACCTAGCTTCTTCAGTTCATATCTATCTTAGAGACTTCTCGTAGTATAAATATTACCTCTAGGCTACTAGAAAAGGATTTTTTGATGATTTGATAATTCCAGTGATATTGCAGCCGAGCTGCCGAGTGCTTACTCAAACCCTTGTTCTTTCTTGTTCTTCCTGGACTTGTGAAGAAATTCCTCTAGGATCCATTAGTCCGTGCTTTGCGGGTTCCAGTACGGCTGCCCCGCCTTGTGTGGATTAGCTCCGGTTGTGGTTCTGCGGTCATTTGGAGATCGAGTCGAAGTCTTTATGGTTTCGGTGTTTCTCTCCCCGTCGCTTGGTCGCCTCCAACCTTGGCTAGGTATAAAGCTAGTTATTCCGCTGTTCTTCAGCAAGTTACCCTTTTATCCTCGCTGCCTTGTTGTAAGTTATCTTGATCGTGACCTACTGACGTGAAGATCGGGCCAACTCCCGTACTGAAATAGTTCAGTACCTATCACAGTGTTTCAAGCTACAACAAATCGACGAATTTTTATCAAAAATCAAATCAATCCCTGATTCAAATCAACCCTAGCCCAAACGCCAACAGCTCTGTACTCACCTCCACTTCGCGCGCAGCTTCATGAGCACCAGAACTCGACGCTCTCCGGGATCTGGCGCTACTCCCCTTATTGGCATCGACCTTCTCCCTCTCCCCTCCCTAGATCCATGCTCCATGGGGATACAGGCACAGCGGTGGCCACCTCCACAATGGAGCGAGCAGATGGGGGAGCGATGGAGCTAGCAGATGGGGGAGACGGGGGAGATGAATCGAATGAAGCAGACGAGGAAGAGGGAACTGGGGACCCGGCGGCCAATGGGTCTTCCTCTCCGGCGGCGACGACGAACAGAGAGGACGAGCGAACAGAGAGGACGAGGACGAGAGGTAGGAAACGGGGAAGAGGGAAACATCGTCAGCCAGCAAACGGGTAAAGAAGTGAGCGAGGGGCAGGACAGACATCACGCATGTCTAGCTGGCCACGTGGTGTGCTGTCAAGGGGAACAGACGAGATTGAGTCCGAAATCGATTGTTGAAGGACGAAAGTGGACAATTTGATAGTTCAGGGGCCAAATTGAGCCTCGGGCGATAGTTTAGGGAGGAAATGACTATTTCGCCTTTGTTTAATAACGGGCCACGCACTTCACGGGAGCCAATGTTTAGAATCTTTTTGCTGTTTCCGGCTCACAAGTCGCCATAGTACTCATTGTTATTTCTTTGGGTTCCCGTCGCCAGATGCATGCATGAATTATTGCTACGTACTTATTTATTCACCCGTACCCATTAAAAACCCGGTTTAAGACAAGCTAAGGGTCCATTATTGATTCCCATCGACATTATTGGTATGATTAAATGTTGGACGCAAGGTTTGGATTCCAACTTGTCGAAAAATGCTTATAAAAATATAGCAAAAAAAAATTCAGCCCTGGGGTTTAAACCCAGGCAATTGAGCTAAGTCGCGCGCGTCCTAACCAGTTGAACCGCAATGACGTTGTTGCATGTTCCTCGGAACAATTATACTTGTTTCATTTCAAACGCCAAGATCTATGACACTGAGGCCTTGTCCACGTCGGCGCCAGGACACCGTCACGTCCGACGTCTCGCCAAGACCTCAGCACCATTGGCCATGGCACCAAGACGTATTTCCACGGCGCCAAAAGCCATGGCGCCGAGGTCAAGGTCTATAAACGAAAATCAAACTACCAGAGATCTATTTGTGAATATTTTTCAAAAAAGGGGCTGAAAAATAAAAAATCCGGGCCCATATATGTTTGCATAATTTGCAATTCACCTTTACGGGGGTTTAATTTGTATTTAGTTGAAACCTTAGCTTAAGTTCAAACACTAGTGCTTATGTATCTTTTATTCAAAATTTTTGCTTTTTACATTTTAGCAAAAATAAATTATAGGTTTATAAACTCCACCTACTCTTGGTTACTAAAATAGTATAACCAGTCATTATAGTTTGCACCATAGCACTCAAGACAGACATTCATCCTCTATGAAAAGAATTATATATATATATATATATATATATATATATATATATATATATATATATATATATATATATATATATATATATATATGTAGTAGTATGTTTTAACAAAGGCTAGAGTGCTTAAATTAAACTACCATTATTCATATATATGCTAAAATGTATAAACTTATCTAAAGTAACAACTAAAAAAATGTCGCATAGAGTTTTAATATAATTGAGCATGAACTTCGATTGCTACATGCTAGTAACAAGGTCAGGAATGTGTATATGTTACAAAAAGACTAGTGCAGCCTGTAGATGCGCGACGGGTTAACATGAAGCTTGGAACATATGTTGGCAACAATTTGAGCAAGGGATCTGGGTAAAAGATCAAACTTTCCAAAGTATAACAGAGAACCAAGCGCACCCCAAAGCATATATATATATATATATATATATATATATATATATATATATATATATATATATATATATATATATATATATATATATATATATATATATTCTCTACGCTATAATACAGTGTGTGCAAGCATTGAAAAATTATACCCAAATATAAGGGATTCTAGGGACAAAACAGTTTTGCATTAAATAGTTACATAAATTTACTAGGTATTATATTGTTACTTGTCATCTATCAACCAATTACCATTAATTATATATTGATGATAGCATCTGATTATGAAATAAAGTGAGAGTACATGTATCTGTCCTAAAATCTTTAGAATACATTATATTACAGGACGAAGGGAGTAAGCTCTACGTGTATGACACCATGAAATGACCATTACCACTATATTTCACTCCTGGTCGGAACACTATTATTAGCATATACGGAAGAATGGCAAACCTTGAGGTTGAGAAAATTCCTTTTTTGCTACCAAAGACGAGCATACATATATAGGTGCACATACACCCGTGTAAGGGCATAGGAGAGACCAGACTGATAAATCTTGACAAAATCTCAAAATATAGTGCCTCATAATTGATGGACACGTTTTTTTGCGACTAAAGCAATAATCAGCTATAAGCGCAGCACCCACACACACAGTCAGGAACTTGAAACTAGATAGATATATAGGTTAGAGCATCTCCAACAGAGAAACTAAATAGGACCTCTACTCTACTTTTTGGTGTCGCAGAAAAAAAACTTAATCCAAGAGGGCTCTAAATCAATTTCCTACTTTATGGAGGCGTCCAAATTTCCCCCTCAGCCTTATCTTCGAGGGGGGGTGCTACTAGAGAGAGTTCTCTATTTATTTTTAGGATTTTTTGCACCAACTTACTCCCACATGTTTTTCCCATCTAGCCTCGATCTTTCCCGCCCCGTCGCCCTATTCTCCTCCCCAAGCGGAGCCCCTCAGCCCGATGCATCTTGTCGCACTATTCCCCTCCCCCGTGTGGCTCCCAGGTGAAGCCCTTAGCCGGCGCGGCTCACTTCCCCGGCACTCGTCCCATCCTGACGAGGCCCATTAAATGTGGCTCTCTCCTCTGGGTAAGGCACTCGACCGCACCATGGCTCACCTCCCCATGTAGTCTATCTCCGGTGCTCCTCACCCTCTGTGTGCCATGCATCTCCGGTACTCCTCCCCTCCTCTTCTGCCCCCTAGCTCAATTGATTGGAAAGACGGTGGATATGGCTGAATGATAAGTGGCACTGGTGCAGCAAGGGTTTTTGCTCCCGGTTGGGAAACCCCTTTAGTCCCGGTTTCCCAACCGGGAGCACCAATCCGGGACTAAAGGTACCCTCCTTTAGTCCCGGCTTGGCGCCCGGGACTAAAGGGGGACCCCAACCGGGAGCAAAAACCCTTGCTGCACCAGTGCCACTTATCATTCAGCCATATCCACCGTCTTTCCAATCAATTGAGCTAGGGGGCAGAAGAGGAGGGGAGGAGTACCGGAGATGCATGGCACACAGAGGGTGAGGAGCACCGGAGATAGACTACATGGGGACCTTTAGTCCCGGTTGGAAACACCAACCGGGACTAAAGGGGGGTCTCCAGGGTTGGCGTTCAACGCCACGCGGCAGGACTTTTAGTCCCGGTTGGTGTTACCAACCGGGACTAAAGGTCCCTCTTTTTTTTTCCTTTTTCTGGTTTCTATTTTTGGTTTCTTTTTTCATTTAATGATTAGTTAGTTTTGATATTAAAATATATTTTCGAATATGCTGCTAATAGTAATATATAATAGTAATATATATGTGTCCTTCGCACGCGTAAGTTTTCGTTCGAACTTTGTACATAAATAACAAACGAATATACGCGTCCTTACTTTGTACACCATACTCTATATATATTACAAATGTTTGATATATAAATTGTCTAGGTCCTTAGGAATTCACTCCTCCAGATTTGGATTCCACGTTTTGTTCGGGTCATTGTAGAACTCGCCGTTGGGGTTGATGACCTGGTCATTGAAAAATCCTGCTATAGTCTCTCGAATTGCTTTAAGTTGGTCAAGTCGTATGACTCTTTTCCTCAACCATTCAGTCTTCAATAAAAGTTAAAGGAAAAAGTATTAATATATATATATATATATATATATATATGTATGTGTATTGCTCATGTAATTACTTATACAAATGAGAGCAATAAAGAAATTGTAAATATAAGATCGAAATAATATGAAGGAAAAAGTATTTATATACGTACTTTGAGACGCTCTTCAGGAGTTCTCTTTGAGTACGCCATGATGAACTCGCAAACATAGTATCCGCAGTAGTTGTTACCCTGCTCCTGCCTTAGAACCCACTTTTACGAAAAAAAATCAATTAGGGTGAATTGAAATCATCATATGGTGTTAATTGAATATAAATGTGTAGTTATAGTACTTACTTTGTGTGCGATTACATCCAGTGGCTCTTTGCAATGTTTCATTTTTTGTTCCTCAATTAACCTTTTCCAAACCCTGCTCCCAATAAAATAAAAAATATAATTTAACCTTTAATAATTGTTGAGAGATCGGCGCCATTATATATATATATATACATATATACATATATATATATATATATATATATATATATGTTGTTATAGAGAAACTAAATTAATTACCCTTGTATAATATCTATCATGTCTTGATACTCCGTTTGTGATTTTCTCAATGAGTCTAAGATTTTCAATCTACTATTGGCCATATCGATGACCATCAATATCCAGTGATTGCTGCATAAACATATATATATATATATGTGTGTGTGAGAGAGGTAACTAGCTAGTAAGGAAATATTGATGTCCCATATATATGATCGACATTAATTACTTATAATAACACTCACTTGAAGTTGTAGGGGAAGAGTATCTCCTTCTTGTCGCGTTGGTTCACTAAGAAATTCATGAGATTTCTCTCAGGTTCTGGCTTATAATCCTTCGGGGGGTTAGGGTGTTTGAATACGACATACGGATCAACGAACCCAACATCATTATCCTTTCTCTTTCTAAGTTCTGTCATCTCATATCTGCATACATGAAAATAGTGAATATATATTGTGAATATATAATAAAGAAATTGTGAATATAGTAGAAAATAATCACACTTACAGACAATAGCAGCTAACGAGACTTTTGTCGAGAGAGTCCAGGTGGCATAGTTGGTGTAATTCTGGAAGCTCGACATAGATAATGTCATTGCCACGGAAGTAATGGTGGTTTCTAATTCTGACAGAAATATAGATTTGTCCCGCAGCAGACGCCGACATGTACCACTCATTTAGCAGGTACATTTGCGTACCCAGTTCATCTAATTTCTTTGGGTTGTATAGACTCTGGCCTGCTACAAACTTCTTGTAAGGATCCACTTCCGGAGCAGATGGTCCTTCAGCGAGCACTTGGGCAAGGTTCAAACCAGTGTCGTGATAAAACTGAAGCAATGACTCATAGCCGCCTACCTCCTCCATTAAGTTTAAGTTTGAACCATATTCGTTAGGAACGACAAGGGGGGGATTGATTGTTGCGATTGTTGTCCGAGTTGTGCAACACCTTTCCCTACTATCTTCTTTTTTTGCGCCGCCTCATATGACTTGGTGAGAGAGCGGTCATAGTCCGATATCGGTTGTTTCGCGGCGCTCTTAAGAGAATCCTGTTTTTTTTGTTCCACCTTCTTTCTTAGCTGATCCGGAGGTAGGTAGAAGTATGATTTCTCCAGGTTGTCCCTCGCTCGTTGTGCCTGTTTTACACCTTCAAAGAAATCATGCACATCTTTTTGTACTGCATCCTTTAATTCCTGATCACTTTTCTCATAAGATAGTTTTTGGGGAACTGGATGAGTACTTGCTTTCTGCTTCTTTGCCGATGGGCGGGGCAACGGCTTCGTTTGCGGGGCGGACCTCTTAGGGGCTAGCTTCCTTGGAGGCAGGGGAGGCGTTGGAGACCGCCTTGGAAGCAGTGCAGACTTTGGAGGCGGCGGAGCGTTGGAGACCTCGGCGGAGGAGTTGTGGACTTCCTTGGAGGCGGCGGAGGAGTTGGAGATGGTGGGGATGCAGCAGTGCCTTCGAAGGCGTCATCATTGCCCTGAGCACTATGATGGTCGGGAGAAGCAACAACTGGACTTAGGTTGGCGGAGGCCCTGCTTTGTGAGTACAAAAAATAATGAGATATAAGTAAATGCTTATTATTAGTCATACCCATAGAAAATTATCAAAAAAATGTTTTGTTAACTTTTGTCCGCACCTAATGTCTGCTGGCGGTGGAGCAGACGCCCCAGGGATAATGATGTAGCGCTTGCGCCATAGTATATATGCCTTCTCTGCTTCTCCTAGAGTCTTCTCTGCATCACCTCCAGGAATGTCAAGAACTAGATCCTCATAACCTTTGCTCACTTGGTCCACTACAACCCTAGCATATCCAGGTTGTATTGGTGCCCCATGGATTCTTGGTGTCTTGGTAGGGTCTGGAGGAGTAAAAACACCGACAGCGACCTTGATTGTGTCATTCCCCCTTGGAACATGTAGCTCAATTGATGTCATTGGAATAGTGACATCATCCATGGGGAAGCGCAGCGCTGCGTCATCTTGCTTTGGCAGCTCAGTGGAAGCGCAGCTGCTTTTCAACTAACCAGGGGGGCTAATATTAACATTCATTCCTGGCTCTGATGCCTGCCTCTGAGCACTCATTGCTATCTGCACTTGCTTTCTGATTTCTTCCTGCATTCTTGCTTCCATTGCTTTTTCTCGCTCCTTTGCTTCAAGCACCATTTCCTCCAACACTGCCACCCGCGCTGCTTGCTCCTCCTTGCTTCTCTAGCGGCTTCGGTAGGTTTCCCTATCATTAGGAAAACCATGAACCCATGGAGTGTTGCATCCTAAGCCTCTGGTTCGGCCAGTGTGTTCAGCAGTCCTGATGGCATACGTCAGCTCATCCTTCTCTCTATTGGGCTTGAACGCACCAATCTCTTTGGCTTCTATAGCAAAAGCCAATCGGCGTGCTGCTGTTTCGAGTTTTGGCCCATACACTGCTCGACCGGTCTGTGGGTCGAGTCTTCCCCCATGACCGAAAAACCAATTCTTCGAGCGTAGGGGCCACTTGGCTGATTCTGGTTCGATCCCCTTGGCAATAATGTCCGCTTCCATTTTTTGCCACTTCGAAATGGTAGTATCGTAGCCACCTGATCCCATGTCATGGTGGTATACCTTTTTTCGGGCATTCTCTTGGTTCCTTCTCACCCGTGCCTCACCCTCTTCTGATGTCTTGTACTATACGAAAGCATTCCAATAGGCCCTTTGTTTCGAGATCGGGCCCTTAGCAGTAACCCAATTCGGCGTTTCGTTCTTCTTGATGTATGTGTTGTATAGGTATTTCTTCCAAGTCTGGAATTGTGTGGCCATCTTCTTCATAGCCCACGATCGAACTAGCTCCTTCAATTCATCATCGTTGATATCATCATAATCATCCGCTTGCAACGTGAAATGGGCAAGGATATCATTCCAGAGCAAATTCTTGTCAACATTAGGGACAAAACTAACATCAGGCTCGTTGATCTTTTTCTTCCATTCACGGATACTGATCGGAATTCTGTCCCTTACAAGGTACCCACAGTGTTCCACGAATTTCCTTTTATGTGGACCAAGTGGTTCGCCTGTCTCGATCTTGAATTCCGATATTATGTACCGGCCCTCTAGTGGTTTCTTCGGTCCTCGAACATTTTTGCTCTTCGCCGTTGTGGTCACCGATCCAGAGGGCTACATATAAAAAAATAATAAATAAATATCTTTTGTACACAGAAATATATACAATATTCCACATATAATATATATTTAGTATATATACCTCGCCTGTATTTTCTTGCAAAACATTTTCTTGCTCATTTTCAAGAGCTAGATATTGACTTCCGTCATCAACATCCTGCGCATCACCTCCAGCAATAATATTCATCATTTCTTCATCCATGTTGTCTCCCGGGGCAGCCATATCTAACAAATTTAACAAAATCTAAGTCACATATATAAACAAGTCATATATATAAACAATTCATATATGTAAACAAGTCATATATGTACAATTTGCCCTAGCGAGAACGACAATTCGCCCTAGCGAGAACGACGATTCGTCGTAGCTAGAACGACAATTCGCCCTAGCGAGAAGGAAAAATCGCCCTAGCGAGAAGGAAAAATCGCCCTAGCGAGAACGACGAATTCGCCCTAGCGAGAACAACGATTCGCCCTAGCGAGAAGGGCGAATCGTCGTTCTCGCTGGGCGAATTCGTCGTTCTCGCTAGGGCGAATTCGTCCTTCTCGCTAGGGCGAATCGTCATTCTCGCTAGGGCGAATTCGCCCTTCTCGCTAGGGCGAATCGTCGTTCTCGCTAGGGTGAATCGTCGTTCTCGCTAGGACGAATCGCGACGTACGTTGCTACGCATATACAACACAACGGGGCGGCGTTGCTCCGCATATACAACAACAGGGCGGCGTTGCTCCGCATATACAACAACGGGGCGGCGTTGCTCCGCAGTTACAACATACACTGCATACACACAAGTCATATACCATACACACAATGCAAGTCATATACCGTGTGCTCGGCGGTGAGCTTCGGTGGGCGTCGGGGCGGTGATGGCCGGCGTCGAGGGTCGGCGTAGGGTCGGCGGCGTAGTGGCAGTGGGGGCAGCGTAGGGTCGGCGTAGGGCCATCGATCCGGGGCGGCGTGTCGGTGTGGCGTGCGGCCGTCGATCCGGGGCGGCGTGTCGGTGTGGCGTAGGGTCGGGGCGCCGGTGGGCCGAACCGGTGGGGGTCGGGGGCCGGCGCGAGGTGGAGGAGGGGCGCCGGTGGGCGCGAGGTGGAGGAGGGGCGCCGGGGCGCCGATGGCCGAGCGGTGGGGGTCGGGGGCCAGCGTCGGGGCGCCGGTGGGCCGAGCCGGTGGGGGTCGGGGGCCGGCGCGAGGTTGAGGAGGGGCGCCGGTGTCGTCGAGGTGGGCCGCGTCGGCGAGGTGGCGTGCGGGCGAGGTGCGGCGTCGGCGTCGGCGTCGGCGGCGGTAGACTTAGGGCAGTGGGGAGGAGGAAGAAGAGGGGCCGGGCGGGCGCTTATATAGGTGGAGAACATTTAGTCCCGGGCTCAACCACCAGCCGGGACTAAAGGTCCTTTAGTCCCGGGCGTTCACAGGGCCCGGGACTAAAGGTCCCTGAGGGGCCGGGGCGGGAGCAGAGGAAAATACCTTTAGTCCCGGGCGCCGCCACCAGCCGGGACTAAAGGTGTTTTGGCGGGCAACAAACATGCAGTTTCACTGCCCGCCAATTCGTTAGGATTTTATTTTGCTTTATTAAATACAATTGATAAAATGTTTGTTAAATGCACAGAAAATTAAATACAAGGCATAAAAATGTTTAAAAAAAATATAGATTCTATTTTGCTTTATTGTACACAGCAAAATTCTGTGACCTAAAGTTTTAATTTTTTAACAAGTTTTAAAACATAATATTGTGTTTAAATTACTATTTCGATAATGCAAAAATATAATGTTTAATTAAATTCAGAAAAACTCTTGTGTTTCGACTGGAAATTTGTTTTCACATCATTTGAACGTGACATTATCCCACCATCAAACATAAATTTGTTTTCACATCATTTCAACGCGACATAATCCCAACATCAAACATAAATTTGTTTTCACATCGTTTCAATGTGACATAACCCCACATTCAAACATAAATTCACAATTATTACATAATATCTCAAATACACACTATTGAACATCAATATATATATATATCAAGCGGGCACAGTAGTGAACTTCTTCTTGACGTATGTCCCTTGGTTATGATCGCGCCGTAACCATGGAGTGTCCTCATCGTTTAGCTGGATGCTAGGGTCTTTGTTCACTGTGAAGGGTGAAATTCGGTCATCCTTTTCATAATCTTCTGACATGTCTGACTTGTCTTCGATTCCGACGATGTTTCTTTTTCCTGAAAGAACTATGTGGCGCTTTGGCTCATCATTGATTGGGTGGTTGTCGTTTTTCCCTCTCTTCGGTTTTGTAGACATATCCTTGACATAGAACACCTGAGTCACATCCTTTGCAAGGACAAATGGTTCGCCTTTGTACCCAATATTGTTGAGGTCCACTGTTGTTATTCCATACTGGTTGTCGACTACTACGTCGCCTCCAGTCGTCTTTACCCACTGGCACTTGAACAAAGGTACCTTAAAATGAGATGCATAGTCCAGTTCCCATATCTCCTCTATGCAGCCATAATATGTTTGCTTGTTCCCACTAGGGTCGGTGGCATCTATGCGGACACCACTGTTCTGGTTGGTGCTCCTTTTATCTTGTGCTACTGTGTAAAATGTATTCCCATTTATCTCGTACCCTTTGTATGTGAGGATATGCCATGATGGCTGCCTAGCCAACAAATACAACTCCTCATCAATACTCTCATCACCCTGACATTCTTTTCGCAACCAGTCGCTGAAAGTTTCCATGTGCTGACGCGTAATCCATGCTTCAGACTTCCCTGAGAACTCAGATCAGAGGAGGTTCTTGTGTGTCTCGATATACGGATCTACCAAGGCGGAGTTCTGTAGAACTGTGTAGTGTGCTTTATTGAAATAATCATCACCCTTACCAATATATGTTTTCTTCCCCAGTGTCCCCTTTCCACTTAGTCTCCCCTCGTGTCGCGATTCAGGAACACCAATCGGGTTAATATCGGGAATGAAGTCAACACAGAACTCAATGACCTCCTCTGTTCCGTAGCCCTTGACGATGCTTCCTTCTGGCCGAGCACGGTTATGAACATATTTTTTCAGGACTCCCATAAACCTCTCAAAGGGGAACATGTTGTGTAGGAACACAGGACCGAGAATAGTAATCTCCTTGACCAGATGAACTAGGAGGTGTGTCATGATATCAAAGAAGGAAGGAGGGAACACCAACTCAAAGCTAACAAGACATTGAACCACATCATTCTGTAGTTTCGCTAGATCCATTGGATCGATTGCCTTCTGAGAAATTGCATTGAGGAATGCACATAGCTTCACGGTGGCTAGACGTACATTTGGCGGTAGAATTCCTCTTAATGCAACTGAAAGCAATTGAGTCATGAGCACGTGGCAGTCATGGGACTTTAAGTGTCCAAATTTCTTCTCTGGCACATTTATTATACCCTTTATATTCGAGGAGAATCCAGACGGTACCTTAATGCTATCTAGGCATTCAAACAAGCTGTCCTTCTCTTCTTTGCTAAGAGTGTAGCTGGCAGGACTTAAGTACTGGCGTCCATCATCTATCTTCTCTGGATGCAGGTTGTCTCGTTCTTTCAAACACCGTAGGTCCTATCGTGCTTCAATTGTGTCCTTAGGCTTCCCATACACGCCCATGAAGCCTAGCAGGTTCACACAAAGATTCTTCGTCAGGTGCATCACATCGATCGCGCTGCGGACCTCTAGGACTTGCCAATAGGGTAGCTCCCAAAATATGGACTTCTTCTTCCACATGGGTGCGTGACCGTTGGCGTCCTTCGAAACAGGTTGGCTGCCAGGTCCCCTTCCAAATATTACTTTCACATCATTGACCATATCGAGGACGTCCTCACCAGTTCGGTTGCGAGGCTTGGTCTGGTGGTCTGCCTTACCTTTAAAATGCTTGCCTTTCTTTCTTATGGGGTGATTTGTAGGAAGAAATCGTCGATGCCCAAGGTACACGACCTTGCGACACTTTTTCAAGAATATACCTTTCATGTCACCGAAACAGTGCGTGCATGCATTATATCCCTTGTTTGATTGTCCTGATAGATTACTTAGAGCTGGCCAATCATTGATTGTTACGAACAACAATGCTCGCAGGTCAAAGTGCTCCTGCTTGTGCTCATCCCACACGCGTACACCTGGCTTGTTCCACAAAAGTAGAAGTTCTTCAACTAGTGGCCTCAGGTACACATCGATGTCGTTGCCAGGTTGCTTTGGGCCTTGGATGAGCACCGGCATCATAATAAACTTACGCTTCATGCATAACCAGGGAGGAAGGTTGTAGATACATAGAGTAACAGGCCAAGTGCTGTGACTACAGCTCTGCTCCCCGAAAGGATTCATACCATCCGTACTTAAAGCAAACCTTAAGTTTCTTGCGTCACTTGCAAACTCGGGGAATTCTCTATCGATTGCTCTCCACTGGGACCCATCAGCAGGGTGTCTCAACATATTGTCTACCTTACGGTCTTCTTTGTGCCATTGCAACAACTTTGCATGGTCTCTGTTTCTAAAAAGACGTTTCAAGCGTGGTATTATAGGAGCATACCACATAACCTTGGCAGAGATTTTCTTCTTGGGACGTTCGCCCTCAACATCACCAGGGTCATCTCGCCTGATCTTATACCGCGACGCGTGACATACAGGGCATGCATCCAACTTCTCGTACTCCGTGCCACGGTAGAGGATGCAGTCATTAGGGCATGCATGTATCTTCTGGATTTCTAATCCTAAAGGGCAGACTACCTGTTTTGCTTCGTACGTAGTGCTGGGCAATTCGTTATCCTTCGGAAGCATCTTCTTTTGGATTTTTAGCAACTCCGCGAATCCCTTGTCAGATACACCATTCTTTGCCTTCCATTGCAGCAATTCCAATGTGGTGCCTAACTTTTTCTTCCCCGCATCACAAGTTGGGTATAGCAATTTCTTATGATCCTCTAGCATGCGGTCGAACTTGATCTTCTCCTTTTCACTTTCGCATTCTCTTTGTGCATCACGAATGGCCTGACCAAGATCGTCAGCGAGCTCCTCCTCTGCCCCCGCCTCTTCTTCAGCGGGTTTCTCCTTTGCCCCCACCTCTTCTTCAGCTTCCCCCATTGCAGTATCATTGAAGGCACCATATTCAGCAAAAATGTCATCATCGCCCCATTGTTCTTCTTCACCTTCTTCCATTAAAACTCCGGTTTCTCCGTGCTTCGTCCAACAAATATAGTTTGCCATGAAACCCGACTTGAACAAGTGTGAATGAAGAGTCTTTGAGTTAGCATATTCCATCGTATTCTTACATACGGCACATGGGCAGCACATGAAACCATCACGTTTGTTTGCCTCGGCCGCACGTAACAAAGAATGCACGCCGTCCATGAACTCTTGTGAGCGACGATCAGCATTGTACATCCAATGCCGACTCATCTGCATTACATGACATAAATACCGTATTAAAACCTAGAACATAATTAGTTAACTATACAACATGCATACCACCACAAAAGCTATAAATTTAAGAAAGCCTCGCTACAATATAGACAATCCCAACTACCACTATAAACACTAAAGCTAAAATGCACTTCAGCAGAACAAGGATTTCGCGACCAATCTCAACTAAAACAAACAGATCTCCCGTTTGTTCAACATCTTTGGGCTTCTTTGGCTGGATCACTGCATCATTAGCCACCATATTTGCCTGTTGTGCAAGATATTTTTGCACGAGTTCAACATATTCTTCCTCCCAGTAGAAGCCTGAACATCCAGTGCCATCCCACTGAAATTAAAACATAAATTAGAACTTTAATCACAACCATCATGAAAATAGGTATAAACTAACCATAGTCATTAAATACGATAAAATAACTCACATTGCGATCCGGACACTTGTAGAAAATGCGACCCTTGTTCGGACCCTCCTTCTTCACTCGGTACTCCATCACAATCTTCGTCTCATCACAACACTTGCCGCATGCAATGAGTGGAAGGCCCGGCCTAAGTCGCTTTGGGAACCCATGATACCCCAAGGACCCGGAAGCAGTTGCCATCTACTCTCTATACTCATTTTTTAATACACTATAAATTTCTCATTTTATAATCAAATAAAATTAAAAAAAACTCTAAAATTCTCTATATCTCTAAACAATGAAGTGTGCTATGCATGCTACAAATGAACGGTGAATACTAGTTTTTAATAGCTACTTTAACCTTCCTTAATGTAAATATGCAAACTTTAAGTGATTTTGAGCTCAAATTGCTTACAAATGAAAAAAACCACAATAAAGAACCATATATATATAATTATATATAGTGAACAAAATGAGATAAGACAATGATGAAACATGAGAGTTTGAAGTTGATAACCTTTAGAACCGAAGAATCGACGGAGGAATCGAAGAAATCGACGGAGAATCGAAGAAGAATGGATGGAAGAGCGAGAACACTGAGCTCTCGGGCAAGCTCGGGGAGGAAGAAGTCAGCCGGTATATATAGGGTGGACCTTTAGTCCTGGTTGGTGGACCCGGCCGGGACTAAAGGTATGTTTTCAGCCACGGGCCACGCCACCAGCCGGGACAAGAGCTTTACTCCCGGTTGGATCCACCAACCGGGAGTAAAGGTCGACCTTTAGTCCCGGTTGGTGTATCCAACCGGGCCTAAAGGTCCCCTGCCACAACGACCTGGCGCAGGAGCCATTGGGCAGGGACCTTTAGTCCCGGTTGGATCCACCAACCGGGACTAAAGGTCTCTCTAGTCCCGGGCGCAAAAAATGCCGGGACTAGAGTCTGATTTGACCCTTGGATCAAAGGTCTGTTCTCTACTAGTGTGGGACCCATACATCAATGTCTACTAGAATGTATTTGAGGGCTACTACCACAATATTTGTATAAAACAGATCTTAAAGAATTGGCGGAGCTCTTGAAACAAAAGTAGAGGTCATTGTTTAAGGGCTCACGCCGAAGTTGCTTAGCGTGGTCACTACTGGAAACTCATTTTCTTCTGTGTGTGATTATTTTTTCTGTGCGTTTTTGGCGATACGCACAGAAAAATTAAAATTATTCTGTGCGTTTCAAATAATCCCGTCAGACAAATACAATAACACACAGAAAAATGATATGTTTTTTCTGTGCGTGGAAATATACACACGGAAAAACTTCACACTCACAGAAAAATATCAATTATTCTGTCGGTGGTCTCGATACGCACAGAAAAATTATGTTCACGCACAGTAAAATTTATATTATTCTGTCGGTTTTTTTGAAAACACACAGGAAAAAACATACACACGCACAGAAATATTGAAATGACCACTAGGATTTGGGGTTCGCGCTCTCATTTTGGCGTTCGCGCTCTTTGTTTCGGTGTTGGCGCGTTGTCACGAAATGAAAATACATTAATGAATAAAAAAAAGCAAAAGACTCCTAACCCTAACCTGCTGCCCGCCGCCCCCAACACGCACACGCCCGCCCCCAACTCCGCCACACGCCCGCCCGCACGCAAGCGGCGCCCGCTCGCGGCTCGTCACGCACGCGCGCCGCCCGCCCCGCCGCCGCCACCGCAGCGCCGCACGCCCCGCTGCCGCTGCTCCGCACGCCCCGCCGCCGCCGCGGCACACACCCAGCCGCCGCCGCTCCACACGCCCCGCCGCAGCGCCGCCGCAGGACCTCCGCAACCATGCCGTCGGCCGATTCAGCGTCTCCCGAAGTTCCTCGCCTCTAGATCCGCGCCTCTCCAAGCTCCCCGCCGGCCACTGCCACTGATTGAGCGCCCTCCCTCTACCTAGCTCGCCGGCGGCCGCGCCCTCTCCCGTGCTCTGGCCTAGGTCCGCTGGGGTCCCGTGCTACAACCTTCAGGCGAGCTCGGCTCCGGTCACCCGTCGATCCACGCTGTCCTGGTAAGTGAGACTCGTCTCGTCGCGTAAGAGGATTTAGATGCAGGCTCCGTAGCGGTAGGGTTCCTGAGAGCTTAGATTTGTGTGGAAATTTTTTGATTTGAGCTTTATGATCTGTTGGATGCTGAAGACTGAAGACTGAAGTGTTCTAGGTGAAAATGTTTAGCTGACAAATGGAATCTTTGAGCTGTGCTGCTGTGGATGTATTGATATGTCCAGTGACGGAGCTCGCTATAAATTTTAGGTGGATGTTTTCTTATGTCCAGTAGCAGTTTGTAGTGACATAATATATAATTCATTAATTCAACATATGCAAGAGATATAAAAGAACTAATATGCCAATTTGAGAACAAATGAGCTAGTGTATGATATATGTGAGATAAATACAATTAAAAGCAGTGCATAAGCATAACAACTAAGATATATATGATACATATATTGCTCAGTTGTGCACTTGCGCCTAACCCACGGCCATGTTGTACGACCTTTTTTTTAGGAAACGCCGTACAACAAATGAGATTGAATCATAATGCAGTTGTATTTGAGTGTCTACTTGTATGATTTTTGGAATATGATGTCCTGTTATTCTACGGTTTATTTGAGTGTCTACTTGTATGATTTTCGGAATATTTGTCCTTTCATCCAGAATAATGCAGTTGTCATTGTTGTGACATCTATTTATTTGCGTGTCCTTGCTGCAGTGAAGATTTTGTGCTAAGCGGAGTGCTGCATTGAAGATTTTGGGCTAAGGAAGGAGTGCTGCAGTGAAGTCTTGGGCGGCAAGGACTGAAGCTTCCTATTGGATTTGCTGTGTACTACTTTCAAGACTAAAGAATTGTTGAGGACCTCTGATTGAGACTCAAGGTACACTTATTTCTTCACTGCATAAAATTGTTGTATGTTGTTATGCTAAATTCTACTTGTGTGCCCACTTGTCTGAGTTTAGAATGTCCGTTCTTGCTCTAAAAATAATTGAGCTTCCTTTGTTGTGGTATCTAATATATTAATATTTGAAACAGAATTAGTTAATATGTCAAACCGAACATGGATGTATAATGGTTGGCAACGTGGCAAAGCTCCCTCAAATGAATGGGTTGATGGAACCAATGGATTCTTGAATATTGCATTTTCAATTCCTGGTGTAGCTGAAAATGATACTATTAAGTGTCCTTGTGCACAATGTCGGAACTACTTTAGGCATATAAGATTAACTGTAGAGATGCATTTGTGTTGGTATGGTTTTAAGGAAGACTATGAAACTTGGACTGAGCATGGTGAGGGGCTTATTTCACATGATGGATATGATGGTGTGGGCAATAGAGAGGGCACTGATGAAGTTGATCAGATGGATCAAATGTTGGTTGACCTTGCTGGGCACCATCCACCTATACTGGATGCTGAACCAACAGCCTATAGAGAGGGCACTGATGAAGTTGATCAGATGGATCAAATCCTGAAGCTACGGGAATGACAAGGGGAGAAAAGGTGGTTTCCGAATTTTGGGTAAGATATGTTCAATCTGAAATTTCTGAGCAACATCTATGCAATCTGAAACCTATGTTCATGGTTCTGTACACGTGCAGCGTTTGTTCCAAGTTCCAGAAGGAGATCAACAAGCTGCTGACTGTGTTCTAGAAGCTTGTTTGAAGAGAAGGGTGAGGAACATGATGTATCAAGTCCGTGTTGATGCTGTCAAGAAGTACTACTGGGAAATAAAACACTTAGCCATAAAAAAGGCCGTAGCATGCCACATTGACCTCGAGTATGAGCAATACAAGCAAGGAAAGCTTGAGGGGTTCAGTGATGAGGTGTGGCCCCTCCTTTGTGCTTATTGGTGCTCAGATGATTACAAGGTAAAACGTAAGAGAGGGCAAACATCTCGCTCAAGTAATGAAGATATTTCTCAAAACCGAGGAGGATCTAGACCATTCACAGAGACACAACAAGTATTGGTATGCATGTGTATATTCTTTCATCTCTTTGTAGAAACTTAGTAGCCTATTGTATATTCATATCTCATTGGAAAATTTACTATTTTTTAGGAAGCTAACTTTGGACCACAGAAAGCAACCCCTATTAATACATTTACTGCGATGAAATCTGGCATGAAAAGCTTGGATAGCACTGGTAGATGTGGTCCAGTCAGTAACCAGAAAGCACAGAAACTCATGGTATGTATGTGACATGTGTGCTGAAAATTTCATGACTTCAGGTCATCAGGTTTGGGAGTTACATTTTTCACCCTGTTAACTTAAGAATCAGGTCTATGTTATAACTAGAAAGATGTGGAGAACTTCTTAAGATTTTCAAAATGTTAAAGAACATATTTTTCTGTGATCTGGATCTCTAGTTATGATTTATTGAAGTGACTTTCTTGCTGCTGTCCAAAAAATTCAGAATACAAAGTTAGCATATTTTGGCTATTTGTACATCTCTAGAACATGTTTCCTTGTTCTGGTCTTTGTAGGATGACTACTTTGCTGTTGTTAAGAGGATAGAATGTGCAAACGAAGAGGATGGAGACGGTGCAGACATGGAAGTGGATGGGCATGAGGTTGAGCAACAACAATATTTAAATGAGAAGGCGCTATATGATGTGTCTAGTGGTGCCCCGAGAAAGCATGGGAGTCTTGCCATAGCACATGGTGCGGTTAAGTATTCAGATGTGAGGGCAGCCGGAAGGGAAAGAAGCGTCCGTCCATCAAATTCAGCGACTACGCAAAACATATCTCGTGAAATGGAAGAGCTACGTCGTGCAAATGGAAGGCTAGAACAAGAGAATCGTGACAAGGACAATGCACTGCAGCAAAGCAACGTTCTTGTAGGCTTGGTACTGGTATGTGCTATGCTCTTGTAAATACTTCACCAATATTATATGTGAATTATCTAATAGTTGATATGAAGTATCTATGCTTGCAATACACTTGTAGAATCTTTATCGGGAGACAGGAAGGGCTGTGCCAGAAGAAGCGTTACGACATTTGTCCGCTACGCAAGCAATTGTGAGTATATCTTCATTCCACAATCAATATGTTTTCTAGCTGTCAGATCCATGACTTAGAGATTTTAAGATGGAAAGGAACTACAAACTGATTAGTATTTTGTGGGGTCCTATTCAGAATGGCAACACAGAGTACAACAGTGAGGAAGTGGCCTCATCTTGATTGTTGTATAGCTACTGCAGTGAATTTGTATGGCTATTGCAATGAGGAAGTGGCCTTATGTTGGTTTGTAATGTTTCACACCTCCTTGAAAACCTACAGTTGGAACACTTTAAACTTTGTCCAATTTTACTTACTCCTGTAACCTTGTCCAATTTAGAAGCTTTGCTAAAAGTGTTATATTGTTTGGAGACAATTCCACTTACTGTTGTAACTTTGTTCACATTTAGGCAACTGGTTCTTCTCATGCTGCCTCAGAATCTGACAACAATGCTAATGATGTTTGCCACACCAATGAGGATCTCCATGCTGTAAACATTGGCAACAATCAAGGTTCCGACAACAATGGAGATCATGCATCGATAATCTGATGGTTTAGTTGCAAAACATGGATGTGGTGGTAGTTTCTTTTGTAGAGTTGTGCTTATGCACATGAACTAGTAGCTGCCTCTTATCCGTTAGCTTTAGTTTTACCCGATGATGCATCTCAGCTAAAACTTGAACTGCTGAGATGAGATGATAATGCTTTTGAATGTATCGATGCCGGACCATTTGGACATCATCTACTTATAGCCTGGATGCTATGAATGAATGTGTTGAACATTTGGATGTTTACATGTGTGCTATTTATTATGCAGTAATGAAATTATTGTATGGACAATCTCTATTTTAATATGATGTTGGTACTGTTCCTAAATAATTATTGTATCTAATTTTTCTGCATGTTTAAGTGTGTTTTTTCTGACGGTGCTTTGTAAATGCCCATCAGAAAATATTATATTTCTGTGCGTTAGCCGTGCCCGTCAGAAAAATAAGCTTTTCTCTGTGAGTGGGCAGCTACAACTCTGTCGGGATGATAACGACAGAAAAATTATTTTTCTGGCGGGTTTTTACTTTTTCTGTGTGGTTTCACACACACTAAAAATCTATTTAATCTGGGCTGTCACATTTTTCTATGAGTGTACTACGCACAGAAAAATATTTTTCTGACGGTGAACACACAGAAAATATCAATTTTTCTGACATCATATTTCTGTGTATATTTTTCTGAGCGTTCACCGTCAGAAAAATATTTTTCTGACGGTATTCGCATTTTTCTGTGCGTTTTCGCACGCACGGAAGAATGTGAGTTTCCAGTAGTGGGTGGTGAAGTTTGTTTAATCCAGGCGCAGCCATCTTGCGTAGGTCTATTATCTATATATAATGTACTAGATCGTAGATCCACAGTTTGGCCGATGCACCTGTGAGTTTTTCTCCTCCAGCGACCAGCTCCAAGCCTCCAATATGGAGATTATCGGCGCTGCTAGCAGTCCACCAGACGCAAAAACTGTACCTATCCCTGTAGCAGCCGCACAAGAAATGACATTAGAGGCTTTGAAAGAGAGGCTGCACAAAACAGCGGAGAGAGTGGAGACCCGCATCTCAATGAGCCCTGCCATGATCCACAAGTTCCCTCGTAGGCTACGAGGGCTCGGCGGCGAGGACAATCGGTACGTGGTGCCCGGCGTGGTGGCCATTGGCCCGTATCACCACGGCCTGCCCCACCTACAGGAGATGGAGGAGGTAAAGCACGCCGTGGCCTACAGGATGTGCAGGGGCTCGGGCCGCTCCGTCGACGATGTCTACGGGAAGATCGTCTCCATCGCCAGCGACGCCCACCGCTGCTACGACGCTGACGACGCGAAGGTTAAAGGCCTGAGCGACGCCGAGTTCGCGACTATGATGTTCCCGGACGGCTGCTTCCTTCTGTGGTGGTGCATGTCCAGCGACGACGACGACGACGACCCGCTGTTTACAGGGTGCGCCATTTCGGCCGGACCTAGCATCCTCAAGGACATTTCAATGCTCGAGAACCAGATCCCTTGGCTGGTTCTCGAGGTCCTAATGGAGTTCTGGCCCGTGGACATGGATTCCCTTGTTTATTTGGAGACGATGATTGCGTTTCTCTTGTGTGTAAAGGAAAAGATGGTTCCCCTCATGGATCATGAGGTCCCAGAGATTCCTTCACACTTTCCTAGAGAAGTGCAGGCACGTCGTCGTCCCTGGACAGAAGACAAATACTGATGGTGAAACAAGAAGCATCACAAGCCATGGAAGAAACTTCAGGCCGCCGCATCTCCTAGGCCTTATGAGATTCATTCTCATACATGGCATGCCTCCTCAAGAGAGAGGGAGCGAGGATGGAGACAACTCAGACGAGGTATGGCTGTCTACTCTATCCAGCAGCGCCTTGGATCTGGCACAGATAGGTGTCAAGGTGACGGTCAGCACGGCCGGACGATTTGCGGACATGAACGTTCGGAAGAAGTCCGTCTTCGGCGAGCTCTCTGTCTCCGGTGTTCATCAATGACGTCATGGCCTGTTACCTCGTCAACTTGGTGGCGCTAGAGGCGGCCGGGGCTAGTACCGCCGCCAGCTTTGTGTCTGATGGCTACGTCGTGAGCTCGTACCTGTCGGTGCTGGCGATGCTCATGGACAGTGAGGAGGACGTGCACGAGCTCCGGAGGCGGGGCTTGCTGTGCAGCCACTTCAGCAACACGCAGACGCTTGCCTTCTTCAAGGGCTTCGGCCAGCACCTTCGCCTGGGCCACAACTACTTCTGCATCGTAAGAGATATCCAGGAGTACATGCGCCGGAGGCCGGTGAGGATCGCTGTCCACAAGTTCGTCTACCATAACTACAAGCTCATCGCCGCCGTCCTGTCTATCGCCGGTGTGCTCGTCGGCATCTTTAAGGCCATCTATTCACTCAAGCAACCTTAGACGCATCACCTGCGGTGCGTGGTCCTCTGTCCTCCTTTGCTTGTTCTCATCATATACTGTACGCACGTTTCATGCATATATATTTGCATTGCATCGGTCGCATTTCTTATTTTCTCATAGTAAGTAATTGATAAAATCAGCATGCATGCATGCATGTGATTTTTATATCCTATATGGTGTGTCTACGTGACATGTAGGATATCCTTATTGCCTATTGTGGATTGTTGAATAAGGCTGTAAGGGCCATGTACAAAATGGCTATTTGTCATTTGCTGTGATAACTGATAACCATGTTAAAAATAATCTTAGTTATAACAGGATCGTCTTATCTTTCCCCAAACATGACCACTAACATAACTTAGTGTGGAAATTCATCTCATCTCATTCCATATATGCCTATGTAGACATAGTAGAGTTGATGTAGGTGAAGTAGAAGTACTATCTTGATAAAGAACTTGATGTAGATGTAGATCAGCAGTCTCCTAGCCTCTTGGAACATGAGTCGTGCTTCCAAACCTCTTGCAGTGTCTAATTGATCGGTTAGATGGGTTTAGGTGTCGAGGGAAAAGACTTGATGGGGACATGATTCTCGATCTTCCGTTAGGTGAAGATAACAACTATCGATTTGGTTGGAAAGCGACACACCGATCCGGCTTCAGATCAAAAGACCCGACCCCCCCTGCAACCTTAGCACCACGTCTCATCTAGTTATCAAGCGTGTCACAATCCGGTTGACCTCGCTGAGAAGGCTAATCCATGCTATGAATCAAAGACACAAGCAAGAACAAGATAAAACACAACTCAAGTAAAGTGACAATTGCAGATAAATGATAAAGCGCTCAAATTTGGGGTCTCACAAACCGATAATGGTGACTATTCAAAGATAGATTGGTCTAAAGCAAAACTCAAACTCTAACTTAGACTATGTCTACTGAATATACAGTCTAAGGGGCTGTCAAGGACCCCCTATTCACGTCCCTAAGAAGTCCTGAGACGTTATAGGGCCTAAATGGCCCAAAAGACAGCGACGCAGGCACGCAGCACCCTAACAGATTTTGGGTGTCCACTTGTTTTGATGATTCCTGTTGATTCGAGGAATTTTAATGTGGGACTAGCGCCATTAGTTAGTTTATAAGCTTATAAAATCATCTTTCCATCATCCATAGGTAGAACGTAAAAAACAGAGTCCGTATGTGACTTAGGCATCCGTTTTAGTGTGGGCTGCTCCTGGAGTCCGAGATGGATTCGAACTTAATGCGGATTGAGCCTCCAACTTGGCTTGGACGACTCGAACTTGATGTGGATTGGGCCTCCAACTTGGCTTGGACGCTCTTGCTGGCCTCCTAAGGAGGTGGGCAAGTGGGAGGATGTCCAAGGGCTTCTTTGATGTGTTCTGACTTGGGCCCAAGGTCTCAAAGGTGAATAACAAGCCCACAACAACGTCATAGTACCCCACAGAAACAACGGCAACTTATCATGATGATTTGAAGACCTTGTCGACATGATATTGAGGTGAGATTAGATCCATTTGAAAGCCGGCTGGAGGAGGGATCCGCGCCGGCTGGATCTGGGTGGAGGGAGGCGCCGCCAGTTGGATCTAGGTGGAAAGAGGCGGCGCCAGTTGATCTTGCACGGGGAGTCGCCATCGTCTTTGGGGGGAGGAGTTGTAGCGAAGGGGAAGGGAGAGGAGAGGCGCTCGGAGACCCGAACAGGAGAGGCGGTCGGAGACCCGAACAGGAGAGGCGCTCGGAGACCCGAATAGGAGAGGATGCGCGATGAGACGGGCGTGAGAGATCGGGGTACGCTAGAGTTAACCATTTTTCGGGTTCATGGTATTTACGTCAGTGATGCAGATTCAGTTCACGCGAATGTGAGTAACCATTTATGCTACGGACGTGTTTTATTAATCCGCGTCTGTAATATATGTCCATAGAAGATTTCTTTTCTAGAGATAACATATTAGAGACGTGTTTCAGTAAGACGCGTCTGTACACATTAAAGACACGTTTTGTTTCTGCGTCATTAAATTAGGTGTCTTCTTTTTGCAAGTTTGGCATAGTGGGGACTGGTTGATGGTTTCGTCCAAAGCACAACTGCTAATAAAAAAGCAGCAGCGTGCACATTTTGCTTGCAAACTCAAACAAACGGCCGGCGCCAAACGCCAAACGCCAAACGCCAAGCGCCAGCTCAGCCCAGCCCACAGCCTTAGTGGATCTCGATGCAAACATACAAGAACCCTACTGGTGCTACTGCATGCATGGTGATGGTAGCTTGGCAGTTGGCGGCATACACAGAAAACCGCACATGCATGCCCTTTCCATTTGACCTCGGCATCATGGCTTTTGTCATCGAGGAAACACGTCTCGACGCTATGGCCAATGGTGCCGAGGTCTTGGCAGAGCGTCAGATGTGGCGGTGACCTGGCGCCGACGTGGATAAGGCCTTGGCGTCATAGATGTTAACACCGAACTCGTCGCCGTAGATCTTAGGATCGAGTTGTTACCCTACAGATATTGGTATTTGAAATAAAACAAGTATAATTATTCCGAGGAACATGCAACAATGCCATTGTGGTTTAGCCGGTTCGGACGCGCGCGACTTAGCTAAAAAAAGACCTGAGCGCTAATTCTGTTTTTGCTACATTTTTATAAGCATTTTTCGGCCTCCTGACTCAGTGCTCAGTCGCTCTCTTCTCGTATCATATCAAACACAGCATAACCATCATGTGCAAGCTAAGTGCAGCAAGGCTTCCTGACTCCATCACTGATTGGGTCGATTCCATCGAACTGAGCTGACACACACAGTAGGAGTATAAAATTACGAGTATGTGTCATGTGTGCACATCTGGATTCGTACATATATTTGCAGTAAAAAAAAACGGAGAGACGACGACACCGATCGATGGTCCAGTCTCTAGCTATAGCAGGCTGATTAATTGTAAGGACGACGGACCGCGACACGGACGGTCGGACGTCGTTTTTCTCCAAGACTCCAAAGGTGCGGCAGCTGCCACGTTTGTTTATAACGGGCCACGCACTTCACGGGAGCCAATGTTTAGGGTGTCTTTCGCACGGTTTATGTCAGTTTCGGCTTCATCTATTTTACGCAAATCGAGGCACTGTAGCGTGAAGCCGTTTTATAAGTTAGGGTTAAAATGAACTAGAAGCCGAAAAAAATCAGTTTTTCTGGCTTCATCGGCTTTGGCTTCACCGGTGAAGCCGTTTTGGATGAACCGTGCCAAAGGAGCTTTAGAATCTTTTTGCTGTTTCCGGCTCACAAGTCGCCATAGTACTCATTGTTATTTATTTGGGTTCCCGTCGCCATATGCATGCATGAATTATTGCTACGTACTTATTTATTCACCCGTACCCATTAAAAACCCCGGTTTAAGACAAGCTAAGGGTTCATTATTGATTCCCATCGACATTATTGGTATGATTAAATGTTGGACCCAAGGTTTGGATTCCAACTTGCCGAAAAATGCTTATAAAAATATAGCAAAAAAAATTCAGCGCTGGGTTTAAACCCAGGCAATTGAGCTAAGTCGCGCACGTCCTAACCAGTTGAACCGCAATGACGTTGTTGCATGTTCCTCGAAATAATTATACTTGTTTCATTTCAAACGCCAAGATCTATGGCACCGAGGTCTTGTCCACGTCGGCGCCAGGACACCGCCACGTCCGACGTCTCGTCAAGACCTCAGCACCATTAGCCATGGCACCAAGACGTATTTCCTCGGCGCCAAAAGTCATGGCGCCGACGTCAGGGTCCATAAACAAAAATCAAGCTACCATAGATCTATTTGTGAATATTTTTCAAAAAAGGGCTGAAAAATAAAAAAAATTCGGACCCACAGCCTCAGTGGATCTCGATGCAAACATACAAGAACCCTACTGGTGCTACTGCATGCATGGTGATGGTAGCTTGGCAGTTGGCGGCATACACAGAAACCGCACATGCATGCCCTTCCCACCTCTAAAATTTAGTTTATGTGAAATCGAATATTTGGACACTAATTTACAAAACTAAAAAACTAATGGTACAGATTGAGACTAATTTATGAGATGAATCTATTAAACCTAAGTAGCCTATGATTTGACAGCTTTGTGCTACAGTAAACATATGTTAATCATAAATTAATTAAGCTTAATAGATTTATCTCGCTAATTAGTCTACTCCTATGTAATTAGTTTTATAATTAACTCGTACTTAGTTCTAGCATATCTACTATCGTTCCCAGTCAGCCGTGTCGCGAGTGGCGACAGCGAGATATTTTATATTACCTCTCTGCGCTGCTGACCCAGTGACCCCATGCGAGATGCCACTCCTCCTGTCCATATCGACCATATCTACTATCGTAGCATTGCATTGTACTATTGTAAGTACTCCTGCTGTCCTACAAAACATGGGAAGCAAGAGCAAGAGTAAGAGTAAGAGCAAGAGCAAGAGCAACAGCAGCGTTGGTGATAGGTGTTAGACTATTGTAATTATAGTATGTGTAATTATAGTAGTCTCCTTGATGTACGCCCGTGTGATTGGCATGGATGTCACTCCGGTCTATATATGTATGACGTTCACTTGAGATGGAATACAATCAATCAATCATTCCCATATTTTACATGGTATCAATCGCGGTTCCGATCCGCTACTCTTCCGCAACCCAAACCAGCGCCGCCGCCGATCCGATCGCCACCCACGTCGCTGACTACATGTCGCCGGGTGTGTCGCCGGTCTCATCGCCCGCGCTGCCGATCCGATCGCCCGCCCCGTAGTTTCCCCTCGTCACCGGGTGTGGCCGCTGATCCGATCCTGCCTTCACTACGTGCTGTACGTCTCCCGCCGGCCGCCGTCGTCGTCAACGTGTACTGTACGCGGCTGTACATCCTGTACGTGCTTGGAGCTGCACACATCGCCGGGTGTGCTGTTGATCGCGCCACCGGGTGCGGCCGCCGGTCCTGCCCCTCATGGCGGACGACGATGCTGCTACGGCCGCGGCTGCTGCGGCCAAAGCCGCCGAAGAGGCCCGAGCTGAGAAAGCACGCCGCGCCGAGGAAGAGCGCCTCCGTTCCGTCGCGCTGGACGAGTACGAGGCCGCCCACGAAGCTATCTGGGCGCAGGCCACCGCCGTCGTCAACGTCAAGGCTCTCATCCCTGTCATTCTCGATCAGGCCACCAACACCTACACCAAGTGGCGCGGCATGTTCCTCACCGTCCTCGGCAAGTACACGCTGACTCGCCACGTCCTTGAGGATGAGGCATTCCCCACGCGCCCGGCGTGGGTGCAGGCCGACTGTGTCGTGTTGACATGGATATACGGCACAGTCTCCGGCGTTCTACAACAGTCGCTCATGATGCGGTAGCGACCTGCACGCGAAGCTTGGTGCTACCTCGAGGATGAGTTCCTCGGTCAGAGGGAATCCCGCGCCCTCCTCCTCGAGACGCAATTCCGCAACTTCCGCCAAGACTCCCTGCCGATCACAGATTATTGTCGTCGTCTTGAGTCCATGGCTGCGTCACTTGCAGAGTTCGGCGACCCCATTGGTGATCGTCAAATGGTGCTCACCCTCCTCCGTGGCTTGAGCGGCAAGTTCCGCCACATGGTGTCCATTCTCAAGATGCATCGCCCGTTCCCGACCTTCGCAGAGGCTCGGACGCACCTCCTCCTAGAGGAGATGGAGATCGATGCGAGGCCGCCCTCGCCTCCCGCCGCACTTGTCGTCGCACCACGCCCGGCGGCAAACACCGGTGGCCCTGTCGCGCCGCGCTATGGGGCGCCCACTCCTCCTGCGCGCCCCCACGGTGCGCCCTCTAGTGGACAGCAGGGAGCACCCACTGGTGGCCAGCGTTCCGGCCGACGTCGCGGTCGCGGCGGACGTGGCGGTCAGCAGCAGCAGCAGCACCCTACTGCTGGCGCCCCTCCCGGCTTCAGCCACGCATCCCCGGGTGTGCACCCGTCATTTGCACACCCCTGGGCCGGCACCCTCCAGATGTGGCCTTACGGGCGTCCTCCACCAGCGCCACCAGCGTTCACCGCCGTCCCTCAGTACGGCTACGGCGTCTCCTTCAGCGGCGTCTCGAGCGGTGGCGCCTATGGCTCCGGTTACACCACTCCGCCTTCACCGTACGCCTACGGGGTAGCAGCGCCAGCGTTCCAGGGGCCCTCGCCGGCCTACCAGGTGTCACAGCCGGCACCCTGGAACCCCGCACATGGAGGCGCATGGAACCAAGATTCCCTGGTGCAGAACTTCAACACCATGACGCTCACTCCACCGGCACCATCAGAGTGGTACGCCGACTCTGGTGCCGGCTCGCACATGACTGCAGATGCTGGTAAAATTTCCACCATTTCCCTCCCAAATTCATCTACACCTTCATCTATCATTGTGGGTAATGGTGCCTTACTTCCTGTCACTGCCATCGGATCACATACTTTTTCTTTTCCGCATCGGAATTTAGTTCTTAATAATGTTTTGGTCTCCCCTCATATTATTAAGAACCTAATTTCCATTCGTCGCTTTACCACCGACAATAACTGTTCCATTGAGTTTGATCCGTTTGGTCTTTCTGTGAAGGATTTGCAAACCAGGAACGTGATCGCCAGGTGCAATAGCTCTGGCGACCTCTACCCGTTCTTTCCACCAGCCACCAGCACCTCTGCACTCCTCGCTGCCCCCCACTTCGATTTGGCATCGTCGTCTTGGTCATCTTGGGCGTGAAGCTTTGTCCAAACTTATTAGCTCCAGTGTCATCTCGTGTAATAAAGATGATCTTCATCATTTGTGTCATGCTTGTCAGCTCGGACATCACACTCGTCTTCCTTTCGGTTTATCCAGTTCTCGAGCTACAAATAATTTTGATTTAATACACTGTGATCTCTGGACATCTCCTATTGTTAGTGTGTCAGGCTACAAATATTATCTTGTTATTTTAGATGATTGCTCACACTACATTTGGACTTTTCCGCTTCGCCTAAAATCCGACACTTTTTCTACCCTTGCCAATTTTTTTGCCTATGCTCGCACGCAATTTGACACCACCATCAAGAGCGTCCAGTGCGACAACGGCCGGGAGTTCGACAATTCCCTAGCCCGCACGTTTTTTCTCTCCCACGGTGTCACCCTTCGCATGTCGTGCCCCTACACATCCCAGCAAAATGGCAAAGCCGAACGTTCCATTCGCACTCTTAATAACATTTTGCGCTCTCTCTTGTTTCAGGCGAGTCTCCCTCCGGTCTACTGGGTTGAGGCACTTCACACCGCCACATACCTCGTCAACCGGCTCCCCACCAAAACCCTCGCCTCCTCCACTCCCTACTACCACTTGCATTCGACCCAGCCATCCTATGAGCATCTCAAGGTTTTTGGTTGTGCCTGTTACCCCAACATGTCTTCCACAGCACCCCACAAACTTGCGCCCCGCTCATCCCTATGTGTCTTTCTTGGCTACTCCTCGGAACACAAAGGCTATCGGTGTCTCGAGCTCGGGTCGAATCGCATCATCACCTCCAGACATGTCGTTTTTGATGAATCTTTCTTTCCTTTCGCCGACATGTCTACCTCACCAATGGTGTCCTCAGCCTTGGACTTTCTTCTTGATGACAGTGACCTCACCGCTCCTATTCCTGGAGCAAGGATTGTGCATGCAGGTACTCCTCCCGATGCTCGTGGGGCACCTGAGCCGCCCACGCCACCTCCTGCGCCGTTGAGCGCCGGGCCGCGGTCTCCAGCGCCGCGTGCTGGACAAGGGGCGCCCTGCCCCTCCTCCGCCAGTGCACCCAGCGCTAGGCCAGGGGCGCCCAGCTCTCCCGCGACGACCACCGGTGCTGCTGGTGGCAGCGCCACCTCGCCAACCACGTCCTAGGCCGGCGCTGCTGCCCCTGTGTCTCGTACACAGGCTGCTGCCAGTAGCGCCGCGGCCATCGGACGGACGCTCGCCACCAGGCCGCTCTCCATCACCCCCGTCGACAACGCGCACTCCATGCGCACCCGCGGCAAGGCCGGCATAGCACAGCCCGTGGATCGGCTCAACCTCCACGCTGTGCCCATGTCGCCTCTGCCCCGTTCCGTTCGTGATGCCCTGTCCGATCCTAATTGGCGCTCCGCTATGCAAGCTGAGTTTGATGCGCTGATCGCCAATGATACCTGGAGCCTGGTACCACGCCCTCCCGGCGTCAATCTTGTTACTGACAAGTGGATTTTTCGGCACAAACTGCACGCAGATGGGTCTCTTGATCGCTACAAGGCACGCTGGGTCCTTCGAGGTTTCACCCAGCGCCCTGGTCTGGATTATGATGAGACTTTCAGTCCGGTCGTCAAGCCAGCGACAGTTCGGGTTATTCTCTCTCTGGCTCTCTCTCAGAACTGGCCCATCCATCAGTTAGATGTGAAGAATGCATTCTTACATGGGACTCTCACCGAGACAGTGTACTGCGTTCAGCCCTCTGGTTTTGTGGATTCCTCCCGTCCGGACATGGTTTGTCGTCTCAACAAGTCTCTGTATGGACTGAAGCAGGCTCCTCGTGCTTGGCATCACAGGTTCGCTTCATATCTCTCTTCCATTGGATTTGTTGAAACCAAGTCGGACAGTTCGCTATTTATTTATCGCGAGGGTCAGACACTGCCTATTTGTTGCTTTATGTGGATGATATCGTCCTCACTGCCTCGTCTGCCGAGTTCCTTCGCCATATTATTGGGGCTCTTCAGCGTGAGTTTGCCATGACGAACATGGGTCAGCTAAATCATTTTTTGGGTATTTCTGTGACACGCTCTGCAGACGGTCTGTTCCTCTCCCAACGGCAGTACACTCAGGATATTTTGGAGCGCGCCGGGATGAGTGCGTGCAAACCATGCAGCACGCCTGTTGATCTCCACTCCAAATTATCTGCAGATGGACCTCCTGTTGGTGACGCTACTCAGTACCGCAGGCTGGCAGGTGCTCTACAGTATCTGACTTTCACCCGTCCAGACATTGCCTTCGCTGTTCAGCAGATTTGTCTCTATATGCATGATCCTCGAGAGCCACACCTTGCAGCTCTCAAGCGCATCTTGTGGTACCTACAGGGCACTATGTCACTTGGACTGACCATGCGCAGGTCTTCCCCTACGGAGCTTGTTGTCTACACGGATGCCGACTGGGCTGGATGTCCCGATACTCACCGGTCGACCTCTGGCTATGCAGTGTTCCTCGGAGACAACCTGGTGTCATGGTCTTCCAAGCGCCAGCACACGGTATCCCGGTCCAGCGCCGAGGCCGAATACCGTGCTGTGGCAAACGGTGTTGCCGAGGCTACTTGGTTACGTCAGTTACTCCTTGAGCTTCGCCACCCACCTCGCCGTGCCACCCTGGTATATTGTGACAACGTCAGTGCCGTATATCTCTCCAGCAATCCAGTGCAGCATCAGCGGACGAAGCATGTTGAGATCGATCTCCATTTTGTTAGAGAGAAGGTCGCCCTCGGTCATGTTCGAGTACTTCATGTTCCTACGACATCGCAGTATGCCGACGTCTTCACCAAGGGTCTTCCCACCTCATTGTTCCAGGAGTTTCGGTCCAGCCTTACCGTTAGCGATGCTCCCGATTAGACTGCGGGGGAGTGTTAGACTATTGTAATTATAGTATGTGTAATTATAGTAGTCTCCTTGATGTACGCCCGTGTGGTTGGCATGGATGTCACCCCGGTCTATATATGTATGACGTTCACTTGAGATGGAATACAATCAATCAATCATTCCCATATTTTACAATAGGAAATGGAAGGCTCCGCAAGCGGGGTTCGGATCGTGTCCAGGCGTCTCGTCCGGCCAGAGCAGGCCGCGGGCTCGCCGGACGACAGCGCGCCGTCGGAGTCGGAGCCGGAGACCATCCACTTGACACCGTGGGATCTCCGCATGATCACGGTGGACTACATCCAGAAGGGACTGCTCCTGCCCAAGCCACGGACAGCAGGAGGAGGAGCACAGCTCGTGGACAACCTCGCTTCGTCCTTGGCGCGCGCCCTGGCCCGCTTCTACCCGCTGGCCGGCCGCCTCGCCGTCACCGCCACGGATGATGCCACTGGAGATCCGAGCATTGTCGTCTCGCTCCGCTGCAACGGCGAAGGCGCCGAGTTCGTCCGCGCCGAGGCGCCGGGGGTCACCGTCAGCGACATTATCGCGTCCGGCCCCGGCTATTACATCCCTAGCTCGGTGGTGTGGTCGTTCTTCCCGCTGAACGGCCTGCTTGGCACGGACGCCGCCTTGGACGACGACGACGGCTCCCGCCTCGCCGTGCTAGCGGCTCAGGTCACCGAGCTCGCCGACGGCGTCTTCGTCGCCATGTCGCTCAACCACGCCGTCGCCGACGGGACCACGCTCTGGCACCTGTTCAACACCTGGTCGGAGATCAGCCGGACGAGGGACGGCTGTGAGCTTTCCACGCCGCGGCCGGTGCTGGACAGGTGGTTCCTCGAGACCAGCCCGGTGCCCATCGCTCTGCCCTTCGCCAAGCTGGAGGACATCGTCCGGCGGCCCGTGTACCTGCCGGTGCGGGAGTGTTTCTTCCACTTCTCAGCCGAGAGTGTGAAGAAGCTAAAGGAGAAAGCGAACGCCGAGATAGCCGGCACGGCGACGGCGACGGCCACGGTGTCGTCTCTGCAGTCCCTGCTCGCGCACCTGTGGCGAACGTCGTGTCGGGCCCGGGAGCTCGCGCCGGACCGGGAGACCACGTACACCCTCCTCGTCGGGTGCCGGGCACGGGTGAAGGGGATTCCACAAGAGTACATGGGCAATGCCGTGACGACCGCCGTCGCCAGGTCGACGGCCGGCGACGTGGTGAGCAAGGGGCTGGGGTGGGCGGCGTGGCTCCTGAACCGCGCCGTGGCGGCGTTCGACGAGGCGAGCGTGAGGGACGACCTCGCGTCGTGGCCGCGGGATCCCAGGTTCCTCTACGTGCCGCAGCCTACCAGGGAGGAGGACCCCGCGACGGTCATCACCGGGAGCTCGCCGCGGTTCGACGTCTACGGCAACGACTTCGGCTGGGGCCGGCCGGTGGCCGTCCGCAGCGGCGCAGGGAACAAGAAGGACGGGAAGGTGACCGTGTACGAGGGGCGCGACGGCGGGGGAAGCATGGCGCTGGAGGTGTGTCTGGCGCCCAAGGCGCTCGCCAGGCTCGTTGCCGACGAGGAGTTCATGGAGGCGGTGAGCGCCGCCGTGGCGTGATCCAAAGGTGTACGCACTCCGCCGCGCCGTTGGTAGCTGTGGCCTGTGGCTGTGCTGAGAGCCACGTGTACCATTGAGCTAGGTTGTAATCTTGAAAGATTAATTTCTTCCTCTCGTTTTTTCGTTTGGGGCTGTGTTTAGTTTGCGAAATTTAGGAATTTGATTACTGTTGCACTTTCGTTTTTATTTGGCAATTAGTGTTTAATCATGAACTAGTTAGGCTCAAAATGTTCGTCTCGCGATTTCCAACTAAACTGTGCAATTAGTTTTTTTTCGTCTACATTTAATGCTCCATGCACGTATCGTAAGATTCGATGTGATAACTGCTGTAGCACTTTTTGGGAAACTTTTTAAAAACTAAACACAGACTGATTTGATGAACAAGGCATGCATGAACGAGATCCATCCACGTAGCAGATTCTGTCGCGACGCAACAAGTATTGAGTGACCGGTGACGTATAAGTGCAAGGTTCCGCCGATGCATCCGCGACGGTGCATGGGTGGCCACCATGGCATGGCAGAAGGCTGTCACTCCTGTCACGACATGTACTCCCTCCGTCCAAAAAGCGTGATTCTTGTTTTTTGAGAGGTCAAAAACTTTTTTTTTTGTCATAAATCTATGAACAGATATTACTCGCTCCGAGTAAAAAGAATGCGATTCTCAATTTAATATTGTCTAAGACCGCCGTGTTCGAATTCTGACGTTTGTTATGTAAGACTATTAGACTAATGCCCAAGATATGTAACCATTAACTCTGTAAACTTGTTTTCCCCGTTATCAATAAAAAGAAGGGTTTTTTTATCAATCTTGTTCAATTTATGTATTTCAGCTACTGATTTAAGGAGTGATACGTGATGCACAATGGACCGAGAGGCCCGACACCAGTGCTGTCCTTGAGGACTCTGTCCGAGGGTGCAGAGGTGCCAGACCATGGCAGCTCGCATCTTCTTATTGCATTTTTTTTTACGATGAGGAGGAGGGGCGTACCCCTACTGGTCATTTTTATTAAAAAAAATAAAGACAAGTAATACATGGCTAAGTAAGAGAGAAAGAAGGGGCATCTTCTTCTTGCATTGCCCTGCTCTTTGGCTCTTTGCAAAGCTCCTCAAGTAGAAGCAAGGAGCATGTCTCAAGGAAAAGCCCTTTAAATGCAGCGCCCAATGTTGGTACCACACATGCATCGAAGATCATGGTGTCATTGGCCTTCTTGTCACTGACACCGAAGATCTCGTGACCGGCTAGTCCCTGTGCGCTTGGTCGATCCATTACACTAGATCCAAGGGCGGTGACACTGCAGCAATGGATTTCAATGCCACCGGAGAGGATTGAGGGCGCATGGGCGTGGGCGGTAGTTGAAGCGGGAGGAGAAATACCTCGCATTGCCATCAAACCCAAACAGAAAAGAAAGAAAGGAAGGAGTGTAAACAAGTCACATTGGTAAGGTGGTTGATTGCTTGAGACCTCCTTGATACATATGTTTTCTTCCTTAAAAAAACACTCCTCGAGGAGCTCTATGGCACTACCAAATACACGAATTTGGCCACTAGATTCGTGGAAAATAAGTTTCTACTACGTTGATTTAGGGTCTTTGGGATCCTTAATTACTCTATGGAGCTGAATTTGGTGGAGCCTAGTAGTTCCAAAGAGGCGGAATAGCGAAATTGATAGCTCATCTTTCGTCTCATGTTCAGTTTAGTCCTTCAACGCTCAAAATGGCCAGACATTCCCTTAACTTTCGATTTGGGTTCAATTTCGTCCTTATGCTGATGTGGCGCTCCACGTTGTTAGTTCCAGTCAGCAAAGCCTAGTGGTGACCATAGCTTTGGCTAGCCTAGCCGTCATACAATGCATTAAAACTAATTTCACATGAAATTGCATTGGTTCTAGCCATGAAAGGGACATTAAAGAAGTTATTCAAATTTTCATTGGATCAATAGAATACTCCCTCCCCAAAATAAATGTCCCTATGATATTCGTGCCAGTCCAACTTTCGTAAGTTTGATTAGATTTATAGAAAATATCAGTAACATTTGTATCTCCAAACAAGTTTATTATGAAAATAGATTCAAAGCTATCTAATGATACTAATTATGTAGGTACTATAAATATTAATATTTTCTTGTATATATTTGGTTAAAATTAAAATCATTTGGCTTCTCGGGAAGCGAGAACGACACTTATTTTTAGGACGGAGGGAGTATGTTCTTTCTTTTGTCGCTACATCCTCGTGCTCAATCCTCGTTTCATCTGCAATGCGTGTCCGAGCATAATGTTGTTCAAACCAAAATGCAATGAACTTGAGTGTGAAAGTACGAAGTAATTCTACCTACACTAGCAATGCCAACTGCCAACACTCACCTATTTATCAAAGCTGACACCAGCACATTTTCTCACTAGGGCTGCCACCGTGGAGTGCCACATCAGCACAAGGACGAGTTTGGACAAAAAATTAAAGATAAGAGACTGCTTTAGCCAATTTGAAAGTTGAGGTATTTAATTGAGCCTGAGACGAAGGATGAGGGACTAATTTGACTATTCCGCCTTCCAAAGAACCGACAGTACATATAAAGAAAAAAGTATATATAAATTGACCCATCAAGCTAAGAACATGTTGGCAATATCACATTTATTATCACTAGGCAATTAGGCAAATGATCACATTCATCCATAATACGAATTATTATTTGTTGTCTCTGATGTTAAAATGTAACAGCTTTGTCTGCTTCCTCTTCTTTTTTTTTGGAGGATGAAGTGCCATCATACTTTCCATTATCTAAATCGACTTATTAATTATTGCCGGTGACGGTGCGGGTCTCTTTATATATGTACTAGTAGAAAATATCTTTCAAAAGTCCAGAAAATTTGTATAGTTCAACAGATCTTATGATGCGCACTTACATTGTGACAGAACCACGAGACATCCCAGGATAAGCATCACAACGACTATAGTAGCCATTCTTCCCTCCATCGTCACAGCAATCATGGTGTATATACGGTGGAGTTTCTGTGTGTAGGTATGCGTGTGTCCTACAGCAATCACAATGTTCTATATATATATATAGATGGTGAAGATATTCTATATGTTAGCAATAATTAATAACTCCTAGGCTTGTGTTTAATAATCCTCCAAAGTTACAACAAAATAGTTCGCATTAATTTCATTGCAGATATCTCTAGTGGAATGTAGATGACTACATCTAGTAGATGCTATGAGTTTAGTCCTGATCAATTTTACGGTGATGTCCATTTCGATGACTACCATATTTTATTTCCAATTCCATGGCTAATAATGGCATTCTATCTATATCGACTAAATGACAACCACATTACCAAGTAACATATTTATATAAGTACATAAATAATATCTCTGCATGCTGAGATAACCTTTGTGTAAATAAACTTGAAGTAGATACACAAAAATAAAATATTAGATGCGAACAGAACAACATTATTACACAGCTTGAAAGGTGAGAAATGCCGTGGAACACACTATCTAGGCCGTAGATTTCTGATGCACTGGGCCAATCCGTGGGCTAAAGAAAGAGAAAGCACATAGCCTAACGAAGAAACCTCAAGCCCATCAGGCCCACCAACCAAGGCCTTCTACAAACAAGTTGGGGTGGATTCGTTCTGCCACATCCGTAGACTACTCTATTCCGACCTGTCTTCGCTAGCCGGCACCATCAGTCCACCACCACCACCACAGCCGCCGCCACCACCACCTCTGTGGTCGCGTCCGT